>NC_042980.1:12079898-12409898 GCF_901001165.1 Salmo trutta
GCGTCCTCATTCAGGTCAATGGGTCTGTAATGGGTCTATTTCTATGGTTGGGACTTCTCACATCGAGAAGTCCTGTTGGACTATCTACTGTCTACTCTATATGGAACAAAGAAAGACATGGAGTTCAGCATACAGAGACCATAAGCTCATAAGGGGTCACATATCAATATCAATCACATTGCTCATCTTGAAAACTGACTCTCAACTTCCGGGTTGAAGTATAAGGCAACAATAGAAGACAAAAAGGATTTTAACTCGTAATTCAATGGTTGTAATTAGCAGACACTGCATACGATATATAAGTGTGAAAACGAGTCAAATCGCCCTTATAGCAAGGCATAGTCATTGGACTACAGAGCTAAAATGAAAGGTGTTACATTAGACAGTTATTTTAATGTATGGGATTTTTTTGCTGCGGTACATGCATACTGTACAAGTAAGTGTAGGATGAGCAGAATCACAGCTGTGCCATTTATGTGGGGTATTGGGATTACTGTCACCTTTGTCTGCATATTTTGATTTGATTAATGTCACCCAAATGCTGTGTCTTCCAATTGAGAACCCTGCTCATTTGCATGATTTTTTTATACTCCGGTGCAAATTTTGCGATAAATTAGTCTGTCTCCCATCTTTGTGTTGGTGTGGCACTGAATGATTTGACTGAAGGAAGCAGGGAAGCAGCCGCAGTGCAATATTCTGGGAGAATTACACCGGTGAGATATGCTAATGTCGAACAAACGGTAATGACCTTATTTACCTTCATCTAAAAAGTTGAAATTAGCATTACGGCAGTGCCTAAATGAACTGGAAGTCAATAATAAGGGTGCGAAGCTTAATATGCTTAAGACCATATTCGTTAGTGAGAGACCCTAAATGGACCCTTTAACTTGGTGAGTTGTAACATCAGATGCCTGTTTTAAAATCTGTAATGGCACCATCTCCTATTCCTGCCTCGGAGGGGAATTCCCAGATGGTGGGCTATGATGAGGTAGTTCACTTAGCTGTTTAGAGACAAGCATCTGGAAACACAGGTTGCATTAACACCACTGGGTCTCTCATTTTCTCTAAATTAGCGTCATTCAATTATCTAATTATTAGGCGTGCAAAAACTGAACGGCTAATAGAATCCTATTATCCCGTCATTATCATCGCACACTCACGAGTGCCTACATTTCTGAACAAGCACCCACATGGTTTACAGTGGTAGGAAGTACAGTGCCTTCAGAAAGTATTTACACCCATTTCCTTTTCCACATTTTGTTGTGTCACTGATCTACACACAATACCTCATAATGTCAAAGTGGAATTTTGTTTGAAGAAAATTGTAGAAATGAATACAAAATTAAAAGCTGAAACATCTTCAGTCAGTAAGTATTCAACTTCTTTGTTATGGCAAGCTTAAATAAGTTCAGGAGTGAAAATGTGCTTAAATCGCATAATAAGTTGCATAGACTCAGTCCGAGTTCAATAATATTTTTGAATGACTAACCCATCCCTGTTTCCCACACAATTATCTGTAAGGTCCCTAAATTGAGTAGTGAACTTCAAGCACAGATTCAACCACAAAGACAAGGGAGGTTTTCAATGCCTCACAAAGAAGGTGTAAAAAAAAGAAAAAAGACACTGAATATCACCTTGAGCATGGTGAAGTTATTAATTAAGCTTTGGATAGTGTATAAAAAAAACAGTCACTACAAAGATACAGCTGTCTTTTTTAACTCAGTTGCCGGAGAGGAAAGAAACTGCTTAGGGATTTCACCATGAGGCCAGTTGTGACAATGTTGTTTCTCCACAATACTAACCAAAATAGAGTAAAAAGAAGGAAGCCTGTACAGAATAAAAATATTCCAAAACATGCATCCTGTTTGCAACAAGGCACTAAAGTAATACTGCAGAAAATGTGTCAAAGCAATTCACTTTTTTTCCTGAATACAAAATGCTATTTTTGGGGCAAATCCAATGGTGGAAAAAGTACCCAATTGTCATACTTATAGATACCGAAATAGAAAGTTACTCAAGTAATACAAAAAAAAATGTGGCCAAATAAAATGACATTTTTGAGTGGCCTAGTTACAGTTTTGAATTTAATCTGCTTGAAAATCTATTGAAAGACTTGAAAATTGCTGTCTAGCAATGATCAACAATCAATTTGACAGCACTTGAAGAATTTTTAAAAGAGTAATGGGCAAATATTGTACAATCTAGGTGTGCAAAGCTCTTGAAAAGTTACCCAGAAAGACTCACAGCTGTAATCCCTGTAATCGCCGCCAAATTTTCTTCTACAAAGTATTGACTCGGTTGTAAATAAGAAATGTATGTAACCATGTTTTCACTTTGTCATTATGGCAGTATTGAGTTCAGGCTGTAACACAACAACATGTGGAATAAGTCAAGCGGTATGAATACTTTCTGAAGGCATTGTAGCCACTTCTGTTTTTTTGTCTTCTTTGAGATAACTTCCTCAGAAGTTCTGTGATGAAAATAAAATACAGCCATGCATAAATAGGTTATTTTGTAAGCATAATCAACAGAAAATGTATATTTATATCTGAATATACACTACATGGCCAAAGGTATGTGGACACCTGCTCATCGAACATCTCATTCCAAAATCATGGGCATTAACATGGAGTTGGTCCCTCCATTGCTGATATAACAGCCTCCACTCTTCTGGGAAGGCTTTCCACTAGATGTTGGAACATTGCTGCAGGGACTTGCTTCCATTCAGCCACAAGAGCATTAGTGAGGTCGGGCACTGGTGTTGGGCGATTAGGCCTGGCTCGCAGTCAGCATTCCAATACATCCCAAAGGTGTTCGATGGGTTTGAGGTCAGGGCTCCGTGCAGGCCAGTCTAGTTCTTCCACACTGATCTTGACAAACTATTTCTGTGTGTGCCTCACTTTGTGCCCGGGGGCATTGTCCTGCTGAAACAGGAAAGGGCCTTTCCCAAACTGTTGACAAAAAGTTGGAAGCACAGAATCATCTAGAATGTCATTGTATGCTGTAGCATTAAGATTTCCCTTCACTGGAACTAAGGAGCCTAGCCTGAACAATGAAACAGCCCCAGACCAT
This sequence comes from Salmo trutta, assembly GCF_901001165.1. Taxonomy (NCBI): domain Eukaryota; kingdom Metazoa; phylum Chordata; class Actinopteri; order Salmoniformes; family Salmonidae; genus Salmo; species Salmo trutta. The sequence continues at coordinate 12,082,971 of NC_042980.1, forward strand.
TATGCCTCCTCCACCAAACTTTACAGTTGGCACTATGCATCGGGACAGGTAGCGTTTCCCTGGCATCCACCAAACCCAGATTTGTCCGTCGGACTGCCAGATATGAAGCGTGATTCACTCTAGAGAACTCGTTTCCACTGCTCCAGAGTCCACTCCAGCTGACGCTGGGAATTGTGCATGGTGATCTTAGGCTTGTGTGCTGCTGCTGGTAACCCATTTCATCAAACTCCCGACAAACAGTTATGAACTGTTCTGACTTTGCTTCCAGAGGCAGTTTGGAACTGGTAGTGAGTGTTGCAACTGAGGACAGACAATTTTTACGCGCTACGCGCTTCAGCACTCGGCGGTGCCGTCCTGTGAACTTGCGTGGCCTACCACTTCGTGGCTGAGCCGTTGTTGCTCCTAGACATTTCAAATTCACAATAACAGCACTTACAGTTGACCAGGGCAGCTCTAGCAGGGCAGAAATTTGACAAACTTACTTGTTGGAAAGGTGGCATCCTATAACTGTGCCACATTGAATGTCACTGAGCTCGTCAGTATGGGCCATTCTACTGCCAGTGTTTGTCTATGGAGATTGCATGGCGGTGTGCTTGATTTTATACACCTGCCAGCAACGGGTGTGGCTGAAATAGCTGAATCCACTAATTTGACGGGGTGTCCACATAGTTTTGGCCATCTTGTGTATTTATTAAAAACATTTGCACTGAACGTTCATGTTTTTTAGTGATGAAAATGATGGAATTTCTCCTAGAGTGAAGGAAAATAACCTGAACCATAATCTGACTTGAGCAGAGCTATTTGAGAGGACCGTAGCGGTGTCTATGCTCTCCTGTGGCTATTTCTGCTACATTTGTCTCAAACAAAAAGCAGATCATCTATTTTATTTTAAATACGTTTTATCCTGTCACTTCACCCCGTCTGAAATAATGGACAAACAGATAGGGTTGAATGATCAGTGTCGGCTCCTCATCACTGAGCTCTTTTCCCTTGTCTAATGTGAGGGGGGTCTAAAGTGGCCTTTGCTATGTCTCTCCATGCCCCCCCCCCCCCCCGGATCTCCCGCTGGCCGGAAGGATCCTCTCTCAGGCTGGAGTGGCTCCTGCTGGGCTGCTGGGGGACCAGTTGAGGGACGGGGACCTGGAGCACGCTGTCAACCCCCGGCCCCCTCTGCCCTCTCCCCTCCCCTCCCCTCCCCCACTCTCCCCTCCCCTCCCCCACACAGACAGACGCTCTATTCAACTTGAGCTTTGTGTGTGTGTGTGTGTGTGTGTGTGCACGCACGGGTGTGTGTGTCTGTGTGTGTACATGTGTGTGCGCATGCATGAATGAGTGTGTCAGGCGTCCGTGTGTGTGTGTGTGAAAGAAAGAGAATCTTAGGTCAGAGATAGCGTAGCTTCCCTAACCATTAAAATACCTGGGTATCAACCAAGTGTTGCATCATATTCAGAGGGTAGCTATACAGAAGGTACCGGAACGTGAGTTCAATTTTTTGCTGTCACACATATGACAACAGCTATCATAAGTAATATATCACAATTAGATCATATCCTAACAAGCTAAGAACATATCCGTTTACTACCATTTAGACTCATTTTGATCATTTGCTGAAATGCAGGTTTGAAAGTAACTTTACACTGTGCCAAACCATTCTCTGTCATAAGGGTTTGTGAGGATTTGAGTGTGTTTTTCATCTTTTCATCATCCCTCCCTCTAAACACACTCCACACCCTCGACTAGCACCAGGCCCCTTCCTCCGCCAACAGCTCTTTAGTCCAAGCTGGGGTATCATACAAACACACTGGGAACTTAATTAATGGAGAAGAGATACCAATTTCTTCTCAGCAAGAGATCTATCAGGGATGTTAAACAACGCAAACGGCTGCATGGAATTCTGGTGGCCTTGGCTAAAAGCTAAGCCTTCAATTTTAGCTTTCCAGCAGAAGAACAAATTGAGCTTAAATATATTCCTGTGTGGAAAGGAAGCGATCGTATTGTGTTATCATGAGAGGTCTGTTTACCTACATATGGCTATCTAATATCTTTGTGCCATTGACCAGGTTGGAGCGCGGAGCAGCGCCAAATCCCTGGGGTTTCAAGGCTGGGATTATGCATGGCGGGGGTTGAACTATTGCCCTTCTGTGATTGAAAGACCTCCACCAAGCTTAGGTCCTGTTCCTTGTACATTTGCATTGCCCAGTTCTACAAGACCGCAGGGGACTATCAGTAGCTAGCCGGCTCATACCTGGGCCTCCATCATTTGGTTTCCTCCGGATACCCTCGTGCCTGCAAGCCGGCCGGAGAGGCAGGGGTTTATTGACCAGGATTGACCAGGATAGCCTCTGATCAATATCTCATAGCCTGTCTCTTATTGTGGGAGAAAACCAATCATGTGATGGTGTATAACTCAGCATTCACAATGGCATTCGGGATTAACAACAGATACACTTGTCCTTAATTAACAAATAATCAAATTAGCCACTACTTCTTTTAATACTTTACAAATAAATAAAAAGACAAAAACTGTCAAGAAATTTCAAAGATGACATTTTCAACAACAAAAAAATATTTCATCAGTCATGAGCCTCTGTGTCAATCGGGATCCAGCCATGTCATTGTCTTACATTGTAATACAGATCTATTAGCTATAGTTAATTGCATTTGCATCTGAGCCCTGAAGTGGTCAACTATGCAATTTCACTAATTCGTCCTGGTGAGAGGTTGACCTTAAGAAATGTAATTACACATACCTGAGTTACACAAGAGCCCAAGAGGTCTGCGTAGCGTTTACTGGTGAATAAGGTATCATTAACAAAAAACAATTAGCCCATAGTGGTGTCATATTGAGAGCGAGAATGTATGCAGCCACTAGCAATGCAAACAGCTGATTAAGAAATAGCACAGTACAGTAGATATTCATTTGTATTTATTCACTGGAACTGTATCCCTTGAATCCATGCATGGTCAGTGTGTGTGTAAATATGAACATATTATGTTTATAGCTATGTATATTTGTAATATTCCAATGCACTCTTGTTAAAATGGCTGCTGTTTTGTTTTCTTTGGGAGTGATAAATTAGTTATGCATGGCTACCAGTGGTGAAAATAATGTGGTCTAGGGGTAACTTTGTATAAACACAAATTATTGGTGAATTTTAATAGGCCAACCAAGCCTCATAATTATGCATGACTTCATACTGTCATAATTGACAGAAAATATGAAGTAGGTCAGAGGTCACCTATTAGAATGACTTTTCATTAATTTTTCTGACAGCCCCATACACAGATGCTGGTCTGATTTGTTGAAAATAAACATGGGGCACTTGGGAACCTTTCTACTGAAATCTAGCAGTGATCCCCCTGAGGCTTGAAACTCCTGTCATATAATTATACAACACTAGTCTACACAATACACAGCACTACAAGTACAGCACCGCAACTAGCAACCTCTAGTCTGCTTACAGCACATCTGATGTTGATCATATCTATATTTCTCTGGGACACATTTAGAAAGCAGTATGTCTATGAATGAACACAATGTCATATGCAATGCAATCCCTACCCTAAACACAGAACCACATTAATATTGGCACAGTGCACCATGGAGTCTAGACACAAGGAAGCTCAGCTAGGCATGTGCACTCTCAAGTCTTAACAACACATATTGAACCAATAGAGTGCCAGAATGTCGCCCTGTGCCCAAGTTCATACAAAGGTCACGAGGCCCTGCCCCCTACACCAAATGGGACTCCTCGTGGCAGTGAGGTGATCACAAACAATAGAACAATGTGGTGTAGGAGGCCAAGGAATGCCGGGCCCCTGTCACCCCCGTTTGAACAAGCAAAAATTCATTGTCTCCCTAAGATGTAAATCTACACCTCTGGGCTATAAAAGTGTTACAAAGAAGGTTTTTACTGCGTAAATGAACATTCATCCCACTTGCAATTAAGTAGACAGACGGACATTGTAGCCTACATCCAGGCAACACTGAGGGCTTTGTGTCTGCATAGCGACTGGACAGAGGCAAAACAGAGGAAAATAGTTTACACTGAGTCATCCACTACAGTGCACATTGTTATCTGGAGAGGAGACTGAGTGGTAACCTGACAAAATTGTTTTCACAAAAGTCTAGGATTTTTCCTTACCGTCGACAAACAAAAATCAAACCATTTCGAGACCATCTCAAGGACTTTGTGGAAAGTGTTGTTCTTTGACTGCTTGTTGTAGACCAGTTACAAGCTGTGCTTCCAACTGTTCCTATGTGTCATCCTAATAGGAACACAGAATCCTCAGAACCAATGGGAAGCAGAAGCACACATGGATGTATCCAACTACACTTCTTCGATTCCCCCTTCATTTACTGCCACTGTTGTCCTCGGATACTACAGTCCAAAAACAGATGTAACAATTCTGGATTACCCCTTTAAAACAAAAGTAATCTTAAAGGGAACATCCACTCAAAAACTATCTTTATCCATTTTTTTTTTCATTAGTCCACTATTGGTACAGTCCTAAAATGCGGACTAATGAAAAAAATACCAAAATAACGTTTTTTTGAGGGGAGTTTCTCTTTAAATAAAACTAGGATTTTTAAATAAAACCGAACTGTTGATCAAACCAAGCATTTGCAAAACAAGGACCAGGGGAAAAAAAATGGAGATGAGTTGATCAAAGCTATCAGATACAGTATGGGGTCTGAGTGTTTTGGTAAAAGGATATCATTAATCATGAGTATAATCAGATGACATCAGGTCATGACCCACTAAGTGTGTTTTCCTCATTATGTTAATATGGAGGAGAGGAATGTGTTTCTCTCTCTCTCTCTCTCTCTCTGACTTTGACGTTTCGTATCATGACAACCTGATCCTCGGTTCAGAAGAAAAGAGATTGGACACCAAGCTCCACCTCTTCGATTTTAACCCCAGAAATTCAAATGTCTGACTTTGGAGGGCAGTCATTAACCATACACAAATCAGCAGCATTATCAAAAACTGTTCAGAAAGATAGTGATTTGAATAAATCTCCAAATTCTACAGTATATCAAGTAGTATTTTCACACATTCATATACACATTAATATGCATCACTGTCCATAGTCAAAGTTACTACAATATCTGTAGGTTCTTAATTCATGTCACCCCCCACACTATCAGCTTATAAACAGACTGGAAGCACTTCTGTGGTAGTAGAAAAGAAACCCTCCAGCTATTTACTGTCTTCTTGGTATAAGAAGTTTGTGGTTTTGATCGTGTGTGATTATGTTCTGAGAGATTGACCTTTAGTGCCAAGCGTATTGTAGTATAATGAGGAAGTGTCCGTCTACAGGAGTACAGTGACGAGCCCAGGCGAGGCATCATCCACATTTCAACCATCGATCCACTAGGTGCCATGTGTATAGGGGAGAATCTGAAATATTTCAACAACACACCAACCCTCCACCCCTCCCCTCCCCCTCCCCCAACACACAGCCGGATAGGAGCTCTCATTGAACAGCTCAACGCTACATTGAAACAAATCTGGCCGTAAAATCCAGAAAGAGAGGACGCCTGTAGGACAACTACTTCTTATCATATCCTCTTATCACATCCGATGCCTTTTCATTGCATCATAATTACCTTACTAATGCGTGAGATAAGCAAACAGTAAAACTTGATCAATCCTCACGTGATTGTGAGTAGGACCTGGCGTGAATAAGACAACGAATGGGAAGGTGGGACACACTACAGACAGAGATTGATATCGGGATGGATTCTCTTACCTCCACCTTCTCATTAACGGTGGGCTCGGTAATACAGCCAGAAAATGATCTCCACCACCCACTTAAAGTCTAACCCAGGGTCTCACCGTCCTCAGATAAGCCCCAGTCTCATAAAGCACAATTAAGTGAGCCAATCAGAAGAGCATAAAATCACTTCTCTAGCGCTTCGACGCCGTAATTAACCAAAAATATTTCATCAGCAAAGAATCAGCCACACGAATTTCATGTCAATCACATTGTTATAATTTGCTTGGGAGACATGAGTTTTCCTTTTCGAGGACTAGTGAATTTGATTGAAGCAATCTGGTCGGTTTCTAATGGAGAATAAGTGAGCAAATCCACGACCACCATTTCCAAAGGAGAACATGTCATTTAATGTTTTACATGTAATAGTCAATGGCTTGTTTTATTATTGTTCTGGTCAATGTGACTTGAGTCGGTTGGAATAGGTTTTGTATAGTTTATCTCTCTGGTAAGGGCCTTAACTATAGAAACGTTCATCACTAAAGTATTATGGCTGATTCTTTTGGACAGGACATTCATTCAGGTGGTTATAAAGCTGCAACCCAGCTACCAATCTAAAAGTTCCACATTGGAGTGCCGTCGACAGAGCAGTTTCACAACAACAGTACAGTTTCGCAATCAATGGCACCAAGTTATTGATAACGATGAAATAAATAAGAATCATACATTTTGATCATATTGACAAATACAATACAAATAAAATGAAATACTCTTTACTTCCATGGACAGTGGAAGAGAAACATTATGGACTCGTCTGGCTTTCAAACCCTGTCTCCACTGTCAACATAGACAGACTGTCTACCTTTACAATAGTTTGAAAATAAAGAACAGGACTGAAGCAACCCCAATTAGAAAGCCTCTCCCTCCTGCTCCTGTGGAAGCGCCAGCCTCTTCTAAAGGTCAGCCTGAAATTTGAATGACAGGGCTAAAGTCTTTTACTCATAATTTTGGTGTTTGCAATAGATTTCAGAGCAATTCACAGCCTTAAAGGCCTTAAGTGAGAACAGCAATTAATTGTAATGAATAATCTGACAAATCTGGTTGACATATGGCTGCTAATACTCGTCTTTTCTAGTGGGAGCAGTGGGGGGATTAGATTAGCTCAAATGAAATCTGGGAGCACCATGCCATCTGCATGTACAGGGGAGATCTAGGCAGTGCACGTTAATAACAAGAGTGTGGGTGGTTCTCGGGTTTGTTTTCTAGCGCGCTCCCCACAGTCTCCGCCGCCTCCCTCAACCTCTACATGAAACAGATTTGGGAATAGCGCTGTCTTCTTATTGAACCAGCTGCCTCACAAGAAGTGAAGAGCAATATAGCCGAGGCAATGCCAAAATCGAAGAGACGGGGTAAACTAAACAAACACGACAGAAGTGATAAGTGTTGAGTAAACACGTAAACAACATTGGCTTGTCTCGCCACCTGAGCACAACGGAAAGTAATAACTTCATCGGAGAATTATGAAGTGCAGGTGGAAAGAAGCTCCGCGGCTGTTGACTTCATTAGACTGACACACCTGCTTGGACTGGTATTTGTTTCAAAGCAAACCTTCCAATAAGACTGTGGCACATCAGAAGGTAGAAAATCCAACTTTACTTTAACATTGCGTCACCAAGGAAAGGCACCCCAGTTGAAAGCCAAAATTAGACGAAGGACCACAGAATGGCCTGCCAATACCTACAAAGTGAATTGTTCTGACAAGCATCGATATAGTAGAAAGTGAAGTGCCATTTAAGTGCCTATCTACAAAACCTCACAATACTACCCAGGCCCAGCTTAGTATGAATAGCCCTGGCTGCAGCACGATGGAACAATGCCCTGTGAGGGAGTGTGCTGTATCAACAGAGTAAGCGAGGTGTAATGGTGTCATAAACGTCTGCTAAAAGCCTGATAAAGAACTGCTTTCTGCAGGATGTCTATTAAGAGGCGGCAGACATAAGCAACGGATCAGCACGTGAATACAGGCAGGGGAAAACGCACAGGAGTCCCTGTGATACATCAACGCTCTGCATCAACACCGGTTCTCAGAGCGTATGCTCCTCATCATGCACAGAATAACTTGAGCCAAAACAAAACACGGAGGCACAGTCAGTACAACTTCAACAGAAAATATCCAAATCTAATTTTATAAGGAAAAAAGCTGGGGGGGAAATTATTGTTATATTACAAGAGTGGTTGGTTTTGAATAAAAATGCTTTTTTTTGACAAGTATTGCATGAAGATATAATGAATAATTACAAAATGGGTCTTATTTAATGGCGCTTTTCTATAACCCAAAGATGCTTATCTAGACACCCATATAGAGTGATTTGGTTAGATAAGGCAGTGTTAAAGATCTGAGTTCTCACAGAGCGAGAGAGAGAGAGAGAGAGAGAGAGAGAGAGCGAGAGAGAGATAGAGAAGAAGAGAGAGAGAGAGAGAGAGAGAGAGAGAGAGAGAAGAAGAGAGAGAGAATGAGAGAGAAAATGAGAGAGAGAAAGGAGAGAGAAAAGGAGAGAGAGAAAAGAGAGAGAGAAAAAAGAGAGAGAGAGAGAGAGAGAGAGAAAAAGAGAGAGAGTGAGTAAGACCAGTCTGGTCACATCTGCTTCACATGCGTTAACGTGATGAAAAGCCACCTAGAAAACATGGACTAATCACCTCAACTAAAGACAGCAGGTGTCAGCTTGTATATCAGTCACTGCAGAGGGCTTATGATCCTCACTTTAACCCCACTGCAACTCAAATAAAGAACTCAGAGCCCAGTCTTTCTACAATACCTGACAGATAAAAGAAAACGGGGGAAATCAACTCATCAAGTCATAATCTTCCCTTTCTTCCTTTCAAATGCATTTTGAATGGATAGTTCATAAGTAAGTCTCATATTTAATTGCAGGAATGGAATAAAGACTGTTTTCCATGAGGTCCTGGTTTGTGGCTGGCATAATTGCCAAGGAACAGGTCTTAATTTAAACCAGGGGCTAATTATCATGCAAAGCATACCCACCCAGAATGTTTGCATAACTATCACAAGCGTTTTCATAAATGATGCTTTAATTAGTCTTAATTAGAATTTGTTTAAGTCAGCAGGGAATGCAGGGCCCGTGAAATGATGTATGTAATAAGCATCAGGCCCGCTCTGTTTTTTTCCTTACTTGGGGAATAGAGCTGACAAAATCACATCACATTAAATTGATTCAGTCAGAATTAAAATTCTTATGGTATTAATTAAATGGGGAAGATCTCATTAGCAGGCTGTGTGGTGAGGGAGAGACTCTCTCTGCCAGCAGATGTGACGGTGTCAGAGCTGCTGTACACGCTCGCCATTAGGGCCCACAGACAAGGAGAGAGGGAGGGAGGGAGATAGAGAGGGAGATGGAGAGGGAGAGAGACAAAGCGAGAGAGAGCGACAGAGAGAGAGAGAGAGAGAGAGAGAGAGAGAGAGAGAGAGAGAGAGAGAGAGAGAGAGAGAGCGACAGAGAACGACAGAGAAAGAGAAGAGAGAGAGGCATGTCTGAGTGTGCTGTGACTCTGGAGGCAGGCAGGGAGGAATAGAACAGAGAACGCGTTGGCATGGCAGCATATTAATGGGTTGTATTAGCCATCCTGGCCATCTACAGCTTAATTTAGCTTCATTTGGTTTATTTGGCTGGAGGAATTTCAATAAGAGGAGAGCTAATGACCTGACCAGATACCCCGTTAGCTGTGCTGATGAGACACCCTCTCTGCTTGACTCTCTATACAGTCGTCTTAAAGGCGAGTGGGAGAGATCCTCCAAGCTACACACAGTAGCATACCTTCTGCAGTGTAAAGACAGAAGCTGACTAGCCTCTGAGTAGGCCATTGTGCTTCTTCGCTGCTAAAGGGCTCACATGATCTCCTTGTCAAGAGACAAATCATTATTGACGCATTCTTAAAATGTTTATCCAGGAAGTCTGATCGTGAGTATGTTTCTGACGTACAGTGAGTATGTTTCCCTTATTGTGTCCTCTGCTTGGCGTTTCAACCCTTAGGTATCATAAGACTTCTTCAGATGTAGCGCAATAGACACGATGGGCCTCCAACGCAGCTGTCACTATGTGTCAACCAGGACAAAAAAAGAAATAAGAAACAGAAAAAAGGATCTAGATACAGTTCTACAAATCTATAGCACCTTGTTATATCCTGGTCATCCTGTGTTGACCATAGTAGACCATCTGTGTAGAAATAACAGTATAACTCTAGGTATCCTGTCTTTTCCCGGGAGTCATAATATGTAAATGTGTTACAGTAGAGGCACTACACCAAGCACAATGTTTCCTGCATTACACTGTATCTGTGTGGGCTGAGATTTCTTTATTGACACATACATTCATAAATTCCAAACTAAGCTTTGAATATACAGTAGGCTATTCATTCAGAATGGCTCTCTCAACAATTTCAACTACCGCATACTATAAAACGTTATACATGTAAACTCCAAAAAAACATCCAATCAAAATGATCATGTTGAAAACAACGGCCTGGGGCAGTGTGGCTGCAACCTAGCGTTAACCCAAGTTACAAGGCAACGTTGTCCTTTTTATTAGGAGCAAGCATCACTGCTTAGTAGGTCCTGCATAAATATTTAGGGTAAATACACAATATATCATTTTTTTTCCACAGTTGAACTGCATTATGATTTCCATGCAGTCTCAGGTGAGACGGGGTCACAAGGCTAAATTAAGTGGGGCTCGGAAGCAGCTGCAACCGGGGCTCTCTTTAACCACGCTTGGCTGGTTGAGCTATCAAAAGCCGCTTGTACATGCCCCATAAAAAAAAAAAACATTGGGTATGTGTTTAAAATGGTATTAAAACGCTGTTGACCCTTAAAATTAGAAAGGAAAACGTGCAACTCCTTGCATGGTAATTATTTCATGTCTGTCGTCAGCGCATGTGGGAAATGGAGACGTGTGTCTATGGAGATGAGGCCCCCTCAAAATGTATTGACATCCAGGTAGAAGTGTGAGGCGGTTCATTTATGATGGTGGAGCGTGATGACTCCATAAAATGCTGCCATAGGGTCAGCTGGCATAAGCAACGTGCATCAAAGCTTTTTGTGTTTATTATTCATGAGCAGAGAGTGGTGTAGGCTTTTAATTGTTGCCATTGTTTGTCTATGACGCATTGTCATTGTCGAGGGCAACTCCTGCCATTGCAACTCAGCTTTGTAGACCTACTAACTGAACTGGTGTATTGGCACAGTGTGACCCTATGACATTGTATGTCGTATAATTAAAGTATAAACGCACTCACCAATGAGGAGATTTGCTTTCATAGACTAAGTCAATTTCTTTGGCATTTCAATAGAAAAATCTGTTGGGCTACAGGACAAGTATCACTGAAGGTGGTCTTCAAAGCTTTTTAAAAGCATCACTCGTATGAAGTACTTTCTGAAAACCTGCTTGGGTCAATGGGTCACTGTCATAGAGCTCACTCTGACAATACAGCACGAGCGCCACCCACCATCTTGTTTGTCTTTGACCTGCTTTCTCATGCACAACTGCATGTTGATTTCACCTATCAATTTTATTTGTAGAACATGAGACATTATAATGTGGTACGCTATGTTATATGTAAATATGTGTGTGTACAGCCTTCTATTTTAAGCTAGGTGTTGTGAATGTAGTGAACGTAAAGCCACCGCTGGCTGTTGTTTGGGCTGTTAATTGATCCCAATAAGCTGTTGTATATTCATTAGGGCATTTAATTGGTTCGCTTAGTGATTCCAGTCAGTCGAACACACCAACACACTGAATGGTATACCGAGAATGCACACAGAGGAACATTTTAAATGGTCAAGAGCTTAACTCACTACTTCTTAAACTTCTGTACACTCTTAAGGCATCCGCATGCTTCCCAGCCAAAACAGTTCGGAAGAGTTTGTGCATATATTATGACATTTTGTGACGTTTTTGTTCATTTTGGACTTTGGTGAGGGAAGTTCGGAGCCGAAATCTACGCCTCTTCGTTGGCGATTGGTCAACAGATTCTTCAATAAAGTCTTTGTTGTCATTCAACGAGACACAACTCTTTTTTAATGCAATCTTTTTTTATTGAGAAATACTGCACCAAGCATCTTCGTTAAACGTAAAATTGTGTCTAAGATCTCCTCGGCAAAAACGCAAAAATTAATGACACATTTCTTGAGTTATCTTAGATTACTTCAGTCTATTTTGAGGAAATGTATACTGGCTAGGGCGGCTCAAAATGTACAAACGGTACTATTTCTCATTTTCAAGCGAATGTCTTTTAAGGGACAGCCAAACTGAGGAATGCTAACACCTTTAGAAGTAAAGGAGCCTCGAAGAACCTTGTGGGGTTCAAAAGATTGCCACACAGGGGAACCCTTTCAGGTCAAAAAGGTTCCTAGAGGAGCCCATGTGTAAAGGTTCAAACGAGCTTTTAGTGACATTTTTTTAATCCTTTTAACAATATATTGTAGCGGCAACAGACTATCAGAATATTGGAAGCATAGCTTATTGGAGACAGGGCTTTCAGATAGTTATTTTTGGCCATTCATGAAAGTAAATGGAACTCATACACCTCTGTAAGACTCATTGTAGCTACAAAACTGTGAGTGTTCAACCTTAACATGTGATGACAATACCGGTGGCCAAGAAATGTCTATCTGAAAGCCACGCCTCCAGTCCAGGGTTCCCCCAGGAGCCCTTTGCTACATTGAAACATTAATGGTCCTCTCAACTAACCGAAGGTGTAACTATGAACCCATTGACTGCAATGGTACCTTGAGGAACTCCAGGGTTCCTTGAGAATCTCCAGGGTTCCTCGAGTCAACCCCTACTTCTAAGAGTGTAGATTATAAAGAGTTTATACCAGTTAGTTCCAGCTTTCAGTACAACTGTTAGTCTTTGCCAAAGTGAGGGAGTTTTCCACATAATGACTAGCTTTGTCCTTAAACAACGGGAATACCAGTGACATCTGTATACAAAAAAAATGGTTCTATATAATGACAAATCAGGGTTCTTTGGCTTGTAACCATAGCGGATCCCTTTTTGGTGTTATATGGAACCATTTTTTTAAGGGTCTATAAAGAACCATGCTCATGAGGTTCTAAATGGAATCTGTATGGTGCTATGAAGAACCCTTTCCTACGGTTCCATTAAAAAAGGTTCTATATAGCACCAAAATAGGGTTCTGCTGTGGTTACAACCCTTTTTGAGGCTATATAGAGCCCTTTTTTTGGTTCTTTATAGAACCTTATGGTGAATGGTTCTATAAAAAACGTTCTCAATCTCAAAGGTTATTTATCCTGGTTTAATAGCCATATTATATTGTTAAAATTCCATCTTTTTTATTATTTTGTTTATTAATTATTAACAAGTTGAATCAGGTGTGCTAGCTCTGGAACAGCTGGGGGTCCCTGATGAGAGAATTGGGCACTACTGACTTAGTCAACTGCTCTCAATTTACACAAGGCCATGTCTTTCACATGACAGCGTCGCTGGTCATAGTTACATATAACATGTAATAGCATAACACAACAGATTAGATAAACTGGAATGACACTCTTACTTACGATTGTACAGAAAGAGCTGTGAGCTAAAAATGGCCACAAAATATTCTAATGAGCTGCTGCCCCTAGATTTCAATTATCACTAAAAGAGGAAAGAACACTTTTTTGAACTGCAAAGAACCATTGAAGGACTTAAATGGTTCATTGGGTCAGCATGGTACCACAGATATACCATCACCCTTCCCAAAGAACCCTTAAGGAACCCTCATTTTTTTGTGTGCGCTGACATGTTTGAGATAATCTTCCATGCATGTGATTGTCAGACAAATTGGGGGTCACTGGCGTGCCGACACAGGGGAGCGGCAGGGGACACCGAAGAGATGTTCAATCAGGGGCCGTCCCCATTCGGGGGCTCCCAGTCCCAGTGCAGGTCCTCCAGCAGCATGGCGGCCCAGGCGACTGCGGCCCAGGCGGCTCTCTGTGCTCTGTCTGCCCACAGCTGCCGGGCCTCCACTGGGAGAGCTGTATTATGGCTGGGTTAATTTACTGATTAATATCCAGCCACTAGATCCAGCTTTCCCCAGATGGCCAATTAAAAACTACAACTGGCAGCGCGTTGCCCTGGCAGCAGGTTGCCGTAGGCCAAGGGCTAGAGGCTGTGACAGAAGGCGTGGGCCCTGTTTCGCCAAGGAGCCACTGTCTCTGACTCTCATCAGGAGAAGGACAAAGTAGGTTAGGGCTGAGATACAAAGGCGAAACTGGGTTTATGAGGAAAAACCTGCTGCTGTTAGGTTCATGAAACTGATAAAATAACTGGGGTTGAAACTATTGACACATTTAGATTGAATCATTTTCTATTTTATAAGATGTGGGAGCCCTTTGTGAAGTGTAGTGGCAAATCAAATTGCAAATGACCATTTTTTTTACAGGTTCAGAGTGACAAAAAACTTGATAATTACTTTACCTCAGAGACAGTCGAGTAAGGAAAGCAATACAGATATCACACCTCCGCAATGTGGTGCGAAATATTAATATTCTTCCATCTAGTGTTGTCTGTTGAAGAGCTATTTTATTTCCAATAATAATCCCCACGAGTTATGAGCCACTGCTATATTTAGAGTGACTCTATTTGAATACAGGTCCTAATGCTGACACAAACCAAATAAATGGCCTGAAATCACCATGGAAACCCAGTAAATACAATGGCCACTGCTGTAGCGGCGCGGAGACCAAAGATAATTAATAACTGAATTATGGGATGGAAATAGCAAGGCAGACCCCATGCAGCCTTTGAGGGTCACTTGATAAAGGGGAGTTGCAATGCAAACTGTTTTACTTTCACAGGGTCATCCAATCCAGGTACATCTGGTGTCATTTCTGCTCCAACAGAAAAAGACTGAGAAGAGAATTGATGGCCCATTTCATTATGTAATTGCCTCTTTAACTTCCTTGTTCTGAGCAATCACTCTTTAAATTCCGTCTCAAAGTTAAAATATGCCAAGATATGAAACTGGTCTGGAAGATAGATAATTCCGTAAATAGGCGTAATTGTTGGATCACTTTCTATCACCCCTGCACTAGGTAATATGTCCAATATGCTCCAACCTGGAGTTAAAGAGGAAGTTTGATAAGGAGCGGAAGGGTTTTGCAGAATAGTGGCCCTGTGTTTGCTTTGATTCAGTGTAAGGCACCAGCAAGTTCAAAGGTCAGAGAAGAGAAAGCATCACTCTCATGTAGTAGGCAATCACATCCAGCTTCATGCTCCCTGTACCCTAAGACACCCAGGATGGCAGCTGAACGGCTGGGGGCTTGTTTCAGGAGATATACACCACACCAAGGCAGCATATCCCTGCTTCTGATGTACACAATCCAGATCATCTGTTCTGCTCTAGTCTGCCAGGAATCCATGTCTTTTTATATTTTTTACCCCTAATTTCGTGGTATCCAATTGGTAGTTACAGTCTTGTCTAATCGCTACGACTCCCGTACGGACTCGGGAGAGGCGAAGGTCGAGAGCCGTGCGTCCTCCGAAACACAACCCTCCGAAACACAAGAAGCAGTGCAGCTTGGTTGGGTTGTGTTTCGGAGGACGCACGGCTCTCGACCTTCGCCTCTCCCGAGTCCATACGGGAGTCGCAGCGATTAGACAAGACTGTAACTACCAATTGGATACCACGAAATTAGGGGTAAAAAATATAAAAAGACATGGATTCCTGGCAGACTAGAGCAGAACAGATGATCTGGATTGTGTACATCAGAAGCAGGGATATGCTGCCTTGGTGTGGTGTATATCTCCTGAAACAAGCCCCCAGCCGTTCAGCTGCCATCCTGGGTGTCTTAGGGTACAGGGAGCATGAAGCTGGATGTGATTGCCTACTACATGAGAGTGATGCTTTCTCTTCTCTGACCTTTGAACTTGCTGGTGCCTTACACTGAATCAAAGCAAACACAGGGCCACTAATTCTGCAATGCCTCTGAAGTGGAGAGACCCCAGAACACCACGCGGGGTGACCCAGTCCCTTTCATTTTATCCTTCATAAAGATCCCACAAAATGAAAAATGCGATGCAACACACAAAGCAGAGGAGAAGAGGCTGAGATGTTCTTGAAGGGTCAGTGACAGGAGCACTCGGAGAAGGTCACCCCATGAGCCCAAATTCACACCCCAATAATTGGGGAACAGGGGTCGCTGATTGTGAGACGAGAGCACGGCTACACGATCCAGATGGAAGGAAGTTCTACAGAGCTCTGGTGATTAAGGAAATGAAGAGAGACAAAGCATTTGATGAGCGTTGCCTTGAAAGACGAGAAGGACACTGACTGCAACTCTACACAGAGACAGAAAGAGAGAGAATTCTCCCAGTGTAATTAGATCAATTGGGCATGAAGTGAAGTGGCTTCATCCAGGAGGAGTGTAGTGTGCAGGTCTGAAGTGGGATCAGTGAGTAGGGTTTGATTACAATTTGATTGTTAATGCAGAATTGGATGGACCACTCTGTAGAAAATCCCTTATTTTCTAATTAGAGGTCCCCGGAACTGTTTGTGTTTATTTTGAAATGACGATATCAGCATTAAGAAAAGCTTGACCTTAATGTACATCATAAATAGCTTTTATAGCAAACGTGGTTGTCATGATCAAACCATTAAAGGTAATTAATTACTTCTCTGATAATTCACCTGAGTGCTTTACGTCTCCTCACTGTACGAATCAATTACTTTAAGCAGGGTTCCGTTCCAAGATAATTTCAACAGTGGATTTTTTTCAGCTGGGACTCTCTAATAGGGTACATTTCCCATATTTTATGTCACTAGAATATAACTTCATGACAGACACTTTGCATCAATTTTGAAAGTTGAAAGAATTTTACGACAAACAAGATCCACATGCAACATTATTTCAACAAAGCCTCAAATACAACAGGATCTGAAAGTGGGATGCAACCATTTTCATGTCATTATCATCCAGGCTGGATCCCTCCCAGGGGAAGAGCTAGTTGTGTGGCCCAGTGGAGCAGTGCTAGAACAGCCCTGGACCAGTATAGTGACTGCCTGTGAAGATGTACTCCAGCTTCAGTCAGAGAGGACGGCTGTGAGGGATGGGCCTCATCGGCCAGAGGAAGCAGCGGCTTGTGTCCGCCGCCCGCCGCCCGCCCACGCCCTCCTCCCCTGTGTGAAATTGGCTGAGATGATGTAGACATATTCCAGCCACTGATCCATGGCCGAGTATAAACAGGAGAGGATCGCACTTTCACTCCCAGAAGGTCACGCAGCTTCTCCGTGAAACAGTAAGTGACACCGCCTGTGCCTGAGACGCTAACAGAGTGACCGGCTGGAGTTGACCCCGCCAGCCCCAGCCCCCCTCCCTTTGTGTAAGCCCGGGCTGGACTTCCCTGTGGTGGCCTGTGTCCTCTCCCTTCTCCCTTCACTGGGGTGTACTGATATTTGGTGGCACTTCATCAACACAACAGAGGACAGACACTCAAATTCACATTTAAGGAGCCAGGCACATACAAAGTCTGTGGGATGCATCCAGCGTGTTATTGAATATCCATTACCCTCTTATTGTCACTCCCCCACTAGCTAGCAGATCTGACCCGTTTGCTTACAGCTGTACTAGGGTCAGACAGAATTCCTGTGTAGATTAAGACACCACAGAGCCGGCACGAGATAGGGCTCAGAAAAATCTACACAAGAATGCTGTCTGACCCTAGTGCAGCTGTAAGCAAGTGTGACAGAATAAAAAGTGCCTTAACATACGTAACAAAAATATAAACGCAACACACAACAATTTAAAATAATTACAGTTCATATAACTGTCTAGAATGTCATTGTATGCTGTAGAGTTCAGATTTCCCTTCATTGGAACTAAGGGGCCTAGCCCGAACCATGAAAAACTGCCCCAGACCATTATTCCTCCTCCACCAAACTTTACAGTTGGCACTATGCTTTTGGCAGGTAGTGTTCTCCTGGCATCCGCCAAACCCAGAGTAGTCCGTCGGGCTGCCAGATGGTGAAGCATGATTCATCACTCCAGAGAACGCATTTCCACTGCTCCAGAGTCCAATGGCGGCGAGATTTACACCAGTCCAGCCGACGCTTGGCATTGTGCATGGTGATCTTAGGTTGTGTGCAGCTGCTCAGCCATGGAAACCCATTTCATGAAGCTCCCGGTAGTGAGTGTTGCAACCGAGAACAGACCATTTTTACGTGCTTCAGCACTCGGGGGTCCTGTTCTGTGAGCTTGTGTGGCCTACCACTTTGCTCCTAGACATTTCCACTTCACAATAACAGCACTTACAGTTGACCGGGGCAGCTCTAGCAGGGCAGAAATTTGACGAACTGACTTGTTGGAAACGTGGCATCCTACACTATGACAGTGCCACGTTAAAAGTCACTGAGCTCTTCAGTAAGGTCATTCTTCTGCAAATGTTTGTCTATGGAGATTGCACGGATGCGTGCTCAATTTTATACACCTGTCAGCAACAGGTGTGGCTGAAATAGCCATAATTTTGTATATATAGTGTATGTAAAAAATATAGGAACAGTATATAGAAGGATAATTAGTGGTGATAATAAATAGTGGGATACGTGACGCATTTTAAAAAAGGTTAAAAGGTTTGTCATTGCATTTCAACGTGTCAATTTAAAAACAGGGATAATAAAGAAGGATTAATTGAGCCATTGTAATGTATAAATGAGACAATACTGGTTGACTGAACAATTGCAACAGCTTTGTAATTTGAGAGAAGATATTTTGTGCATTTGTGAAACATTATATTTTATACATCTGTAAATGCTTGAAGATTTGATTTAAAAAAGCACTCATTACAAGTGACTTAAAGCCAAAACTACATCTCTGTGTGATTTATATATATGTTTCTCCCTTTCAAGGGTATAACACAAGCAGGTCAGATCTGCTGGCTATCCTCCCACCAGCAAATTTTTTTTATAGGTAACTGCCAAAATAATGGAAACACTTCAGTAAATAAGGGATACAAAGTATATTTAAAGCAGGTGCTTCCACACAGGTGTGATTCCTGAGTTAATTAAGCAATTAAAATCCCATCATGATTATGGTCATATATAAAAATGCTGGGCCGGGCCAATATTTAGGTCATTATTTGGCTACCATGTGTATGCCCCTATAGGATAACAATGCCCCCATCCACAGGGCACGAGTGGGCACTGAATGATTTGATGAGCATGAAAACGACGTAAACCATATGCGATGGCCGTCTCAGATTTCCACCCAATTGAAAACGTGTGGGAGATTCTGGAGTCGCACCCGAGAGAGCGTTTTCCACCATCATCAACAAAAAATCAAATGATGGAATTTCTTGTGGAAGAATGATGTCACATCCCTCCAGTAGATTTCCAGACACTTGTAGAATCTATGCCAAGGTGCATTGAAACTGTTCTGGTGGGTCGTGGTGGCCCAATGCCTTATTAAGACACTTTATGTTGGTGTTTCCTTTATTTTGGCAGTTACCTGTATATATCTAGCTTTACATTCATAGTAGCACTGTTTGGCTTCATGTGGATATCTACTATAGAGTATTGCTGACATTACGGCTAAACAGTCGCAGAAGGATCTCGTGAGAAAGAAAGTAGGATGGTGACTCACGTCAAATTGGCATGGCATTTTCAGGGGTTTTCAAAAGAAATGTAACAAATAATTATCCAGAAGAAATCAATAATATTAAAAGAGAAAACCCTATGGAAGAATAAAAGAAAGCTCGAGAACTGGCACAACGCTAGCACATCCCGCATTTGCCTAAACGGCTGAGATGGGAAGTTGAGCTGTGCATGAAATGCAATTGGGAATGGATGCAGTAAAAGGGGAGGACTGAGGAGGGAAGGCATGAATGTAATTAAAGTGTCTGACACTTTTATACTGGGTAATGGGAGTCCAGGGCCGGGCTATTCCCACACGAGCTCCCCTCACAGTATGAAGTGCATTTTAATACCACCCCTACACAACTACTTAAATGCCACTCTCATGGCCTTCATAGAGAGGTAATATTGATGTGTAAATGGGATAAATACCAACATCCAAGGGTTTAAGGGATATAGTAAATAAACATGACCTAATACATAACAGACATAAAAACTCTGGAGCGTCTGCAGTGTCTCAAGCAGGCCAGAGGTAGGACTGCCTCACACTACAACGGCACCCTAAGGCTTATACGAAGATTATAAAACCCAATGAGCTAAATGCTTATCTTAAAAGAGCCATATGAACATGGGAATTAAATACAATGCTCTATATTCAAATATGTATTTGAATAGTCGTCTTAATGACATCAGGTAATAAGAATGAGGATATTTCACATTGTACATTCACCGAATTGTGTGTATTTCTGTTTTAGAATGTATATGTTATGATCCCAAAGCATATCCTAACATACATGGACATTGCAATATATTTTATGAACTTTATTGGTTTTCATAACATTGAGGCAGCAGGATAAAAAAAAAGGCAATTCACCTCTCCTCTCTGGCATTTTTCATCTCTCCTATGACTTGCTGGATTAGGGATAGCTGGAGGACCAAAGTACAGGATCTCTTTGTAAATCCAAGCACATCTATCTGGTCATGCATAGTGCCCCTCCTAAGAGTTCTATCAAACTTGCATAAAGTAACTTAAGGTGCTGTCTGAGTTATGATAAACGCACCAAAAAAATGACTTTTTAACACCACTGCAGGTTACATTCCAGCACCAAGCTGCTCAAAATGCATGCAACTCTTTAAAATCACCAATATGTTTTTACTGTAGTAGATTAACATAGGGTGGTTTATACCTTGCAATAAAACATACCCGAAAATATGGAGCTGTGCACAAAAGCAGTTTACAGTTAAAATAAAGACCTGCAAATACACTCTCTTTATAAGCGTAGGGTGTACTGACAATATCAAAGAGTCAGGTTAGGGGACTTAATACATTGGGTGAAGAAGTGGATTTTTTTTGTTTATCCTACAGGCAACCTGGTCTCAGAGCGTTCCATATTATTCTGTACGTAAATCGGGACATTCCATTTAGTGTGATATGTTACGTTTCGTATGGCTACATAAGACAGATGGTTACTTAAGGCAAAAACGAAAGGAGGGTAGTTGGTGGGGTGGATTTGGTAGGCATATAATCTGATCGTCTAGCAACCCAAAGGATGTGAGTTCAAATCTACTCACGGACAACTTTAGCATTTTAGCTAATTAGGAACTTTTCAACTATTTACAACTTTTTTGCTACTTTGCAACTACTTAGCATGTTAGCCCTTTTAGCTAAACCCTTCACCTAACTCTAACATTAACCCTTTAACCTAACTCCTAGACTTAACCCTAACCAACAACCCCTAACCCTAAACCATAGTGTAGCTAATGTTTGCCAGCTAGCTAGAATTTGTAACATATCATATGTTTTGCAAATTCGTAAACATATTGTGCGTTTTGCACATTCGCAACATATTGTACATTTACAAATTCAGAACAAATAATACAAATTGTAATTCGTAACATATCATAAGAATTGGGTGATGGACATCCACAGATTAATACGTACCATACGAAATGCAACATTTCATACTAAGCGCACGAAATGCTCTGAGAGCAGGTTGCGAAAGGGGCTTCTGTTCTGAACATAGTCAGCCTCAGTCAGATAATGAAGAAGTTATTAAGAGAAACGATACGCTGGAATCTTTCTCAACCACCCAGGTCGTACAATTTAACCTGTAATAAATAATCTGGCATCATTGGGAGATGGCATCTCATAATGGCAAATGAAATATGCTGGTAGGATAGGTCCAATAAATCGTGATACTCCTATGGTTCCCTCAGGCTAGTACAATTTGTAACTACAGTGCTCTCTGTCAGGAAAGGCAGATCTCTGAGCCATCATAAAATCTAAATGGGCACTAATTAGGCAAGCCTTCCCTCTCAGACTTACTATTTCTATTGACATTTTCGGCTGCGCTCCCGATCCCCCCCCCCCCCCCCCCCCATAAGTCACGAGATGAGAAGGAGTCCCAGGATTGCCGGGGAACAGACAGCTGTTATAAGGAAGTTCAACTCCAAGATAATGACGACGTTTGCCCTCAGATTGCAGGAGTGTTTCTTCTGTGTTGGACCCCCGTTCACCATCACTGCACTTCATGCATCCGTGGTGGGGTAATTTGTTACATAAAAACTAATGCCATAATTAGTTAAATTATGCCAGCTAAATTATGCATGGCTAAATTATGCATATCCAAAATCTATCATTTTGGAGAAGGGAATCCATCACAGTTCACATTGTTCATTCATGTGTCTCTATTAAGCAAATCAGGCCTAGTAACTATGAGAGGGGGTTCCGGAAATGTTGGTGACATGTTGGATAACACAAGTTGCCGATTGGTTTACAATTAATTCACTTTAATCTGTCTCGTGTGACTGCAGTCAGAGATCCACTAAGAAGACTGGGTTTCTTCCCTTGTCAGAGATTTCCTTTATATCGTTACTTACGTAGCCTTTCCCATAGGGAACATAGAAGGGGGGGGGTCAGCTAAATATATATGCATCCCTCGCTGGTTGAAATTAATAAAACTCTGACGTGTGCTCGGCACAGGCCTGCTTGTTGAACATATGCTGAAAGCACGGCTAAGCTATCTGGCTCAGAGTCAAGTATTCCCACCAACTGCAGTCTTACGCTACCTGACAGTGGAAAAGCTCTATTCCCCTGGCATCCAGGGCACAAATGGAGAAATATTATTGAAATGATTATCTGCATCAAGACTCAGATTTGGGCTGACATTTCGACGGCTCTGTATAATCCGAGGGGTTGTCTAGGAGAGGGGGAGAGAGGGCGGAGAGGGGGTTTGCCGGTAAGCCTTGGCGGGATGATTAATGAAGCTGGAATACTGGGTGGACCCAGCCCACCTCCACCCAGACCCAGGGGCCAAGGCCCACATATCAAATTGGCCTTGCACGCTCGTCTCCCTCAGAGAGAGAGAGAGAACCACTGATGATCCCCTAGCACAGCCCAGACACAGTCCGAGCCACCAAACAGGCGTATTGCACTGGCTCTACTGATCTGCTCCACTCACTGTGTGGCTGCTGCTGCAGGGGAGGGCTACACACTACACAGTAGACCAACATAACCACACCTGCCTCCCACCACATTCCTGCAGTCTATCATTATAAATCATGATCATTTGTTCAGATGGCTGGAAAATCTTCATGTACGGTTAATGTATATCTGGTGTATTTTATCATAACGGGGCTATGAGAGATGAGCAGGGCACGTTACCGTCCCATTTTGTCTGTGAGACCAACATACGCAGTGTTGTGTATTCGTTAAAGTCTACAGCTGTACATTAGTCATATGTGGAATAGGCGGTTTTAACCAATCAGCATTCAGGATTAGATCCACCCGTTGTATAAAGGAACACAGCTCACGCGTTTCTACAGGACAAGGGTCAAAGGTCCTCCTGTCCCTTCATAGCGTATGCCCATCGAACATGGAGAACATACGGGAACGGTGTACCACATGTAGTCACTTAATACATGGTGTTGGTCTGCTCTGCATGTACAGTGTGGAGGTCCCCAGTGCTTTACATCATTGTGCCAGCCATGTCCAAGCTCTCCCACAGGCCCTTAGGCGTGATGGATGGGACTGTGAAAAGCCTCTTAGGACGCCCATAATCGGATAACAGTAAACTGACTTCTAGACCATGTGGAAAAACCCTGTGTAGCCATGTACTGTAGCTCTTGAATGAATGCAGCCCAGTATAGAGCCAAGTAATTCAAGAAAGGGGAGTCTTGCTGCGTCGATGATTAGCCATAGACAATGTCGCTTTGTTCAAAGTGTAGCGTAGTTAATAACTGAGAGGGGAGAACAATGGAGGGAAAGCGCGTCACGTGATGTACAATAATGGCGTGGGGATTTCTAAATAGTGTAAATGATTACGTGTTTACCTATTGTGATCAAGCTAGTGATACTGAAGCACTCTCTTCTTCTTCCCTGAGAAGAAGAGCAGAGAGCATGATTTAGGGTTAGGGTTAGCTCTCCCTAGCCCTAACCCTCTTCTTCTTCCCTGAGAAGAAGAACAGAGAGCATGATTTAGGGTTAGGGTTAGCTCTCCCTAGCCCTAACCCTCTTCCTCTTCCCTGAGAAGAAGAGCAGAGAGCATGATTCATTGCAAGCTCACAGGTTTTACAGCTTCAAGAGTAAATCAATTGGTACGAAGCGCTAACTCGCTAAAATATAAGCTAATTTTAGGCCCCAGATATTAAAATATAATACATCTTCTTCCTCCACGGGGAAAGCTAATTAGAAAATGTGACTGGCATAAGGGAGAAGAGGTGGGAGAACACTTGAATTAGGTTCAGGAGCAGAAAATCAGAGCTTCCTACTAAATCTGTGGATTTCTATAATCAAGTCATTGCTCCATATGACCTTGTTCATTATTTTCTAAGAAATGAGATACCTCTACAAAAATGCAACATTTATGAAGAATTAATATGGATTTTTATCTGGTGTCTTCTCTCACAACGCAAAAAAACAACAACACAACAATGTTTTGTAACAAAAAAATACAAATCCTGAAAAAACGAGCAATGTATTGCATGTTTATGCACTGAGAAACAATACTAGACTCAAGTTGTGAACATGATGATGCATGATGTCCCACATGCAATTAAATTAAAGTGTTCTCCCTGAGAAATATTTATACTACTGTATCTTTCCTTGCATAGGGGTTTATTTGAATATCTGCCTGCATGGCACTAGTCTCCTTCTAATGCCTGTAACCAATAAACAACAATAGCTGCCTGAGGCTGAGAGGCTGGCTACCTGACTGTGGCTCAGCCTGCCTGCGTTCAGCTCTTGTGTTCTTCATATGTATTGACCTTATGCGGTAAAACATCCACAGCCTATTGTACATTGCAATTTATACCCTTGAGGAACAGAGAGCAGTTCAAAACAGGGCCGGTCACACCAGTTCAACTCTGAGGGAATCTTTCTAGACGAATGCCTGATTCTAGACGTACAGCAAATGCAGAGAAAAAAAAAAGGTATTCTTTTACACAATCCTGCACAACACAGATCAGTGGCTGGTGGAGACTTGGTAGAGATTGAAACGTGTGTAAGTGTGAATGATCCTTGTCAGAGTGCTGTGTAAACATGCCGGCACAGACTGCACATGCAACAGAGTGGTGAGAGCCAGTGCCAGCGTCAGGCAAGCTCTCTATGTCCCTGAGGAGAATCCCATGAGAGATCCACCATGGGTCTGTCTGAGTGGTGACAGTTTAGAGGCAATAAGCTTGATGTGGCCCGAAATAACAGAGCAAAGTAAAATGGCCATGGGGAAGGGAGTTTGTTCTACTCCCGTTACTTTTAAAACAGCAGAGCCAACAAGTCCCACTGGGCACACACTGGTTGGATCAACGTTGTTTTCACGTCACTTCAATGAAAGTAGGTTGAACCAACGTGGAACAGAGGTCGAATTGACGTCTGTGTTTAGTGGGGTGTCACTCTGGTACTCTGGTTCCATCGAAAGCTGAAGTGATGTCATTTTTTTGGGGGGGGGGGGGGGGCTTTCTGTGAACTCCCTTATTATTAATGGGAACGTGAAGTCTTTTCAGTTTTTAGGTTTTTCTCGATCACCTCTGCAAGCATCTCAGAAGGATGTAATTTAGTTGAGAGTGGCAATTTGTCTTCGGCAGACCCGGTTCTGTTAACCCTTTCACTGTAGGATATGTCTTCTTAATCCATTAAGATGAGCACATTTCCAGGTATTTTAGTCCTATAATAGCTACCGAATTGCTAGCCTGCTGAGTGTCCATTTGGCTACTCTAAAATGTACCATCGCAATGCCTTTCTCCTAGCTGTAATTACCCAGGAACACTCAGGAGAGAAAGGAATGCGTTTTATATGGATAAAGACCAGTTTCTAACATATATCATGGGAAAAGAAGAGTTTAAATAGTGGTGAATTGATCCAAATGATGTTGATAGTTTGAAGTGTCATTTCTTTACTTTACTTTACTATATTTACTGCCAAAAATGTAGTAAAAACAACAAATATGGAAAATATTGGATGCGAAAAGATCTGGTTATTATGTAATTTCAGTATAGTTTTATTTACTTTGGCAAAGCAAGCTTTTGTGACTTCAAATTGATATCAGCCAATATTGCCAAATTCATCCAATCAGATATATTTCTAATCTGTTCAGAAAATATTTTTAACACATTTTGCAACAATTGTCTTTTAGGAGGCACATATGAAGTGATGAATTTTTATTTGTCTTAAAAGCTATTCCTAAATCGAGCTACTTTGGCGGTTGACTGTCATGCTCTGTCTCTAGTGCAGTTGTTGTAATCCTGTCTGTATGGCAGATTTCTGGGCCAGTTTGGAGAAGTGTGTGCTGCAGGGGAAGTCTGTGGCCAGTCTATCAGGGTACATTGGAGGGTCAAGCAGTAGAAGGCTCATTTGGAATTCAGCACTGCAACATTGCCATCTTTTGGCCAGCCGCTGTAATCTAGGCTCCCAGGTATACTGGTGGAGATGCTTAAATTCACACAGATGTCTGGGGAAAGCTTTTGTTACGGGATAAACGGAACAAATATACTGTTTGGGTATATTTGTTTAGTCTATTTGCTAAAACTCATTTATGTCTCTTGTTTTTTGTTCATGAACTGAGAAGAAAAGAATTGGTTTCTGTTCAAATAAAATGTTCTTAAAATATACAGTACATACCGGTATATATTTTTCTAAATACTACAATACGTTATATATAAACATACTCCCGTTCCAATTTAATTTCACTCATCAAAGACAACGCTGTAAGATGGAGGCTTGTGTGCAATAAGACTATCGTTAATTGTGTTGCAGAACTGAATAACAAGTCAAATTCTCAAAATGGATGTATTGAACATATCATAACAAATGTTCATATTCTTCACCTCGACCTACCATAACCTCTTAAACAGCAGCTTTTACTGGAGGGTTTGTAAAGACAAAAATAGCCTGCTAAGCTCTCATCGGACACATCCTTTGCTCCTCGTCAGGTAAGAGAACAGCAAATGTGTAGCTGACAAAACATGAGTGAGTGAATGAGTGCGAATACTTGTCCTCGATCTGAATATTTGGATGAAAAGCATATGCTGTCCTATTTTCCCACGGTGGTGTATGGGACATCAGGGATAAGAAAATGTATCTGCTCTGACAGAGTGACAATTCATCCTTCCGTCCCTCTAAATGACATGTCACATTTTCTGATGACTTTATTGTGCGCCCTGTCAGTGCACTTAATCTGTGTGTCAGTCAAGCCCAGGCTGTCCACACCACCTCCAAAGGACTGCTTATATCCACTCTTTTAATGACATTAGATTTGGTGTAATGTAATTCAGCAAAGCCAAATATTATCTTCTATTTGCATCATTCAGGTGCTGATACATGGTCGGGTGTCCGCGTGCTAGGGCGATAGAGAGCTGGTCATTTCCCCATCCATTTCCAGCAAGATGACAGATGTCAAGATGGCTATTATTTAGGCTGTTTTTTTTTTTATCAGAGCCAGACATGATGTCTCACTTTACTCCAGCCAGCCTTAGGGTGCCTTGAGTCTCTCCCTCTATGCACAACTTTGTATTCCCATTTCAAATCTACAAGGCGATTTTGTTATTTGTTTATCGGTGAGCTATAAACGAGCTTCCCTCATTTGCTACTAACACAGAGGGCAATTTCAGTCATGACTCAAAAGTGCTCAAAGAAAATGACTAGTGAACAATACATGCTCAGATGTTCGTAAACTAAGTCTCAGATATCTCAGACCGGGTTATTTCCTACCGGTAAGAGGCGACGGCATCGCAGCGGTTCACTTCCGACAGATGATTCGAAAACGTTCTAAGGTGACCAACCGACGTGTTACTAAGAAGCCTCGGATGATTCCTGCCTGTCCTGTCACTGTTTCCATCAAAGATACTTTAATAATACCCAGACCACAAACGAAACGATTCGAATTCTCTCTGCGTTATGTTTAGTTGACACGTCATTCTGAGTGAGTAAGCGAGAGCACCAGCCTGCAAGCTTCAAAAAAGGTAACCAACATTTTTATTTTTTTTTTTACTGACAATGCACTTTCTCCCATCAGAGCTCCAGCTCCTAATTAAATGTATTTAGCATCATAAATATTCCAGGGGGACAAGTTGACACAGTGAATTAATGCCTCGCCTTAATACAAGAGCCTCTCAGTTACTGGCTGTGCTGAGAATGCGAGAGCTGCATCATGCCCCACTGCAAGGTAAATGGTACTGAAGGTGTTTCTTATCTTTCCCTGGAAAGACTTTGTTTCACTGCAAAACTGCTTCAAATGACATCTTTTCAACGAGTTTTGCTCACTGGGGCTCGTAGTGTATGACGCATAAATCTTTAAGGGGACATCTCAAAACTTGATAGGCAGAGAGTACTATAGCTATGAACATTTACCATTGACTATTTATTCCCGCCGAGGACATCCCTGAGGAACAGTATGAAGAGGTGCTCTTCTTTAATATCATGTTTAACACGTTGCCTGCTGTATCCAAACGGGTTTTTGACTCACTTATTTGAGATTACTTTATATGTAACAAGGAAACTCTTCAAACATGGTACTGAGTGATATATCAACACTCACAGAGATGCTGATTGGGTAGAGAGGTTATAGAGAGACGGTGGGTGGACAGGCATGTCCAGCATTCAGTGTGTCTTAGTGCTGCAACTTACTCTCCCAAACAGGGCCATGTTAACTCAAGGTCTACTGGCCTCTCAGCTCCACTCTCCATCTTTTGATCCTTAGTGGAAAGGAAGTGACTGGGAGCAAACAGTCCAGGCGGAGCGTTCAGCCAGTCTCAACCAAGCAGCGTAAACCCATCCGGGCTGTCACCCAGCCCTAGTATTCCAGCCGTACCTCACCTTGCTGCTACATTCAGAATGGAGCGCCTCTCCACCCCCTCGCCATAATGCCTCCCGCAAGCCCCTTAGGAGGACAGACAGACTGGGGGATTTTGGATGACTTCCTGGGGCTTGAAGCCCTTCCCAAGTCTTCACCCTTGAAGAGGACGATGTTTCACAGCTTATTTGTTGTGCATTTTCTGTGGCTGACTAGCGTGTCGAAGCGTGCAAGTCTGCTTCCCCCCTCCACCATAACAAACAGGTATGGCTGCCAAACAGAGCTGAAGGGGTAGAGGACAGAATTATACATTATTATGTTCCATTTTAAATCCGGATATTTTTCTCATTTTCACAACTCTCGCTGCCTGGGAATCTGCACGGAGATCAATTCCCCTCCTCAACACTTGTAATTGCAATTTGTGAGAGCTAAACTAATTTTACGACACAGAACACCTGTATTCATCTCCATGTTAATAGAAAACAGGAAGTATAAATCCCAATTTTCTAGCAGCCAATGTCACTTGAGATGTTCCTTGAGGGAAGTGGGCTGTCCTCTGCATTAAAATATCGGTGCTCTCCCCTCGCCTCTCCCTGTAGAGCTTTTGAGCTTTTGAGTCCAAATCAGAAATTATAATTACGAACGTCACCATATCTACATCCCTACATTTGACACTTGTAATATCCATATACTGTACGCCATTGCGCATTTAAGTTCCACCCGTAAAGGTGTTCTCTCTGCTGAGTTATAGTATTCTGTGGAGCCATCCCGGAATACAACAAGCTCCTGTGAGCCTCATTTAACCGTAGAACAGAGTGCTATGAGTGATAGCCTCATTTGGATTAAGCACAACCACATTGTCCTGAAATATCCCAAGAGAAGAGAAGAAACTTACCTACCACACTTGGAAGCCACCGAGTAGCAGACAGCTTTTTTCAAATACAGTCAAACACTACAGAGTCAGTAGCTATAACGCAACAAACAACATAACGCATGTTCCATTAATCAATGCAGACCTAATAACGCAACTTGGTAAAATGTAGTGCTTTTCAAATGAATGAGCGTAAAAGCCAGACTGTGAAAACTCCTGCAGGTTGCAGCGTTCCTCAGTGTGTGTCGTTTCACTGTGCACAGGAATGCTAGGACAGAGCCAGTGTTAGGTCAGACGCTACAAAGCCCAGGACGTTGACGGAGGGCCATGCCGCCTCATTAGAAACGACACGAGCCCTGCTATAATGAACTTAAGACAATGCTAATTAATGCACGAGAATGAAGACAATGGTTTTACTTTTTTTTTTTTAAGTGCAAGGCGCTGAGCCTGCTTGTATGACAGTGTTTAAGCCACCTTAATCCATTTGTGATGCCGAGCCCGACCCGGAGTGGCGCCGGGCAGGTCGGGGGGTGCAGCTCCCCAGCACGGCTGATACATTCACCTGTGACAATCCTTTATGGGCCGATAAAGTAAGGGAAGTCTCTCAAGGAGCGGCGGCGCGGTGACTTGGCTGCGGGAGTCCCCGAGGACCAGGTGTCAGTGTTGTCTATCAGAAGGCTGAAAGGAGAAAAGGGACGTGTTACTGGGCTCTATTGTGCCACAGTTGTCACTGACTGATCGGGTCCATTTAGCCGCCTTTCACAGTGAATGAAACCACCCGAATAGATGAAAGCGAGACAGGCCTCCCCGACAAACAAGGAGCCGCGGAATATTCATGGAGGATCTGCACGGGAAAGATTAATGTATCAGAAATTAAAATGGGGCCCGGACGTATGATCTTGCTCTAACACTTGGCCAGACCTGTGTCACCCGTCGCTAGCTGCCTGAAGTCGGCACACAGTGCTGCCAAGGTGGAGAGGAATCATTAAGTACCCTGCCATTGTGTGAGCGGAATAATCAAACTTCACCCTCCTATTCTTCCCAGCCACGCCGACAATGAATAATTCCGGACCCATTTGCAATGTTAACGGCACCTATCTGGGCCATCCATGGCTTTATGATAAGAGCTCCAAATATGCATTTCAACAGTCTGAACAGAAGCTGGTTCAGCGGCATTTCAAAGGACACCTGTCAGTCAACTGAAAGACCTGTCAGTCTCTGTCATGCACCGGTGCCAGGGAAATGGTCGAAAAGATCATCTGTACTCTCTCTCTTTCTCTTTTTTCCCCCTCTTCTCTTTCAGATTGTAACAGTTACATTTGCAAAAGAGTGACAAGTGATTTACAGTGGAAAATAGATTTTGTTTAAACTGAAAAAGGTTTATTCTCTTAGGTAGGCTTATTCTTTGCTGGTTTACAACTGTATGAAATATACTATCATACATGTGATCTGGGCGACACTGAATGTCATTATGCTTGATACCATGAACACCAGGCGGGCTTCGGAGCTCAAAGGTGACATTGATAATTCATATCTCTCCAAACAGAGTCCTACGTGTGAGATGGAAATGTGTTGATCAAACATGTTTATATCTCTGAAACTTACTGAACGTTTTGCTATTCTAACCTTAGATTTGTTGAGTCTACAGGACAGATCACGAGCAGAAATTAGGCAATGCCAAACAGAAGTAATTACATTAGTATTGCAGAGAAAAAAACAATAACATTTCAAATAAGTTTTGTTGAGTGACAAATTCAGGATTTTTTTTGGTCAAATACAGTTTCAAAACATGCCTCCAGGTCAACAACGCATACGGCCCTGTACATCACTGGAGCCAAGCTTCCTGCCAACCAGGACCACTATACTAGGCGGTTTCAGAGGAAGGCCTGAGAAATTGTCAAAGACTCCAGTCACCCAAGTCATAGACTCTCATAGACTCTCTGCTACTTCACGGCAAGCGGTACCGGAGCACCAAGTCTAGGTCCAAAAGGCTCCTTAACAGCTTCTACCCCCAAGCCATAAGACTGCTGAACAATTAATCAAATGGCCACCCGGACTATTTTCATTGACCCCCCTTTGTTTTTACACTGCTGCTACACGCTGTTTATTATCTATGCATAGTCACTTTATTCCTACATGTACAAATTACCTCAACTAACCTTTACCCCCGCACATTGACTCGGTACCGGTCCCCCTGTATATAGCCTCGTTATTGTTATTTTATTGTATAACTTTTTTTAACTTTAGTTTATTTAGTCAAAATGTTCTTAACTATCTTTTTATAAATCTGCATTGTTGGTTAAGGGCTTGTAAGTAAGCATTTCACAGTAAGGTCTACATGTGCATGTGACAAATAACATTTGATTTGAACACTTCTAGACTCTAGAACTGAGAATGCCTACATTTTCCTGATCCAAACCTTTGAGAAGTCCACAACATAATTTGAGGGGCGTTTCTGCCTACTCTGGGGCCTCTACCGGACAGGGGCACAGCAGTTCATGTGTTCAAATCTAGACTGACAAACTACGTTACTGTCTATAGCACTAAATAAATCATTTTTGCCTGGTATTACGATATGGTACAATATAGCCTAAGTGGCAAGTAACTATGGCTGAAGCTGTTTGTTCATGTAGGCCAATAATTTGTTAAGCATGAGTAACTTGTGTGCCAATAGCTGCCACTGGCATTTACAGTCCAATGCAGAGGAGGATGTATGTTTGAACCTCAGCATGCAGACTGGACTGGGCCTGGACCCAGTCCCCTATGGGCACTCCATGGGCCAGGACACCCTCCATCCGCCACATCCTACAGCACATCCATCAACTAGAAGGCTCTTTATCAGGGCCAAGAAATAAAGATATTGTTAGTTATGTTACAATATTAAATGTACATTGTTAGGGTCACGCACAGACATTGTATGGATGCAGGACATACTTGTTGCTTTGTTGACTCGTGTGAAGTGCCTAAAGTGGCAGGAAGTGGCTTGAGAATGAAATGCATCATTTACCCCCAAATAAAAGAATAAATATGCATTATCCAAGATATTGTAAGCTCATTCCAGACTGATAAATGGCCTAACCAATCACAGTCCGGATAGGGACCATAACAAACAAAATGTCAAGATCAAATGTTGAACTATATTAAAAAGTCAGTGAAGCAGTGGCTCAGTTTGCCTACTGGAACACAACCAATGACCAGTGTCATTTTAGGTCATCTACCACAAGAATATGCAGAGCTTTGTGAAACAGTAGTGAAAGAGGCTGAATACCCATCTGCTTACCCCTCCAAAATTCCTAGTTGTTTTCCAGCAAATTGGTCAATTTTCGAACAGGACGAACACAGATTTTGTGAATTTTGGACACTCCTTTCTCTCACATAGTTTCCACACCATGTCCCTCCTCTTAACAATCTTCTCATTGTGACACAGGATGACATGGTTCAACAAGTGACTCAGTCCATGAATGTTCACTTTCATTTCAGACTCCAGTAGGCCGGCATAATCACTGATATAGAGCCATGACTCGTGTTTCCTGCTCTGTGTTGTGGTGTTTTTTGTTCTCTTTGCTTTTTTTGTCCTTTTCATTGCCTGAAAATGGCTCGCACCAGGCTTTCAACGTGAAACTAGCTATATCGCTGTAGATAATCAACTGCCGCATGATTAAGGCTTTACAAAAATGCTAAACATTTTGGTTGTGAACAAAGAAGCATAATAATGAAACATAACAAAGACATATGTTCAGATATTACAACATCTTACTGTATGAGTAAACCAAACTAACTGAATATGAGAAGAAATGCAATTGGTTCTCATCTTCTGTTCTTTTATTGGGCATTTTTTTTACGTAAATGAATGTCAATAGATCTGCCTGTACTACATCTTCCTTACAAATTATTCAGTGGCTTCTGTTTTGCCATTGTGGAAGTCAACGGAACAGCATATACCTGAGTGACAAATGAGTGTGTAATTGGGTCCTCAGGGAAAATAATTCAGCTTAACTACTGGAAATAGCGTGTAAATTCAATACATTTCCTAATGAGCTAATTTGAGTTTGCTGCAATTATATTGGCTAGTCTGGGTACAGAGAGACATTCTGCGGCCGAGTTAAGGTAAATTAAACCACAGCTCTGTTGTATTCATTAAAATTAGCATATGGACCTGTCAACACTCTCGGAGGTGCGTTGTAACAATGCCATTTAGCCCCACATCAAACCATGCCATTGAAATGAATGCATGTGGTGGGTAAATGCTTCCCTACCCCCAGCGACAGGGAGGACTGGGACTGGCAAGCAATGCTCTGACACACAAAAGACCAAGCCTTTTTACAGCCAGGCCCTGGCTCCTGACCAGAGGCCATCCACATCAACACGACTTACACTCCACCATTGCTCTGAGCTATTGTCTCCTTCTGCTCCACGCTACGGCTGCTTTCCCTTTCCCCACACAACCCACACGGCTAGAGAGAGGCAGAGGGTGAAGGAGGAAGGGAGGGAAGGAGAGCCCTGAGTGTGTAGTCAAGCACAAAGTGATTTTCATATTGTTATTCAAAGCTTTTGCTATTGTCTTGGGATCGATCCCTGTTATACACTGTTATTTTGTGTTGGTTAGGTTCTTGGTTATCAATTCTTGTATACAGTGCTTTCAGAAAGTGTTCACGCCCCCTTGCTTTTTCCACATTTTGTGGTGATACAGCCTGAATTAAAAATGAATTACATTTAGATTTTTGTCACTGGCCTATACACAATACCCCATAATGTCAAAGTGGAATGATGTTTTTAGGCATTTTTACAAGTTAATAAAAAATGAAAAGCTGAAATGTCTTGAGTCAATATGTATTCAACCCCTTTGTTAATGGCAAGCCTAAATAAGTTCAGGAGTAAAACATTTTTGGCCTGAATACAATTTGTTATGTTTGGGACAAATCCAATACAACACATTACGGAGTACCACTCTCCATATTTTCAAGCATAGTGGTGGCTGCATCATGTTATGGGTATTATTGTAATCGTTAAGGACAGGGGAGTTTTCAGGATAAAAAGAAACAGAATGGAGCTGAGCACGGGCAAAATCCTAGAGGAAAACCTGGTTCACTCTGCTTTACATCAAACACTGGGAGATTAATTGACCTTTCAGCAGGACAATAACCT
This sequence comes from Salmo trutta, assembly GCF_901001165.1. Classification (NCBI taxonomy): domain Eukaryota; kingdom Metazoa; phylum Chordata; class Actinopteri; order Salmoniformes; family Salmonidae; genus Salmo; species Salmo trutta. The sequence goes on from NC_042980.1 coordinate 12,117,636, forward strand.
AAAACACAAGGCAAAATCTACACTGGAGTTGCTTACCAAGAAGACAGTGATTATTCCTGAGTGGACGAGTTACAGTTTTAACTTAAATCAACTTGAAAATCTATGGCAAGACCTGAAAATGGTTGTCTGTCAATGATCAACAACCAATTTGACCGAGCTTGAATAATTTTGAAAAGAATAATGGGCAAATGTTTCACAATCCAGGTGTGGAAAGCTCTTAGAGACTTACCTAGAAAGGCTCACACCTGTAATCACTGACAAAGGTGCTTCTACAAAGTATTGTCTCAGGGGTGTGAGTCCTTACGTAAATGAGATATTTCTGTATTTCATTTCCAATAAATTTGCAAAAAAATCTAAAAACATGTTTTCACTATTGTATGTTGATGGGTGAGAAAATAAATACATAAAAAAAATGAATACAGGCTGTAACAACAAAATGTGGAATAAGTCAAGGGGTATGAATACTTTCTGAAGGCACTGTAGCCTATACAGGCTTGACAGTTTTAAGCAGGTACAACATTTGGGAATATATATATATAAATATTATATTTTTTTACAAAATATGACTATCCAAACATGCCAGAATAAAAAGAAAAGAGCTCTTTTGTTGTTGTTGTTTTTCATCTTTACGTTTGAACCCTCTAGTGAAAACAGGTATTGTTACTCAGCAGAGCACAGCAGGCCTTGGTTTCATTGTTCTGCGAGGGTTTTAAAACAGGCTGCTAGTTATCAATACAACACAGGCTATTCCAGTCACTCAGCTGTGCCTCTCGATACACTTCAGAACCTTGCATGCTGAACAGCCAGCCATGATCTCACACAATTGGGCATCTTCACTGACAGATCCTTTCTTTCCAGATGGATTCTTTTTTTTTTTATCTGTTTCAAATGGATTGGCCAGGCCCGTGCCTAAGCTCTGGGCTTCCTTCGGCTCGCATATTATCTGACTGAACACTATTTCAACTAATTAAATCCCATTAGAGAATGTGCCGTTCTATATATTGGTAGCTACTCCGGATTAAGACCTAATTAACCCTGCGATTTGCTTGTGACAGCAGAAATGGAGCATCTGAATTCAGCCCTATAGAGGAGGGGGTGTAGGGAAGACAGGCCATGAAGGAGAAGACCGTCCCTCCCTTCGTCACTACCTCGGCTGATCTCCCCACTCCGACTACTTGGAGCAGAAGAGCAAATGTAAAGGCCTTGGGCAGGCTTTGATATTTCAGCTGTTCGTCTGCTATGACCTAGACTATATCTAACAGACCTAGACTAGAGGTCAATGGGAATCAGAGGAGAAGGGATGGGAGAAAGAAAAAAAAATAAAGGAACAAAAGAAACAAAAGACAGAAAGACAGAGGCCCGTGTCCGAATATCCATACTTGCATTCTAAATAGTAGACATTTTAGGTATGCGAAAATATTTATATTATAGTATGTGAAATTTAGAACAATCGAGGATGCTTTAAATGCCAGGATGCTATACTAATTAGATTTTCGTCTTGTAGAAACAGCGTGTTTGACAACAACTGATAATCAGCTGATAATGAGAAAAGGTGACACAAAAATAGATATTTTTTTATGCATAAGCATACCTCTTGAGCTGTCTGCATTCTCCTGACTGGTGGTTCTTTTATTTTAAGAAACATAATATGCTTCTCTGCTAAAATCTGGGTGAAAGATGGAACATGAGTCTTACTCCGTACATTGAGTTGTTGCTTGCTTTTCTAAAGTCTACCTTGCCAGCAGGCATGCCAGCTAAGATACAGTTAACTGCCAAAATGATGGAAACACTTGAGTAAATGAGGGATACAAAGTATATTGAAAGCAGGTGCTGAGTTAATTAAGCAATTAACATCCCATCATGCTTAGTGTCATGTATTATTTTGGCTACCATGAATATGCCCCCATAGGATGCCAATGCCCCCATCCACAGGGCACGAGTGGTCACTGAATGGTTTGATGAACATGAAAACGATGTAAGCCATATGCCATGGCAGTTTCAGTCACCAGATCTCAACCCATTTGAACACTTACGGGAGATTCTGGAGTGGCGCCTGAGACAGCGTTTTCCACCACCATCAACAAAACACCAAATGTTGGAATTTCTCGTGGATGAATGGTGTTGCATCCCTTGCAATAGAGTTCCATACACTTGTAGAATCCATGCCAAGGTGCATTGAAGCTGTCTGGCTCGGTGGCCCAACACCCTATTAGTGTTTCCCTTATTTTGGCAGTTACATATAGTTAGACAAGCTAGCTACTCTGTCTTGATTGGTAGCCTGAAATGGCTTCTTGGTAGCTAGTTATGAGGTTGGGAGATTGGGAACCAATCTGGGCTAGCTAAAGCCTACTTCATAAAATTGCTAGGTGGCTAGTAGTATTACGGAGAAACAACAACAACAACAAAAAATTTGTTACATTTTTTATTTTACAGGACAAATCTGAGGGGGCACGTGCCACTGTGCCCCTTATGGGCATGATGCCTCTGGCAGGAATCAACGCAATTGCACATTAGATGACACATTTTCAGGATGGTGGAGCCTAGTATGTTGATATTTCTTGCTTACCGTCTTCGTTTTACTAAACAGTACGTTTGAAATTGTATGCAGTACGATTTGTAAACAGTACGTAGAAATAAAAGAGAAAGAAAGAACAAACGGATGAAAGAAAGAACAACCAAAGAAAGAACGTTGAAGATACCCTCCTCCCTCTCTCACTAAGTCACACCCCTGTGATGGCAGTATCGGGAGAGATTTAGGAGACACGGGACGCATAGCAGCCTCATTACGGACACCTTTGTCCGGTATTGTGTTCTATTACCTCTCCCTCCCCAGCATTAAAACCATTAGAAGCGCCTTCATCCTGTCACAGTCCATATTGGAGCATTACATATTCACACCTCTGTAGGACAGCGCTTTAATGAGGATGAAGGGAGACTAATAGAGTTTTTTCTGTCCCCTTTTTATGACATAAACTATGGGCAATAATGAGCTGGGGGAGGGGAGACGGGGAAACAGCTCCCCTCTTCTCCGAGTCAAAGCCAACGTTTATGAGAAGTACGGCACAACAAGAGAACTGAGGGTCTGAAAGCATGTGAATACCGATAAATAAAAGGTTTCGAATGTTTCGAAATGTTCACCTGCACTATACAAATGATACACCGAATTATTAAGAGTAGGGTACATGCCACTCACTCAAAGTGCTCAAGGGCTAATCTTCAAAATTCGGCTTAGTGTTCAAGTTCAACGATTTCAAAAAGACCAGTGAAAGCAAAACTTTGAGTGTGAGTGTGCGGTCAGAACCAGTATGCATTGTAGTGACCGGCCGGCACGTTAAAACTGACTGTAGCCCAGATACAACAGCTCCCTCTGCAGTCTCACCCCCTCTGATTGAAAATATGCAATAGAGACACATTTGCAATGTATAATATTTTCCAGTTCATTTAAAAAAAATATCAATAATAAATAGCAGCTCAAGAGCTACTGTCTCATAAAATCAGAGGCCGGAACAATGATAATACCAAAGCACACTATAAGGTTAGCCGTTAAGGAAAAGACCATAGGGCAAAACCCCAGCAATGGGATTGTATCAATCCCTGCATTAAATACAATTGTATTCAACAATCCTACAACTGTAAATAAAGTGAAACAGGATGTACAACCATGGGACAAATCTGATTCCTGACGGAGAATTCAACAACGTTTTAACTCTGCTTCTTCACATGACAGCTTACAATGCTTTTCTGAAAACATTTCTTTCTCATTTGAAGTAATACAGCCAAGCTCAAATTTCTCTCATCCCTTCAAGCGCAAAATACAAAAAGCCTAGGCTGCCACTACCTGATTCAATCAAGTGTGCTACAATGTATACCCATGGGCTACAGGGCGACTTGTATTTTAATTAATAATGTAATACCCTGTTCTCAATGGTTAGGTCTGTGGTGTTCTGAGCTGACTTTTCTTTTTTTCTTGTAAACACTTTGAAGAAACCCAAAAATATGCTAGGAAGCACATTATCCCTCATGCAAATTGTATGTGATCTACATTTTAACACCATGTGCTCAGACTCTTTTGTGACTAAAAGACATACTGTTATGCTTGTGTGTAAAGACAGACCAAGGTGCAGCGTGCTCTGAGTTCCACATCTTTTATTTAATGAAACTCACAAAACAAAAAAGAAACAAACCCGAACCGTAACGAAAGAGGTGCTACATGCACTAACTCAAAACAAGATCCCACAAAACACAGTGGGGAAATTGCTGCCTAAATATGATCCCCAATCAGAGACAACGATAAACAGCTGCCTCTGATTGGGAACCATACCAGGCCAACATAGAAAAAAACATCCTAGATAACCCACCCTAGTCACACCCTGACCTAACCAATATAGAGAATAAAAGGCTCTCTATGGTCAGGGCATGAAAGTACCCCCCCCAAAGGTGCGGACTCTGGCCGCAAAACCTGACTCTATAGGGGAGGGTCCGGGTGGGCATCTAGCGTTGGTGGCGGCTCCGGTGCAGGGCGAAGTACCCACTCCGCTCGTGGATCCGCCACCATTGGTGGCGGCTCTGGTGTGGGACTTTGGCCCCTCCCAGACCACAGGTCCGGCCATGGAGCCGGGTAGAACGCCGTGCCCGGACTGGGCCTCGGCGCAGAGGAAGGCTCCGGCCATGGAGCTGAGTTGGCCGCCGTGCCTGGACTGGGCACTGGTGCAGAGGAAGACTCCTGCCATGGAGCAGGACTGGGCACTGTGCCTGGACTGGGCACCGGCGCAGAGGAAGGCTCCGGCCATGGAGCTGGACTGAGCACCGTGCCTGGACTGGGCATTGGCGCAGAGGAGGGCTCCGGCCTGTGGACCGTCGCAGGAGGCTCCGGACTGTGGACCGTCGCAGGAGGTTCCGGACTGTGGACCGTCGCAGGAGGTTCCGGACTGGGGACCGTCGCAGGAGGTTCCGGACTGGGGACCGTCGCAGGAGGTTCCGGACTGGGGACCGTCGCAGGAGGTTCCGGACTGGGGACCGTCGCAGGAGGTTCCGGACTGGGGACCGTCGCAGGAAGTTCCGGACTGGGGATCGTCGCCAGAAGCCCTGGACTGGGGACCGTCGCCGGAAGCCCTGGACTGGGGACCGGAAGCCCTGGACTGGGGACCGGAAGCCCTGGACTGGGGACCGTCGCCGGAAGCCCTGGACTGGGAACCGTCGCCGGAAGCCCTGGACTGGGAACCGTCGCCGGAAGCCCTGGACTGGGAACCGTCGCCGGAAGCCCTGGACTGGGAACCGTCGCCGGAAGCCCTGGACTGGGAACCGTCGCCGGAAGCTGTAGACTGGGAACCGTCGCCGGAAGCTCTAGACTGGGAACCATCGCCGGAAGCTCTAGACTGGGAACTGTCGCCGGAGGCTCTGGACTGGGAAGGCGCACTGGAGGCCTGATGCGTGGGGCCAGTACAGGTGGCACCGGACTGGTGGCACGCACCTCAGGGTGAGTGCGGGGAGGAGGCACAGGACGTACTGGGCTGTGAAGACGCACTGGAGGCCTGGTGCGTGGAGCTGGCACAGGACGTACCGGGCTGTGGAGGCACACTGGAGGTCTGGAGCGCAGAGCTGGCACAATGTGTCCTGGACAGATGACAACCTTCGCACGGGCTGTCTTTGTGGCCGCGAACCCCGGCGTCGTTGCTGTCCTCCCTTCTCTCCCTGCGTCTGCTTCAACGGCAAATCGGAAGTCGTTTTTTAACAGCGATTAATGAAAATGCAAAAAAGTACATTTATCTTACAATATGCAGGCATTCAGCAGCAAGCCCACGGAAATGTTCAGTGGGAGGAAGAGGAGGGTGAGAAGAAGAAGTAGAAGGAGCAGAAGAAGAACAAGAAGAACAATAACAAGAAGAACAAGACGAAGAACAAAAACAAGAATAACAAGAAGGGACAAGAATAATGGAAGGATCTCAAGGAAGGATAAAAAAAAGCAAGAAAATGAAAGAAAAAGAAGGGTGGTGGAGGAGAAAAGCCTAAGTACAGTACATGCCATGTACTACATGGTGTGACTAACGTAATGTTTGAGGCTATTACCACAGAGACATGGCTGTGGGTGCCAGGTTTTGAGGAATAACAAGCACAGTGAAGGGTGAAAAGCACGCTTGTGTAGAGAGGCTGAACCGGAAGGAGCTCTGGGGGAACCCTGGGGTTTTGGGAGATGGGGTGTATTCAACCTTTCTCTTTCTCCAGTCTCACAGTACACCCACAACTGATGTGACTTTTTTACTGCTGAAGTAATGACTCATTTCATATTCTCTTATAAATGCATGTATGATCATGGGAAAATATGCAGTAATATACGAGTACAAAACGATACAGACAAGATGTTAAGACAACATATGAAAATGGATGACGTTCTGTAACTTGAATACAGGTATTTGACTTTGAACATGGCATGCTCTCCTGCGCTCCACATGAAATGTCAAACATTCTATTCCTTACAGACCAATATCGGTTGAAGGATACAGCTATAACATAGAAACAGAGCTTGTGTTATAATACATCCGGATAAGAAATTCAAAATTATTTTTGAAATGGTTCTTATTTTCAACCCAATCTGTGACAAAACATTTTCATTACCTTGGATGAGCACGGCTCCCAGAAAATCTAACATGATTATTCCTGCCCTGGGAGAAGGGCTGGCTCCCTGCGCTCTGTCAAAAGGTCAATTATGGCCCCAAACCGCCATGCAGTGACACTGACCTGGAAAGAGTACTGATGACCCCACATCCAGGAGCCCAAAAGAGTTGATCATCTAACATGCACGCTGCCTGAAGCCATGGAAATCTGACATTTGTCCTTATTCAAATGAACACAAACAATATGCATCTCAGGCCTTTCCCTAACCTGTGCCAAACATAAGACATGAGGACCAGCAATCTGTTTCGCAATGTCCTCCATACATGTTCTAGTCTTTCCCTCCGAATAAAACCAACCAGCAATCACACTGATACAGACGATACATGGTGCCAGTTTTTACACTTTAGATATTAGGTTCTGTTTGGATTTGCTTACATCAGACAATGTTATGAGCAGGATTGAATAAGTATTGCGTGCAAAGTTATTTTCACATTAATGTGGTAGCCTATAATATACTATTAATGGAATGCACACTTACAGCACAGCACTCTCACGCTGTGGTGGGCTAAGTATTGTACAGTACCACATTTAGCTGGTAAAAATAAAACAGATATACTACAGAGTGCTGGTGCCATAATACAGGTTTATCCACAGTACATTCCCTCTGAATTGCATTTGCCCGGAGCATTACCTTCCACTGTAAATGTTTATCCATGTAGACTTCCCATCTCATGCTGTTTGGTCTCTGTGCTGAAGGTAAAGGGGTGGCTGGTAACCATATGACACAGAGCAAGGGCTCTCATGTCTTCAGGGCGTTTCACAGAGCATGATCATGAAATGCAGAAACATGGAGCAGACGGTAAAAGGTTGAGCACGGGGACCGTATTTCTCCAGCGCGTCAGTTCATTTCCTTTCCTTTTTGTTCCACATCACTTTTCTATTATGCTTTGGCCACATTGGCAACATCGTACAAATCATTATTTTGCTCACAAAATCTAATCATTACCCTCAAACGAAAAATGGATCGCCGGTGAGGGGAATGTGAGGGGAAGTGTTATTTTTCACATTCTAATTCACATCACAAGGAACCCAAAAGAAACACATATATCAGATTGGTTTGGCGCCTTTCGCCCGCAGCCATGCAGCGCACACTGATATTAGTTTTAAATACAGATTGCTGGCAATAACACAGCAGAGGGGTCCCTGTCTGGTACACAAACCACAGCCAGGATTGCTTCACATAGCCGGCTCGCTGTAAGTGAGACACCTTCAATCAAAAAGCTCAAATAAATGTAGTTCTTCGGCTCTGTCAACTGTAAACTGTTATTGATCCCAACAAATTTAATTTGTTCACGCTGATCGATCAAACACATTATCTGTTTTTTTTTCTCAGTCTATTACCAGCAAGTGGAAACTCAAGAGGCATCAATAAATACAGCCGGGTCACCCAGGATAGATTCTCTATGCAGCCAGAGGCCTGTAAAAACAGTAGACCAAACCTAAGCACTTGTACTTAAAAGGTAATGGACCTGTATCATGACTAAACGTTAAGTGCCTGAGGTAAGATACAGGATGCAGCTTTGTGGCACCTCTAAGGTCTGCTAGCAGACACGTGTATTTGTTTGTCTCTTTTTGCCCCTGCTAATATCTAACTCCCCCCCCCCCCGTGTAAGCCTTCCAGCTGGCATGCTGCTGTGCTTGGCAGGTTGGGGGGAACATGAGAATTAAACCTATATCGCACCAGCTACCAGTTCTCAAATATCAGCGGAGTCCAGCACTTCACAGGGGACTAGCGGGAGGAAAGCATGTCAACGGCACAAACAACCAGCTCATCCTCGCAGAGCTTCAAGAAAAATATAGTTTTCAGAAGAAAGTTTTCATCCTTGACAGGCATTTTTCAAAAGATGGATTTCATAGATGTAACCATAGTTCATATTTGTGGACTAATTCGTGGGCCAACAGGATGACTACGGGTACAGTTGTGGGAAAGGCACAAGGCAGGACAGGTTTTGGTTTCTCCAAAATAGGAGGGGGGGAATAGCTACTCCCCATAATTCCTGTCACTAACAGGTTTTCCATTTCATCATTTCAATACAAACATCCTGAACTCCCAGCGTAGAACCACTGCCACGTCTACTACACTGACCAGACAGGGAGAAGCGTGATGTCATACTGTAACCCCACTAAAGCAGCCTTCTCAACTACTGGGTGCTCCCCAGCCCCCCCTTTCAGTACAACCATGGTTCACGGCCCAGAAATGCATTCATTCCCTTCCCTTCTAAACAAACAGAAGCCATTAAACCCAAATATCAGAAGTATCAAAGTCATTCATACAGTACTAGTAAAACTCAGAGGTTGAAGAGGAAATTCATAGAGTAAAAACACGATTCAGTTGACATTCTTATGAAATTCCATTAGGCTATTCTTTGTGATCATGACCTTAAATGCCTGAATGAGCTTAAAGACAGATCCAGATACTGTAAACAGAGACACAGACTATACCACAGGAAATGACACGTTTAGTTGACGTGACAGCATAAAAGGTGCATTTGCCTGGTGCTTGAGAAGAGCTACGGTCTAATTATTCAACCCTTTGGAATAAGTCCAATGTTCTCGATACTGACTGTAACCCCTTTATCATCGTCTAGGTCCATGGAAATGAAACCCTTTCACCTCCAGCGTCTCGTGTTAAAGAAGCCTTGCCTGAAGTCAACCCGAAACTATCTTCTTCAGTTTTGGCATTTCCTCTGAATACCGTGAGAAGAGTGACAGCTTGTCCACAAACCAAAGGGAGACTTCTAGAAATAAGACTATCCGCCCCTCCACTGTGATAGAGCAAGGCTGATAAGTCTTTTATTATGGAAAATCATTTTAAACAGTGTAAAATGTGGGAGGCTCAGTTTTTTCCCCCCATGTTTCTCCCACTATCACTCCAGCTATTGATAAGATGTCTAAATGTATTGCAGAATAATTCTGCAGGAAAAGAGATAAAAGGTTGCTGAATAAAATATGAGGTGAAGGCTGTAAATTGTAGCAATGCATATCATTTCATTCAAATGTAGGACGCAATTACCATCTGCTACACTCATCAGTTCCCTCCTTTATGACTTAATTATATGTTTAATGTTATCAGATCAAGGAAAGGGCAAAACAGATGAACGAGGGAGAAAGAGAGAAGATTCCGCAACAAGACAAAAGGCAGATGAAAAGTAACATAAAAGGATAGAATTGATTTCATTTACCGGGAAATAGAAAAAGCTCATTTAGATTCAATGTTCCCTCATTTTCTTTGCCACTGTGAGATAATAAAGAAGCGTGTTCGCCGATAGGTCTCGTAGAAATGTGACAAAAAGAGTCAAGTTCCTCAAAACCTGATCGGCCCGCATTCATTTCGAAAGTATTGTGACTTTGTGAGTTTTTCAAAACGTTGTTGTGTGACCACTAACAAGAACCAATCTCTAATTGACATCAGTGCGTGATTTACGTGCACAATGTGTAACTTCAATTAACTCTCTCACTGATGGAAACCCAGTTTATACATCCTTATACGATACACATCATTAATAGCAGTATTGATGATGCACTGTCCACATATTTAAGCAGATCATATCTTTTCACCTGTGCTTTATATTGCATCACATAACATTCTATGTATTTCTGCATATGTACCAAGATGTTCAAATAAACTTAACCAAAGCCAGACCCCGAAATCATAATAGAACTGACTAAAACTTTATTTGGATGCATGTGTAGTCCAAATGGCTGAGGGGTATGTGGCTGCCTGACCAGTGTCATCCCAGGTGCCAGCGGGCTCCATCTCCTAACTGTGTACCTTTGGCCAGAACTCATTACAGCCTGACATTTAGGACTTGCTGCCCATGCCAAGTCAGCCCACTGGATTGAGACAAATTATGTAGTTATTTTTTATGTCACACATTAACTCACGTCCAGTGGGAGCCAAATCTGTATCACCTTCATATCAACTGGTTAAAGGATATGGATTTGACCATGGTGTTATGCTCCTTGCTTTCTTCTTGCAGGATGATGTGCGTGAAGATTTGTTCACCTGTGCTGAATAAATATGTCAGCCTCTCATCCTCATATACGTATCTATGGGCCATGCATGGTGTTCATAAAGTGCTGGTAGAGAGTCAACAAGACATTCAACCTCTATGGTGTGGTTTCCCAGACACAGACTAAATCTAGTCATGGACTAAAAAGCAACCTCAAAAGAGAATCTTCATTGAAAATCCTTTTAAATCAGGGATTAGGCTTTATCTGTGTTGGGTAGCCGACCCTAAGAGTGGTAAATGCCTATTGCTATGTGACAAACCCCATAGTATGTGTTAATAAAGTTAATAATCATAATTTACCTATCTTGTATAGTTACAACTAATCTTTGACAGAAGGCAACCAAATATTCCACACTAATATTTTAAAAATATGACTGGCAAGTTTCTCAACTTTACCTGAGTAGAACGCTGCGATGTTCCCTGTGGTGTTCTGTCCCCACAAACGCTGAGAAGAAATGAAACAAGAGATGGAAGAAAAAGAGTGAATCGATAAGAATAGATTTCATTGTTTCACCCCTGACAGCATATCCTATCTGATCTTCAATTACATCTTAATTGAAGCATAATGATAACTAATATTTTTTGGGACTATTCTATTCTAGATTATGAAATGAGTCAAACTATTCACATCAAGAGAAATGACTGAGATGAGAGAATGAGAAAGATTTACTTCAAAAAAAATTTGGGGGTATTTCCGTGGGTTACAATGAGATAATGCTTTAAATGCATCAAATAATGTTTGGAACTTATTCTCTTTCAATCTTAGGAAATTTCCCATGAATGGTAGGGGTTTGATTTTGGACTACTAGACCAAAGGAAAGAACATGAAGAGAACAAAAGCTCCATCTTGTGGTGTGAAAGGAGATGGAAGTTCAGAACAAACAAATACATTCCCAGGTACCCTACACTACAGTACTGTGAGCAGTATACTACTATACTATACTATACTATACTATACCTCTCATAATAGAACCATTAGAATTCAATAAGGTAACAAATACTAGATGCAGGCAAGACACTGGTTAATATCCAGAATTTGTGAGATGGAGTACCAGAAAACATATTGGTTGGAAATATCATTCAAACCAATGATAATGTTTTGGGGGAAACAAATACAATGATACTGAGTAGCAAATTAATGAGACAAATTAAGTGGGAATTAAATATCCCCTGGGGAGCAAACAATATATCATATGTAGTGGACCCTTGTCTTGTGAATGATATGGCAGACAATATTCTACCTGGTTGAAGGCCTAGTTTCATCATTATGAAGACCTATACGGTACCTTTGGTGATTGAGACGTTCATAGATGAGGGGCTCTATGACACACGCTGTGTCTCAAACGGCACCCTATTACCTATATAGTGCACTACTTTCGACCAGAGCCCTATGCGCCCTGGTCAAAAGTCGTGCGCTATAAAGGGAATAGGATGCCATTTGAGACGCAGACATAGTGTCACTTACAGAGATTTGATGGACTAGAGATCTAGGGATGCTCCATGACAATTGAGTAGCAAGACTATATTGCTATATTATATGAAATGCTTAAATTGCTGATTAAAGCTAGACAACCACTGTATGTGTAAATATAGTATGCAGGAGATTTACAATATATTGAGTTAACAGTCATTGAGTGAACTATCAGTGCTTAGTTAAGAGATAAACTGAAAACTTGAATTGAGTCTGGCTCATTTATCTGACTTGTACATTGTTAGGGGAATTGTAGATAATAGACCATTAAATTAAGCTGAAGTAAAAACCCAGTTGATGCATGTGCCATGGATATTTTTCACACAAATGGAAAATATGTTACAAAAAGAAAAAGGGGAAGTAATTGATTTCAAATTGATTGTGCAAAGGTCTCCCTGATGGGTACCATCTGTCAAAACAAGCTGTACATTCAGCAAATCTAATCATAATTAATTAAATGGCTAACAAATTACATACATCATAGTTAACACTGGGAGAAACTACCGCAGGAACTGTTATGAAACAAATTAGCTTTAACAATTAAAGAAAATTACATCACATAACTAAATATTACACTCATTTCCCCCAGCCATATTTCTTAATGAATTCTGTAATTAATTTAATTCACACATTGTGCATAATTTGGCTGCTGAAAATGTCAGTGGGTCAGACTTAACCACCATTCTTGCTGGCTGTCGGTTTCAGCGAGAGACATATTAGCAAAACATGACCTCTTATGTAAATTACAGAGACCAAATGTTGTCATTTTAATTCCAAGGTCTGATTAGCATGTTCTAAAGATATCATACAACTACATGTTGTCCATTTTACACATGCCAGTGTCAAATTAAGAGCTTCAATTGTCAGTAATGGTTGTTTTTTTTGCATAATCCCTCTCAATTTCAAAAGAAAAATCGCTACCAGTAAACAAGGACAATATACAGCGTATTGAGAATTCAGTACCTATCCCTATAACACAACGTAGGACGTATATTCATTCACCTTCAACCAAAAAGCGGATCTATCCATTCAATAATCACTGCGTGTTTGTGGGTGCCACAATAGATAAATGATAATGAATACATGAATAACTTGTCCAATGAATAGGATATATAAACTGACACATGCATTGTGAGGCTTCAGGGCTTTCCTGAGGCCAATCATTTAGCCAAGCCACTAATGAAAGCCCATGTACTGTGGCTAAGGGCAGCCACCAGGAGAGACAGCACAACATCCACCCCGCTGCCTGCCTCCTCCCGCTCTCTCTCTCTCTCTCTCTAAGTGTTGGGAGGCACTTAATGGTCTGGATGGAGCCAATAGGGCTCCCAAGAGATGACTGCTGATGAAGTGAAAACCTGTTGTTTCCTCTCTTAATCACTGCCTAATGGCTATTGCAATACAGCTTTTATGACGCTTTTGTGTGTGTGTGTGCGAGTGAGTCAGGGAGTGACAAACACTCAGTTGAACGTTTTACTTCAATTGTGAATGTATGCATTGCAGACACAAAAGTAAGCGACACACCTGTACTGGTTACACCAGTTGTGCTTGATTTACCCAGTTATCACCATATTGACACATCACACGTTGCTATAATTTGAAAGTTGAAAAAAACGGACGTGCAAAAGGTCCATTACTGACCAAAAACCCGTCGGGGGAAAGAAAAACATCCTAAATAATCCGTTTTTGTTTAGGCCTACACTTACTGTGCGACGCATCATGCCTTCTTTTGTTGACATTAGACGGGACACACCCACTCCCACGCCACCTTTCGGTGTGCCCTAAAACGGGTTGCTTTAAAATGAAGCTATCTATCCAATCACTGTGGGTGCGCTCAAAGTTGAAATATGTCGTTGATGGGCGCTACCTCCACGACAGAACAGTGGCAAATGTGTCAAAGAACTACATTGGATGTCTGTGGTTTTGCATTCTCCTCAAGGGAGTATGAGCCTTTCCTTTCTCATTCAAAGACATTAGGTGAGGGCAAGTAAGTTAACAGCAAGTTGCAAGATAATTGCCTGTGTACCTGCATAATAGTGGGCAAGCGCATGGATACTTGTGATATACACTGTACCATTCGGGGAAGTAAACGTGGAGGTAAGTGTTATTGATACATTGTTGCGTTTGTGTTTTCGCTACACAATTCACAATAGTTCAACGAATTCTACCAGAAGATTCCAACCGTTGTTTGGCCAAAGCAATCTTCTCCGCGTGGAATGCCACGCAGGCAATAGCCTACTAAAACTACCACAAAGTATGACTTGCGCATGCATTAATAAGATACTGTGACCTAGTATATCTAGACGTACTAAAATGAAGGCAATAAGGAAATACTTTATGGGTAGTGGGAGGGCACTTGCGTTTGTTTTCATTGCATCTGTCATTTGGCTACTGTTTGATATGGTAGCACTTTTCCTGTCAATGAATGATGTTAACAGCCAACTTCTGAAAGAAAGCGTAGTGAAGGAAAGGCTGACTGTCATACAGCAGGCCACGGAAGGTACACAGTTCGACTTAGACCTGGACCAGGCAGGTAATAAAGGTCCACTCCAGAATGAAAAGAAAGTCCTTGAAGTGGGCAGAAAGAGAGGACCTGCTGCCAAAAAGGCCCCGCAGTTGAAGGACAAAGTAAATTCACATGAGCAACAAGGGGGGAATGCCCAACCAAAGTCAGAACAAGGAAATTATGTCATTTTTAAGCCTAACCAAATCGAAACAGTCAATCATGTCACAGGACAGTTGAGTGTGCCTTTGAATACGAAAACGCCTGTCAAAGATCCTCTGCCTGTCAAAGACCTGTCAAAAAAGGCAGTGGACTTGGTACTAAATATGATGAAGACGGAGGATAAGAAAGTGGCAGTGCTCTCGAACTTCACCAAAGTGCCACCTGGTGTTCACGAAGGAAAACATGTTGAAACATTGACCTCAAAAAAGACGGAGAAAGCAGAGGAAAATATAGGCATAATGCAAAAAGCCAACGCAAATATGGACCCAAAGGCAAATGAGAAAGTCTTAGATCCACTGGAGCCTGGCATAGAAGAAAGCTTTATAAAATACAAAGTTGCCGTGGACCGCACAGTTAAGTCTGTCAAAAAGTATGTACTGAAAGGAAAAGAGGTGGATGTCAATATTAAGGACAAACGGATCAATGCTGTTGATAAAGGTAAGCAGTATGCCTTAAAGGAGACCTTACTTCCCAGAGCAAAGTTTAAACTCCAACCAGGAGTTCCCACAAACTCCACAGATGTTCGAAACACAGGCGTCCACAAAGTGCTGGCATTAGACATGACCCAAGCCCCCAGAGATGCCAATGCAATTGGGCAATTTGGGAAAGCAGTCACGGTGCCCAGTGACAAAGAGCAGGAGGTGAGGAACCGGTGGAATGAAGGCCATTTCAACGTGTACCTGAGTGACCAGATCCCTGTGGACCGAGCCATCCCAGACACCAGACCTCATACGTGAGTTACAATATGGACTTGACCACGTCATGCATACTCATGTATTCCTCAAACAGACACTCATATAGTACAGTTAGCATTAGGTAACCTCTCTTGTTACTGTGTTGTTTTCTAGGTGTTCAGAGAGTGTGGTCCATGATGACTTGCCCACCACCAGTGTGATCTTCTGCTTTGTGGATGAGGTATGGTCCACTTTGCTCCGGTCCGTCCACAGTGTCCTCAATCGCTCTCCACCACACCTTCTCAAAGAGATCATCCTGGTGGATGACTTTAGTACCAGAGGTAAGAGAGGGGAGGAGCTTTCCTGGTAAACAGTACAGGATGGGTTTAGAGTTTTTCCCAGCCATGTGATGTGTCCAGGGAAATTCTGGGCCCAACCGAAAACAATTTCATGACTCTAGGACCAAGAAAATGTATTCAAACTAGCTAATGAAGTTTTGTAAATGTATATTCTTAATGGTAAAATATGGCATTTTTTTGGCAATATACTGTAAAGTTACAGATTTGGAGATCTTCAGACAGCAACAATAGCTTTATAAATAGGGCCTGGAGTTTTTCTTGGGCAGGTCACATAGTCAGAATAAACTCAGGGCCCTAAACACACTCGCTCTCATCCACTCTTTCAGAATATCTCAAGGACCACCTGGATGTGTACATGTCCCAGTTTCCCAAAGTGCGGATCGTCCGTCTGAAGGAGAGGCAGGGCCTGATCCGAGCTAGGCTGGCAGGAGCCACCATTGCCAAAGGTAACCAACCACATCCTGCTATATCATATGACCACTCTCGCTTACATTGTATGCTGTTTAAACAAAAATATTCTATGCAAAGAAATCTCAGTCTTGTCCTCCCGTACATGAGGCAGTCAACCGTCCCTGTGGTTTTGTTTGTCTTCAGTGGTTTGTTTGCCTTTCCCTTCAGGTGATGTTTTGACTTTTCTTGACTCGCATATTGAATGCAACGTGGGCTGGTTGGAACCTCTGCTGGAGAGAGTGTACATGGACAGGAGGAAAGTGGCCTGCCCAGTCATCGACGTCATCCGTGACAAGGACATGAGGTAATGTATCATTACCATAATACTAAATGCTTGCGTCTCAAATGGCACGTTTCCTATATACTGTCCATTTGGAAAGTATTCAGACCCATTTGACTTTATATAGACGGGTGTGTGTGCCTTTCCAAATCATGTCCAATCAATTGAATTTACCACAGGTGGGCTTCAATCAAGTTGTAGAAACATCTCAAGGATGATCAATGGAAACAGGATGCACCTGATCTCAATTTCGAGTCTCTTAGAAAAGGGTCTGAATACTTACACTACCGGTCAAAAGTTTTAGAACACCTACTCATTCAAGGGTTTTTCTTTCATTTTTACTACTTTCTAAATTGTAGAATAATAGTGAAGACATCAAAACTATGAAATAACACATGGAATCATGTAGTAACCCAAAAAGTGTTAAACAAATAAATATATTTTATATATAGCCACCCTTTGGCTTGATAAGTGTTATTTCATAGTTTTGAATTGTTCACTATTATTCTACAATTTAGAAAATAAAGAAAAACCCTTGAACGAGTAGGTGTTCTGAAACATTTGACCGGTAGTGTATGTAGATAAGGTATATCTGTTATCTATTTTGTATAAATTTGCACTATGGGCCCAGGTCAAAAGTAGTGCATTATGTAAGGACTAGGATACCATTTGGGATGCCCCCTATTAGAGCTGGGCGATATGGAAAAAATTCATACCACGATAAATTGAACGATAAATATCTAACATTAATATGCATCAGTTGCTTTTTTTTTTTTTACTTTACACTTAGCAACTTTTAAAGTAGTAGTAGTTTTATCAATTGTTCTGTTAGTAATCGCCCATATTAGCGTACTTATTTCATTTCAAACTTCACATTTCTCTAGTGTAGGTTACTTTATCGTAATTATCAGTAACATTTTCTCAAGAAGTGATTGTTTCGTTTGGTGTTACATTTTGGTTTATCGTCCCAGCTCTAATTTCAGAGTTATTGTTCAACCTTATTGTCTAGGAGTTAGACCCCCAAATTTGGTCTGTCAGTATCATCTTGGGGCAGAATGTCCCTTTATTTACCTAGACTGGGCCGTTCTGGCTCGGACACTGCTTACTTAGCTGACCTTGTCCCTAGAGTTGCAAAATGTGTGATAACATTGCCGCAATGGAAGCTTTGTGTGTTACCTACAAATCCTAATTTTTCTAATGATGTAGATTCACAGCTATCCATCTGATACATTTTCTGAATATTTGGGTCAACGGACTTCTGACTTCTAGGGTTCATGTTGGACTTACCTGTATATATTGCTGTAAAAAGTAACCCCGGCGACCAGAGTTGTATCAACTTATTTGTATGCAGCCAGGTTTGATGCAACAGTCTGTTTACTGGATGTTGTTGATATATGTGATTCATCTGAGTTATCTTGAGTTTCGTGCATTTCATTCCCTCACGCATTGTTAATCCAGTAATGTAATATTTGTTTCATGATATTCTGTTTACAGCTATGAGTCGGTTGACAACTTCCAAAGAGGGGTGTTCAAATGGCCCTTGGTGTTTTGGTGGCGCAGGTTATCAGAGGACGTCATTAAGAAGAATCACATGAAGGCTTCAGATCCCTTCAGGTAGTTTTGGATTTCATTACATCCCTCATTACTGTTTACATACACAGCTAATTGGCTAGTGTTTATTTTTCTTCAGTGTAGCATTTCTCGTGTTGATTCAGGGGTTAAATGAACTCTAAGGGTGAGAATTACACATCACTCTGCAAGCCAGCATAATGTGATTTGCTGGCATGTTGTGATTTGCTGGCATGTTGTGGCCTGTAAGCAGGAGGTTCCTAACACCACTGTTAGGGTAAAACTTGGCTATCAAAGTAAGTCATTCCCACTGGGCACACACTGGTTGAATCAATGTTGTTTCCACGTCATTTCAATGAAATTACATTGAACCAACATGGAATTGAAGTTGAATTGACGTCTATGCCCAGTGGGTTATGATATATGTAATGTATTGTCATAAACAGTTACATTTTTATGACAACATTCGCCTATAGTAGGAACTCACTTGAAGTCCACAGGACTGAAAACTGACTAATTAAAAAAAATCTAAGTTTATTGGTCACATACGCTGATATGTTTCTAGCTCCAACAGTGCTCCCTCCCTTTATCTTTCACCCCCTCTCACTCACCAAGTTACTCTCGCTTTCACTAAACTAGACAGAACTTTCACTCTTGTGCCTAATTCGCACATAATCCAAAAAGTAAAAATAAAAAAATATCAGAACGAGCGATGTCATAGTCCGGAATATACACTACCGTTCAAAAGTTTGGGGTCACTTAGAAATTTTGTTGTTTTTGAATGAAAAGCCCTTTTTTTTCTCTTTTTTTTCTCTCATTTAAAATAACATCAAATTGATCAGAAATACAGTATAGACATTGTTAATGTTGTAAATGACTATTGTAGCTGGAAACTTTATTTTTTAATTATGGAATATCTACATAGGCGTACAGAGAACCATTATCAGCAACCATCACTCTTGTGTTCCAATGGCACGTTGTGTTAGCTAATCCAAGTTTATCATTTTAAAAGGCTAATTGATCATTAGAAAACCCTTTTGCTATTATGTTAGCACAGCTGAAAACTGTTGTGCTGATTTAAAGAAGCAATAAAACTGGCCTTCTTTATACTAGTTGAGTATCTGTAGCATCAGCATTTGTGAGTTCGATTACAGGCTCAAAATGGCCAGAAACAAAGACCTTTCATCTGAAACTCATCAGTCTATTCTTGTTCTGAGAAACGAAGGCTATTCCATGCAGAAATTGCCAAGAAACTGAGGATCTCATACAACGCTGTGTACTACTCCCTTCACAGAACAGTGCAAACTGGCTCTAACCAAAATAGAAAGAGGAGTGGGAGGCCCCGGTGCACAACTGAGCAAGAGGACATGTACATTAGAGTGACTCGGTTGAGAAACAGACGCCTCACAAGTCCTCAACTGGCAGCTTCATTAAATGGTACCCGCAAACATCCGTCTCAACGTCAACAGTGAAGAGGCGACTCTGGGATGCTGGCCTTCGAGGCAGAGTTCCTCTGTCCAGTGTCTGTGTTCTTTTGCCCATCTTAATCTTTTCTTTTTATTGTCCAGTCTGAGATATGGCTTTTTTGTTGTTGTTGCAACTCTGCAAACTTAACACTGTCACTAACCAGGTTTCCATCTAAATTTTTTATGTATGTAAAGTACATGATGGATAAAAAAAAATGTCATGACAGGCTTGAGGGAAACAACATTTTTGGATACATTTTCCAAATGTTGAAAAAATGAAATACGCTAGACAAGGTGGGCTCTTTATGTATATGTAAAATGAATGATGGGAGATGTCGGTGGAGACACTTATGTGCAAATATTGTTATAATAACCATAATATTGAAGTTAACATGGAGTCATGTGATGACGATGTTGTGTGGTCCTCCCACTATGACTCATTGGGAAATCATGCAATTTATTAAACTACAGATTAAATAAACTATGAACAGTGCAAGGGGATGAGCTTGATGCTCCTTTCCAATAAATATTGAGGGTCTTATTGTGGTGACATGATGATGATCGACGCTTGGCTGCCATTTTGACAAATAAAATGAATCTGGCTCTTTTGTCCATAATAATCTCCCTCATGTGGGCTATACGTGCGCTATAGCCAACCATATATTTATTTTTTTTATTCGGTACATGGGGAATTTTAACCGCAAGGGGTATTTTAATGTGCACTACGCCATCACGCACAGCCTTTTTATCTGCAAGTCAATTTGATAGCAATGCATCTCTGGTCTTAAATGAGCATATTGCTTTTATGCACATTTTTGGGAATATTTACATGAAACCTAGCTAGTGTTGATTTAACACTGGAGAATTTGTTGTGTAGTAACAGTTGCGGATTAGTTCAAGTGCATAGTATTGGGCCCTCTTCCAATACTTCGGAAATTCATCCTTCGTTCCTTGTTTCCTTCAGTTAATCATCGAGCTATACATGATTGGATAGGTCAATGCTAGTTTACGCCAACCTATTACTTTCACCAATCCAACCAGTTGAGATCAGCGATTACTTAAAGGAAAGGAGGAAGGAAGGCTGCAGGATGGAAGTATTCCAACAGGGCCAAGGTCTGACTAATTACTCTAAGTTAATAAGACCAAAGAGGAATGTTGTGTTTTGTGATAAAGTGAGTAATACAATCTCCAGGAAATCTCAACGGAAAACGTTTCGCAAAGTTCAGGTTAGTCCCTCCCTTGTGTATGACTGTGTACTTTGTTTCTCAGGTGTCCCGTCATGGCAGGAGGACTTTTCTCCATCGATAAGAAGTACTTCTATGAACTGGGCTCTTATGATCCTGGCTTGGACGTATGGGGCGGAGAGAACATGGAGATCTCTTTTAAGGTCAGTGACTCATTTTCTTTCTCTTCTTTTTTTATTAGAGATTAACAAACCTGCAAATAGTTCATTCTTCAACCTGTTCCAGGATTACACACTTAACTCAGCTCATGATCAAGGCCACCTCTTAAATGGCACCCTATACCCTATGTAGTGCACTACTTTTGACCAGAGCCCGATGAGCAATAGGGTGCCGTGTGGGACTTCGATCAAATGTTCTGATCACATCCTACTTGTGTTGATTTTTGCAGATTTGGATGTGTGGAGGTGAGATCGAGATCATCCCATGTTCCAGAGTGGGCCACATTTTCCGAGGCGCCAACCCATACAAGTTTCCCAAGGACAGGCAGAAGACAGTCGAGCGTAACCTGGCCAGGGTGGCAGAGGTGTGGCTGGATGAGTACAAGGACCTGTTCTACGGCCATGGATACTACCATCTGCTGGATAGGAGTGTCATCGACATCGGCAACCTCACAGACCAGATCGAGCTCCGGAAGAAGCTCAAGTGCAAGAGCTTCAAATGGTACCTGGATAATGTGTACCCAGACATGGTCGCTCCACTGGTCAAAGCTGAGGGGCTAGTAGGTGTACTTTTTCTAATAAAAATAATTGATTTGAAATGTATAGCTCTTTTCCAGATGCTCAAACCTTATGCAGTTTATTCCTGTGGTTTATAACTTTATTTGAAACACTTACAATCATCGTCTTTACTGAATTAGTAGGAATCCAGTTTTTGCTTTTAGGTTGTTTATCTTAGAATATATTGCATTGGTGCTCTTTTTCTGGCAAGCAATTGTTACTCTTATTTTTCCGTTAACTTATCCCTCATCTCGATGCTGACAGACAATTGTACTTTTTTTCTGAGCGGGAGATGTATACTTGTCTGCTCTCAATGCCTCTGCAACACAGATGTCAATTGTCCTCTTATCTGAACAAAAAGTGATTGTATTGTGACAGTTCTGTCAGGATTTGTTGAAGGCGCAGAAAGGAGAAGCTTTTCTACTGTCAATAGTGCAGTGACACTACCTATGTAAACTACTGTTATGACGGCTCTATGCATTGTCATGAAATGTTATACCTGTCATCCTCCTTTGGTAGGTTTTCAATCGTGGAGTAAGAAAATGCCTCGCTCTGCAGAAAGGCTCCCTTGCCTTTGAGATATGTGATCTCAGCAAGCTGGTAAATACACCTAACTTCCCCATTTGAAATGAAAAGCTGACTATAACCCACTATGGAATCCCTGTTGAGTTCAACACACACCCAACCGGCCTTGAAAACCCCGTAGTTATCATGAAGCCTAATTATACAGTACCAGTCAAACGTTTGAACACAAACTCATTCAAGGGTTTCTTTATTTTTACTATTTTCTACATTGTAGAATAATAGTGAAGACATATGGAATCATATAGTATCCAAAAAAGTGTTAAACAAATATATTTGACATTCTTCAAAGTACAGTGGGGGGAAAAAAGTATTTGATCCCCTGCTGATTTTGTACGTTTTCCCACTGATAAAGGAAGGATCAGTCTATAATTTTAATGGTAGGTTTATTTGAACAGTGAGAGACAGAATAACAACAAAAATATCCATAAAAACACATGTCAAAAATGTTATAAATTGATTTGCATTTTAATGAGGGAAATAAGTATTTGACCCCTCTGCAAAACATGACTTAGTACTTGGTGGCAAAACCCTTCTTGGCAATCAGAGGTCAGACGTTTCTTGTAGTTGGCCACCAGGTTTGCACACAAAAACATTCCTCATGAAGCTGGTTGAGAGAATGCCAAGAGTGTGCGACGCTGTCATCAAGGCAAAGGGTGACTACGCTGAAGAATCTGAAATATAATATATTTGGATTTGTTTAACACTTTTGGTTACTACATGATTCCATGTGTTTCATAGTTTTGATGTATTGGCTATTATTCTACAGTGTAAAAAATAAAAACCCATGAATGAGTAGGTGTCTCCAAACTTTTGACTGATACTGTATGTCTGACACTAAGGCTGCATCCCAAATTGCGCCATATTCCCTAGATATTGCACTATCCTATGGGTCCCGGTCAAAAGCAGTGCACTATATAGGTAATGGTGCCATTTGGGACACATCTTAACCATCCCCTCTGTCCCTAAACCTCAGAGTCAGCACTTCAATTACACCTGGATGAGGCACGTTCGCCAGAAAGATGTCTGTCTCACTACTCAGGACAAAGGTAGCAGCCTGGCTCTGCAGCCGTGCGACAACACCAAGCCACAGTTACGCTGGCTCTACAAGGCCTCCTCCTCTGCTCTGGTAGGTTCGCTTTAGAGTGGGCCTTTTCCTCCTCTATTAGAGTTCTCGGAATATCGATTTTTGTGACGATGATTTGTTATCCTTATGCCAAGCTGTCAGCTACTAGCATACAGAATATGTACAGTGTGCTTGAAGGTTGAAGTGAAGAGGAAATTCAGCAACTCTTGGAGGATAGTGTATGTTGATTTTAAATAGCTTTTTTTTTATTGTTAAAACCATCGCTTTTTGGCCCTTAGCCTTCGTCAGCGTTTGCACCTCAATTCACGACACCTTGGTTGGAGAGCGAGGTAGCAGCAGTGTTCCTTTGCTGAATGAAAGTTAACATTATGTACATTGTGGTGCTTACTGTACTATTTCCCTGTGTTGTCTTTGTTCAGATGGAGCACCTCGTTACGGAGCTTGCTCCCAAGCGTCTGTGTCTTGAGGCTGGGGCTCTGGGTAACAGCATGCAGCTGAAGAAGTGTGCGCCTACCAGTCCCTACCAGAAGTGGCAGTTCACGCACTACCACGCTGAATGACGGGAGTACAGGGCTACAGCACTATTCATGCATTAGTGATCGACACTCAAGTACTTGACTGTACTGTGTGTGTTTGGATGTGGTCTGCTGCAATAGGAATACGCATGGTGTTGGTTTGAGGGTGGTGTTGGGATGTGCAATGTTTTTAAAACTTTTTTTTTTTATCATGATCAACCTTTGAATTTTGCATGACTTATGAGGCCCCGGAAGTGATTTGAAAGGGAAGCTATTAGACAATGTAATTACAGTGTTTTAGGAAGCATAGTTTACTGGAGTTGCACTTTTTATTGAGCTCTTTGGTTTTTACATTGTATGTTCATCAGCTTTGCAAAAAAAGTATTTTCTCTAAAGAGCCGTGGCAAATCGACCACGAATGTGCCTTGACTATTTACGTGAGGATTTTTCTAGATGTTCTCTATATTGTAGCACTCGGTTTGACCACACAATTTACCATATTTCTTACGGTTTCAGTGCCAAATGGCTGGATATATTATGCCACTTTTCCATGACTCATGTAAATACATATTTTCTGTCCATGTACCATTTTCGCTGTTTGAAATACCATTTTTATGTACAAATTGAAATGCATGCAGTGTGCCTGTGTAGACATTACATATCACAGATAGCTTTGCTAAAGACATCAGATTTTTTTATGAGATAAAAGAAATTGCATTGTATTATGTGAGGTTATGACTCAGCTCCGGGTTAACGTTACCCCTAAGGTACAGATCTAGGTTCAACTTCCCTTCCCCCAATCCTAACCTCAACGATTAGTGGGGGAAATGCAAAACTGACCCAAGATCAGTGTCTAGGGGCCACGTCACCCTACACCTTATGGCGCACCTAGGATAATAAGAGCTGCTTCTTTATTACTATATGGTTATAGAGAAATATACATACAGTATGTACTAAACCTAACACTAGAGGGGACTGTTGTTGATAAAATATGATATTCTTTCTCCTTTTCTGAATAGATATTAAAGATGGTAATTTAATGTGGGTGTCTTTCCAATTTTTTTGCAACAGATATTTCACGAGAACATATAGGCCTACACTTTCTCACTGTTCTTATGGCAATATTACAGCATGGAAAGGTATGGCTGTTAGAGAGCTTTAGGGGTTAACTTTAGGAGTTGATCTTATAGCCTAACGGGAACTATATACATTTAAAAAGCAGAACTTCTTCACATATAGGGTTGATCACCTGGAAAAAATAAAAATACATTTAAAAAAAATTACATTCATACTTCCAGTGCTTACCAAACTGAATTGAAATCTATACAGGCCAGGGTCCTTGGGAAAGTATTCAGACCACTTGACTTTTTCCACATTTTGTTACATTACAGCCTTATTCTAAAATTGATGAACTATTGTTTTCTCAGCAATCTACGCACAATACCCCATAATGACAAAGCGAAAACAGGTTTTTAGAAATGTTTTCAAATTTATAAAAAATAAACACCTTATTTAGAGAACTATTCAGACCCTTAGCTTAATTTCAAGTCTCATAGCAAAGGTGTTTCCTTGATTGGAGTTCACCTGTGGTAAATTCAATTGATTGGACATGATTTGGAAAGGCACACACCTATCTCTATAAGAACCTGCAAAAACCAAGCCATGAGGTCGAAGGAATTGTCCGTAGAACTCAGAGACAGGATTGTGTCTGGGGAAGGGTACCAAAACAGTGGCCTTCATAAATAGAAGTTTGGAACCACCCAGACTCTTCCTAGAGCTGGCTGCCTGGCTAAACTGATCAATCGGGAGAGAAGGGTCTTGGTCAGGGAGGCAACCAAGAACCCGATGGTCACTCTGACAGCTCCAGAATTCCTCTGTGGAGATGGGAGAAAATTCCAGAAGGACAACCATCTCGGAAGCACTCCACCAATCAGGCCTTTATGGTAGAGTGGCCAGACAGGAAGCCACTCCTCAGTAAAAGGCAAATGACAGCCCACTTAGAGTTTGCCAAAAGGGACTTAAAGACTGAAACAAGATGAAACCAAGATTCAACTCTTTGGCCTGAATGCCAAGCTTCACGTCTGGAGGAAACCTGGCACTATCTCTATGGTGAAGCGTGGTGGCAGCATCATCCTGTGGGGAGGTTTTTCAGTGGCAGGGACTGGGAGACTAGTCAGGATCGAGGCAAAGATGAACGGAGGAAAGTTCAGAGAGATTCTTAATGGAAACCTGCTCCAGAGCGCTCAGGACCTCAGACTGGGGCGAAGGTTCACCTGCCAACAGGACAATGACCCTAAGCACACAGCCAAGACAACGCAGGAGTGGCTTCGGGACAAGTCTTTGAATGTCCTTGAGTGGCTCAGCAAGAGTCCGGACTTGAACCTGATCGAACATCTCTGGAGAGACCTGAAAATAGCTGTGCAGCAACGCTCCCCATCTAACCTGACAGAGCTTGAGAGGATTTGCAGAGAAGAATGGGAGAAACTCCCCAAATACAGGTGTGCCAAGCTTGTAGCGTCATACCCAAGAAGACTCAAGGCTGTAATCGCTGCCAAAGGTGCTTCAACAAAGTACTGAGTAAAGGTTCTGAATGCTTATATAAATGTAATATTTCAGGTTTTTACTTTGAATAAATTAGCAAATATTTATAAAAACCTGTTTTTGCTTCATCATTATGGGTTATTGTGTGAAGATTAATGAGTGAAAAAAAAAGATTTAATTAATTTTAATAAGGCTAACGTAACAAAACGTGGAAAAAGCCAAGGGGTCTGAATAGGCACTGTAAATCTTAATGTTTGCTTGTAGGATTACTATGTCCCCAAGCCTCTTATTTGTTTGATCTGCTAATCAAATACCTGCCTTACATAAGTAAATGTTTCCCACTGTTATTTTCTGGGGATTATATTTTTTACTAATTATTACAATACTTCTGTGCGTAACTTTACAATACTACTATGCATATTGAGCTCTTATCAGTAGTCATTCCTAGTCTGTGGGAACTTGGACTTTTTAAGTCCATCATTCATTTGGCTTGAGTAGAGACATAGCAGTAAAACGTCAACATTTGAGATATAATACACAGTCTTTTAAGATTGTGTATTAGAAAGATAAACAAACCCCTGACAATAGGGGATCATTATGCCAGTTTGCATAGTGACTGGTTTAGCATGCCCCTCAGTCCACATCCAGCTCCTTGTAGTTGAAGTAAAGCTGCAGTATAGCCTACTTCAAGGAAACTGACATCAATAGAATGTTATAGATTCTTCATCATGGACTCAAACTCGTCAGTCTTTTGGCGAGTGTTACCTTTGCGTGTCTTCCTGTAGGAGACAATGCTATATTTGGAGCTGATGTTGTGGTTGGAGGATTTCTTATGACGGGGTCGACCAGACTTCTGTCCTCATGAAGACTGGGAACTGTTACCTTGACAGGCCAGGGAATCTTGGGAACCGTTGTCTGTCCTCCACCTTATCCTGACTCTCACTGTTGGGCTCATCACCAGAGGAGGTTGTGGTTTCAGGCTCCGTGTTCAGCTGAGTCACCTCCTCCTTACGTACAGACGGGTGTAGTAATTTCCTTGAGTGCAGCAGAAACTTAAAAGCAAAAGTACACAACATTTATGCCCCTTGGTCTTAGAACAAATTAATATTCAGGCTTTTCTCTGCTTGTAGTGACCTAAATATTCCATTCACATAACTCCAGCTCATGAAAAAGTGTATTGTATCTGGTTGGATCATAAACCTTGTTATATGGTGATTTACCAAAAATATTCATTGTGGAATGTATGTGCTGGATAATTGATACTGACATTTTTGCTTTATTGTAACGCAGATTTCCTTAACCTTGTCTGTCAATGTGTTCTACCCTGGCTGTTTTTGTGGCTCTGCAGGTGTTGGAGTTGGGATTTGTGCCAAAGTTTCTGTTTGGGCTGTCTGGGGCTCAGTTACGGCACTGTTGTTGTGCTGAAGTGACCCACTGTCAAACATGGCAGAGGTACGAGTGTCTCCGTCAGCGATCAGATCCGTCCCTGTTCCACTCTCCACGACTACACCCGGCTGTCTCAGCCTTGAGTAGGATCACCTCCCCATTCTGTTGTTGAGCTGACTTCTCTGTGGAACTACAGATCAAGGGATAAGACCTTCCTTCCCCATCTAATGGAGCATCACCCTCATCATAGAACACAGTCATCTCCCTCCTCCTCCAGAGTGGCAGCAGCTCTATCCACAGCCTGCTCCAGAGACTGGATGCCATCTTGTTCATATTCCCCTCCATCCCATCCACTTCCAGGTTCAGTGGAGGAGCAATGCTCTCTTCTATGTCGACCATGTTTGTTTGTTCAAAATAGTTTTTTGGACCCCCTTTGTGGTATTGAAGTTCTCTGATGTTGACAATTGTCCACCTCTTGTTTTTCCTGCTGAGATTTTGTCGTAACAGTTGCCCAAGTTTGTAAATCCTCAGCTGGCCAATGCGGTCGTCCATTCCAGTTGTCCAATGAAAATGCTCATTCTCGGTCCAAGTTATCCCTTTTGATTGTAAAAGAGATTACCATCCTGCATTTTAATCAATGATGTGATGCCAGTTTGTCTTTTTGTTGTAATAGTATGCTTGTAATTCTTCAAGCATGTTTGAGCCAATGAAAAACGTGTTGGGCCAATAAATGTCTCTTTGTCTGTGTGGCTTGAACAAGTGAACTGATTTGACTGATTCTTTAGTTGAATCCCTCCTGAGTGACCACCTTCTCCCTGTGACATTCTGAGGCTAGATTAACATTCTACTGTAGATTTACCCAAAAAGAAGGGTAAGCTTCAGAGTAGAGTTTATTTCTATAGAGGCCCCATTACCTATAGAGTACACATGTTGCATGCTTAAAAGTCCAATGCAGCCGTTTTTATCTCAATATCAAATCATTTCTGGGTAACAATGAAGTACCGTAATGTAATTGTTATCAATTAAAATGGTCAAAAATAAACAAAATTAGCATCTTTGAAAAGAGCAATTTTGCTTGGACTGTCTGTGGTCTGAGTGGGAAGAGGGAAATGAGTTGTCATTGGCAGAGAGGTTTGGAACTCCCTTTCTTATTGGTCTATTGTGACTCCCTCCCACCAAAATAGGCTGACATTTTAGGCAGTTTTTTCAAAGAGCTCTTACACTATAATGTTCATAGTATATCCCAACCTCATAGCATGCAAAGAGTGTGTTATAAAGGAAAAGGGTAGCTACTTTGAAGAGTCTCAAATATAAAATATATTTTGATTTGCTTAACACTACTTTGGTTACTACATGATTCCATGTGTTATTTCATCGTTTTGATGTCTTCACTATTATTCTACAATGTAGAAAATAGTAAAAATAAATAAAAACCCTTGAATGAGTAGGTGTGTCCAAACTTCTGACTGGTACTATATATATATATATATATATATATACAAAAGTATGTGGACACCCCTTCTAATGAGTGTATTTGGTTATTTCAGCCAAACCCGTTGCTGACAGATTTATCAAATCGAGTACACCGCCATGCAATCTCCATAGACAAACATTGGCAGTAGAATGGCCTTACTGAAGAGCTCATTGACTTTAAAACGTGGCACCATCATAGGATGCCACCTTTCCAACAAGTCAGTTTGTCAAATTTCTGCCCTGCTCGAGCTACCCCGGTCAACTGTAAGTACTGCTATTGTGAAGTGGAAATATCTAGGAGCAACAACGGCTCCACCATGAAGTGGTAGGCCACACAAGCTAAAAAAACGGGAGTGTTTTTTTAGCTTGCGTAAAAATGGTCTGTCTTCGGTTGCAACACTCATTGCCTATTGTAGTTCCAAATTGTTTCTGGAAGCAACATCAGCACAAGAACTGTTTGTCATGAGCTTCATGAAATGGGTTTCCATGGCCGAGCAGCCGCACACAAACCTAAGATCACCATGTGCAATGAAAGCGTCGGCTGGAATTTTGTAAAGCTCGCTGACATTGGACTCTGCAGCAGTGGAAACGTGTTCTATGAGGTGATGAATCACGCTTCACCATCTAGCAGTCCAAGGGACAAATCTGTGTTTGGTGGATGCCAGGAGAACTCTACCTGCCTGCCCCAATGTATAGTGCCAACTGTAAAGTTTGGTGGAGGAGGATTAATGGTCTGGGGCTGTTTTTCAGGGTTTGGGCTAGGCCCCTTAGTTCCAGTGAAGGAAAATCTTAGTGCTACAGCATACAATGACATTCTAGACAATAATGTCCTTACAACTTTGTGGCAACAGTTTTGGGAAGGCCCTTTCCTGTTTCAGCATGACAATGCCCCCGTGCACAAAGCGAGGTCCATACAGAAATGGTTTGTCGAGATTGGTGTGGAAGAACTTGACTGACCTGCACAGAGCCCTGACCTTAACCCCATCGAACACCTTCGGGACGAATTGGAACGCCGACTGCGAGCCAAGCCTAATCGCCCTACATCAGTGCCTGACCTCACTATGTCTCTTGTGGCTGAATAGAAGAAAGTCCCCGCAGCAATGTTTCAACATCTAGTGGAAAGCCTTCCAAAGAAGAGTGGACTGTTATAGCAGCAAAGAGGTGACCAACTCCATATTAATGCCCATGATTTTGGAATGAGATGTTCAATGAGCAGGGGTCCACATACTTTTGGTCATGTGGTGTATATATATTAATAAATACAGTACCAGTCAAAGGTTTGGATACACCCACTCATTCCAGGATTTTTCTTTATTTAACATTTTTTCTACATGGTAGAATAATAGTGACGACAAGAAAATTATGAAATAACACGTATGGAATCATGTAGTAACCAAAAAAGTGTTAAACAAATCCAAATATATTTTATATTCTTCAAAGTAGCCACCCTTTGCCTTGATGACAGCTTTTCACACTCTTGTCATTCTCTCAACCAGCTTAATGAGATAGTCACCTGGAATGCATTTCAATTAACAATTGCCCTTGTTAAAAGTTAATTTGGGGAATTTATTTCCTTCTTAATACGTTTGAGCCAGTCAGCTGTGCTGTGACAAGGTAGGGGTGGTATACAGAAGATAGCCCTATTTAGTAAAAGACCAAGTCCATATTATGTCAAGAACAGCTCAAATAAGCAAAGAGAAACGACAGTCCATCATTACATTAAGACATGAAGGTCAGTCAATACGGAACATTTAAAGAACTTTTAAAGTTTCTTCAAGTGTAGTCACAAAAACCCTCAGGCTTTGTGATGAAACTGGCTCTCATGAGGACCGCCACAGGAAAGGAAGACCCAGAGTTACCTCTGCTGCAGAGAATAAGTTCATTAGAGTTACCAGCCTCAGAAATTGCAGCCCAAATAAATGGTTCAGAGTTCAAGTAACAGACACATCTCAACATCAACTGTTCAGAGGAGAATCAGGCCTGCGTGAATCAGGCCTTCATGGTATGCTGCAAAGAAACCACTACTAAAGGACACCAATAAGAAGGAGAGACTTGCTTGGGCTAAGAAACATGAGCAACGGACATTAGACCAGTGGAAATCTGTCCTTTAGTCTGATGAGTCCAAATTTGAGATTTATGGTTCCAACCGTTGTGTCTTTATGAGACGCAGAGTAGGTGAACGGATGATCTCCGCATGTGTGGTTCCCACCGTGAAGCATGGAGGCGGAGGTGTGATGGTGTGGGGGTGCTTTGCTGGTGACACTTAACCAGCATGGCTACCACAGCATTCTGCAGCGATCCACCATCCCATCTGGTTTGTGCTTAGTGGGACAATAATTTGTTTTTGAACAGGCTGTGTAAGGGCTATTTGACCAAGAAGGCGAGTGATGGAGTGCTGCATCAGATGAACTGGCCTCCGCAATCAACCCAATTGAGATGGTTTGGGATGAGTTGGGCCGCAAAATGAAGGAAAATCAGCCAACGAGGGCTCAGCACATGTGGGAACTCCTTCAAGACCGTTGGAAAAGCATTCCGGGTGAAGCTGGTTGAGAGACTGGCAGGTGGCAGGTGTCTTCACTGACATGTTCAACATGTCCCTGATTGAGTCTGTAATACCAACATGTTTCAAGCAGACCACCATAGTCCCTGTGCCCAAGAACGCAAAGGCAACCTGACTAAACGACTATAGACCCGTAGCACTCACGTCCGTAGCCATGAAGTGCTTTGAAAGGTTGGTAATGGCTCACATCAACACCATTATCCCAGAAACCCTAGACCCACTCCTATTTGCATGCCGCCCAAACAGATCCACAGATGATGCAATCTCTATTGCACTCCACACTGCCCTTTCCCACCTGGACAAAAGGACACTTATGTGAGAATGCTATTCATTGACTACAGCTCAGCGTTCAACACCATATTACCCTCAAAGCTCATCACTAAGTTAAGGATCCTGGGACTAGACACCTCCATCTGCAACTGGATCCTGTACTTCCTGACGGTCCGCCCCCAGGTGGTGAGGGCAAGTAGCAACACATCTGCCACGCTGATCCTCAACACTGGAGCTCCCCAGGGGTGCGTGCTCAGTCCCCTCCTGTACTCCCTGTTCACCCACGACTGCATGGCCAGGCACGACTCCAACACCATCATTAAGTTTGCAGACGGCACAACAGTGGTAGGCCTGATTACCGACAACGACGAGACAGCCTATAGGGAGGAGGTCAGAGACCTGGCCGGGTGGTGCCAGAATAACAATCTATCCCTCAACGTAATCAAGACAAAGGAGATGATTGTGAACTACAGGAAAAGGAGGACAGAGCACGCCCCGATTCTCATCAACGGGGCTGTAATGGAGCACGTTGAGAGCTTCAAGTTCCTTGGTGTCCACATCAACAACAAACTAGAATGGTCCAAACACACCAAGATAGTCGTGAAGAGGGCACGACAAAGCCTATTCCCCCTCAGGAAACTAAAAAGATTTGGCATGGGTCCTGAGATCCTCAAAAGGTTCTACAGCTGCAACATCGAGAGCATTCTGACTGGTTGCATCACTGCCTGGTACGGCAATTGCTCGGCCTCTGACCGCAAGGCACTACAGAGGGTAGTGCGTACGGCCCAGTACATCACTGGGGCTAAGCTACCTGCCATCCAGGACCTCTACACCAGGGGTGTCAGAGGAAGGCCCTAAAAATTGTCAAAGACCCCAGCCACCCCAGTCATAGACTGTTCTCTCTACTACCGCATGGCAAGCGGTTCCGGAATGCCAAGTCTAGGACAAAAAGGCTTCTCAACAGTTTTTACCCCCAAGCCATAAGACTCCTGAACAGGTAATGAAATGGCTAGCCGGACTGTTTGCATTGTGTGCCCCTCCCAATTCCTCTTTTTACGCTGCTGCTACTCTCTGTTTATCATATATGCATAGTCACTTTAACTATACATTCATGTACATACTACCTCAATTGGGCTGACCAACCATTGGCTAACCGGGCTATCTGCATTGTGTCCCACCCACCACCCGCCAACCCCTCTTTAACGCTACTGCTACTCTCTGTTCATCATATATGCATAGTCACTTTAACCATATCTACATGTACATACTACCTCAATCAGCCTGACTAACCGGTGTCTGTATGTAGCGTTGCTACTTTTATAGCCTCACTACTGTATATAGCCTGTCTTTTTACTGTTGTTTTATTTCTTCACCTACCTATTGTTCACCTAATACCTTTTGTGCACTATTGGTTAGAGCCTGTAAGTAAGCATTTCACTGTAAGGTCTACACCTGTTGCATTCGGCAGACACAAATAAACTTTGATTTGATTTGAGAATGACAAGAGTGTGCAAAGCTGTTATCAAGGCAAAGGGTGGCTACTTTTAAAAATATTAAATATATTTGGATTTGTTTAACACTTGTCGTTACTACATGATTCCATATGTGTTATTTCATAGTTTTGATGTCTTCATTATTATTCTACAATGTAGAAAATAGTAAAAAATTAAGAAAAACCCTTGAATGAGTAGGTGTGTCCAAACTTTTGACTGGTACTGTATTTTTATTGTGTACTAGATCATATGTGTTGAAAAGTGTTTTTTTCTCAGACATAAATAAACAATTCCAGGTGAAAGCCAAAAGTTATAGCTTTCTTGGGGTGGAAAACACAACTACACGAATAAAATATTGCCCACTTGTTAGATTGATGACTGAAGCCATATCGAAACAGTGTAAAACAGCTGTCAGCTCAAATGGTTTTAATACACCAATGGTAACATGATATTCGTTTACATAAAATACTGCCTTGTAACCAACATTGGAGAAGGTTTGTTTGCAGAGGGGCATGGTTTATACATCTAGATAGCTACTCTACAGGTGCCAAAATCTGACTGTAGGTTGTCCACAAATAGAAATTAAAGGTTTACCCTATTCATCAATGGCTAAACTGTGTCTGATGTTAGCTAGTTACTGGCTAGCTAGGTCTTCAGCCAGTATGGAACAAAAGGGGAAAGGTTGTTCAAAGCTCAGATGCAGTTGTCATGTCAACACAAGAGACATGCCAAACAGGAGATGTATTAAAAATATATATACATCATTGATGCAATTTCAATGTTGTTTGAGTTGCTTTGTGTATCACCATTTACTTGAGATTATTTTACTGCAACACTGTATCCAAGTTGCTTGACATAGGCTTAGCCTGTGTTTTTCAAACTTCCTGGTAGGTATAATATTATTTTGTCATTTCTATCCAAAACAAATATTATGGGTGATATCTTAGTCACTCAAAAGGCTATTTTACATGGGAATCAGAATGACTGTTCAGAACCTTTAAGGGTAAGGGTTCCTTGGGGGG
This sequence comes from Salmo trutta, assembly GCF_901001165.1. Classification (NCBI taxonomy): domain Eukaryota; kingdom Metazoa; phylum Chordata; class Actinopteri; order Salmoniformes; family Salmonidae; genus Salmo; species Salmo trutta. The sequence continues at coordinate 12,152,201 of NC_042980.1, forward strand.
ATGCCAACAAGAATACCTACTGTTGCTGATTAAGTTCCATCAGATCATATAGCTGCGACGGTCAAAAGAGAGTTGACCAGCATACATTTAATATAACAGCGACATGGACCAGGACAGGAACAGCGTCACAACCGGGTAACAAAATGACAATTAATGCTGAAGCGGGGAACAGAGCTGGGGAACAGACAGATATATGGGAGGAAATAACACAGGTGATTGAGTCCAGGTGAGTACAATGAATCGCTGATGCGCGTGACGAGGGAAGCAGGTGTGCGTAATGATGGTAGCAGGAGTGCGTAATGCAGGGCAGCCTGGCGCCCTCGAGCGCCAGGGAGGGAGAGCGGGAGCAGGCGTGACAGGTTATAATATGGATTCTTTACTGGCTTGGCTTGCTCAATGTTTTTACCCACTTACCGCTATTGGTGAGGGGTTAATCTGGTCTCTCATGGTCTGGAAGAGTACGCATCGTACTGGGCACAGATGTCAATTCAACGTATATTCCACGTTGGTTCAATGTAATTTCATTGACATTATGTGGAAACAGCGTTGATTCAACCGATGTGTGCCCAGTAGGATGGAGTGCTGGCAGGGTCCCAATGGTGTGCTTTCAGATTCCAGTCTACTGGTTTAGGTCAACCCAGAGCCATATATTTCTAAATACATGGCTCTGGGTCAACCGTACTGACTAGTTTGTGAGGCTATCATAGCCATTAAAAAGGCATTGCTTGTAAGTGCTTCTTACCTGACTGTTGTAGTGTTCCTTTTCTTCAACTATATTACTTTGTTTCAGAACCCAACTGCTGAACCTAAGAAAGGCGATCTGGACACTATTTTCACATTTGTTAAGGTATTGTGAACCTCTATTTAATACTTTTTTTGCGGTGTGGAATTGTAGGTTTTGATATAATTCCAAAATATTAAGGGCTGTATTCAATCAGATCCGCTTAGCGGTTGTTTTGATGGTGTCAGAGGTGGAACTGTGTTAGAGCTGTCACAAGTCGCGTTAACAGAAATCCCTCCAAGTTCGAACACTGGAATGTGAGATGTAATCAACACCTCGATTAGGATGTGAATGCACAGGTAATGTGTTATCTTTGGCACTGTTATGCAAGCAGACAGTATTTCAACCACATAAAATATGCACCCAAGACGAACTGATGTCTTACCAGTACGGAGAAAAAAATGTATGAAATGTATGCATTCACTACTGTAAGTCGCTCTGGATAAGAGCGTCTGCTAAATGACTAAAATGTAAATGTAAATGTTATCAGAAACGTGTTTAATCGTTTTCCATTACCTTAAAACCGGTCAAACTGATGACATTTAGACATTTTGCACAGGACCAATCTTTCCACTGTTTGAGTTATTGCATTTTCTCCCCCGTTCCTAAACGAAACAGACAACTTTACCGGTGTTAACTAGATTACTAATGCATTCATTCTATCGATGTAAGACATTATTCCTGTGAGCACTACTTTACTGTCTTCTGAGGAAACAAGTTATGATAGATGCATGCAGTTCATATTCTAACTATAGTTAACAAACAAATGGCCTTCCAAATTAGAATATGGCCTACCAAACCTGTCTAAATTAGGGGTGAAAGTGGCCAGTAGTCTATATTGTCCAGTTCAGAGTATCAGCAAAATAAATTACTACGGAATTATGCTGGATCAAACTGCGCAGGTAGCCTACTTTTTGAAGTGATTTGTTTGACAATCAGGTGCAAACATCACACAACACGAAACTGTACCCGCACAGACCACATAAAACAACAGTTAACGGGATAAGATGTTTACATGCCACAGTATCCCGTCTAAAATCAGCATATCCCAGGCATCTTATCCGGGTTTCTCATAACCGGAACACAAGCCTTTTCAGGGTTATTGTAAATGGGATATGATGTTTATATGAGTCAACAAAAAAATCTGAATACTTCAGTATCCAGAATAATAATGGGATATTGATGTGCATGTAAACGTGGTATGACTGCAAGAGCAGCTTCTCGCCAATTTGATCCAACACAGTTCCACCTCTAACACTGCCAGTCACCGCTAAAATATCCGTTATGTGGGTGTCTGCTATCGCTGGTTCATGCTTGATCTGATTGAATTTTAAAGAGCAACTGCCCCTAAAAAAAACTTCTCATTTAGAAATCAACCTATGGTCATTGATATGAGTCAGAAACATTTATTATACTGTCAAAATTGACTACAACGTCTAAATAGGATAATTGTGGTCACAATGTCAATCTAATCCAAAACTGAGTTTTGTGAAACTTGTGGTCTGACTGCATCACTAAGTAAATGGTTGGGTTTGTTTCAATCCTGCCCACATGCCCACAGCACACAAGAAATCATCAATTTGGAGTGCAGCTGCACAAGACCCCATCCTAATGCCTGTGTAACTTAGTTGTAGTCAAAATCTCATTACCCAGTGGGCCGAGTGTGCGTTTCACTAGCCAATATATACATTTTTTAACGCATCAGTGGAGGTTGCTGAGTGGAGGAGGGCTCATAATAATGGCTGGAACAGGAAAACTGAATGGCGTCAAACACATGTTTGGTGTATTGATACCATTCCACTTACAGTGCATTTGGAAAGTTTCAGACCCTTCCCCTTCTCCACATTTTGTTACATTACGGCCTTATTCTAAAATTGATTGAATTACATTTTTTCCTCATCAATGTACCCCATAATGACAAAGCGAAAACACGTTTTTTTACATTTTCAGACCCTTTGCTATGAGACTCGAAATTGAGCTCAGGTGCATCTTGTTTCCATTGATCAAATCAAATTTATTTATATAGCCCTTCGTACATCAGCTGATATCTCAAAGTGCTGTACAGAAACCTAGCCTAAAACCCCAAACAGCAAGCAATGCATGTGAAAGAAGCACGGTGGCTAGGAAAAACTCCCTAGAAAGGCAAAAACCTAGGAAGAAACCTAGAGAGGAACCAGGCTATGAGGGGTGGCCAGTCCTCTTCTGGCTGTGCCGGGTGGATATTATAACAGAACATGGTCAAGATGTTAAAATGTTCATAAATGACCAGCATGGTCAAATAATAATAATCATAGTAGTTGTCGAGGGTGCAACAAGCACGTCCGGTGAACAGGTCAGGGTTCCATAGCCGCAGGCAGAACAGTTGAAACTGGAGCAGCAGCACGGCCAGGTGGACTGGGGACAGCAAGGAGTCATCATGCCAGGTAGTCCTGAGGCATGGTCCTAGGGCTCAGGTCCTCCGAGAGAAAGAAAGAAAGAGAGAGAATTAGAGAGAGCATATTTAAATTCACACAGGACACCGGATAGGACAAGAGAAATACTCCAGATGTAACAGACTGAACCTAGCCCCCCGACACAAACTACTGCAGCATAAATACTGGAGGCAGAGACAGCAAGGGCGGTTCGTTGCTCCAACCTTTCCGTTCACCTTCACACTCCTGGGACAGACTATACTTAATCATAGGACCTACTGAAGAGATAAGCCTTCCCTGTAGCTCAGTTGGTAGAGCATGGTGTTTGCAACACCAGGGTTGTGGGTTCGATTCCCACGGGGGGCCAGCACAGAGAAAAAAAAAAAAAAAAATGTATGAAATGTATGCATTCACTGCTGTAAGTCGCTCTGGATAAGAGCGTCAGCTAAATGACTAAAAAAAAAAAGAAAAAAAATAAGTCTTCAGTAAAGACTTAAAGGTTGAGACAGTCTGCGTCTCTCACATGGGTAGGCAGACCATTCCATAAAAATGGAGCTCTATAGGAGAAAGCCCTACCTCCAGCCGTTTGCTTAGAAATTCTAGGGACAATTAGGAGGCCTGCGTCTTGTGACCGTAGCGTACGTGTAGGTATGTACGGCAGGTCCAAATTGGAAAGATAGGTAGGAGCAAGCCCATGTAATGCTTTGTAGGTTAGCAGTAAAACCTTGAAATCAGCCCTTGCCTTAACAGGAAGCCAGTGTAGGGAGGCTAGCACTGGAGTAATATGATCACATTTTTTGGTTCTAGTCAGGATTCTAGCAGCCATATTTAGCACTAACTGAAGTTTGTTTAGTGCTTTATCCGGGTAGCCGGAAAGTAGAGCATTGCAGTAGTCCAGCCTAGAAGTAACAAAAGCATGGATTAATTTTTCTGCATCATTTTTGGACAAAGTTTCAGATTTTTGCAATGTTACGTAGATGGAAAAAAGCTGTCCTTGAAACAGTCTTGATATGTTCTTCAAAAGAGAGATCAGGGTCCAGAGTAACGCCGAGGTCCTTCACAGTTTTATTTGAGACGACTGTACAACCATCCTTGAGATGTTTCTACAAATTGATTGGAGTCCACCTGTGGTAAATTCAATTGATTGGACATGATTTGGAAAGGCACACACCTGTCTATATAAGGTCTCACAGCTGACAGTGCATGTCAGAGAAAAAACCAAGCCATGAAGTCGAAGGAATTGTCCGTAGAGCTCCGAGACAGGATTGTGTCAAGGCACAGATCTGGGAAAGGGTACCAAAACATTTCTGCAGCATTGGAAGTCCCCAAGAACACAGTGTCCTCCATCATTCTTAAATGGAAGTAGTTTGGAACCACCAAGACTCTTCCTAGAGCTGGCTGTCCGGCCAAACTGAGCAATCGGGGGAGAAGGGCCTTGGTCAGGGAGGTGACCAAGAACCCGATGGTCACTCTGACAGAGTTCCTCTGTGGAGATGGGAGAACCTTCTAGAAGGACAACCATCCCTGCAGCACTCTACCAATCAGCCCTTTATGGTAGAGTGGCCAGATGGAAGCCACTCCTCAGTAAAAGCCACTTGACAGCCTGCTTGGAGTTCGTCAAAAGGCACATAAAGGACTCTCGGACCATGAGAAACAATATTCTCTGGTCTGATGAAACCAAGATTGAAATTTTTGGCCTGAATGCCAAGCTTCACGTCTTGAGGAAACCGGGCTACATCCCTACGGTGAAGCATGGTGGTGGCAGCATCATGCTGTGGGGATGTTTTTCAGCGGCATGGATTGGGAGACTAGTCAGGATTGAGGGAAAGCTGAACAGAGCAATATACAGAGACCTCCTTGATGAAAACCTGCTCCAGAGCACTCAGGACCTCAGACTGGGGTGAAGTTTCACCTTCCAACAGAACAATGAACCTAAGCACACAGCCCAGACAACGCAGGAGTGGCTTCGGGACAAGTCTCTGAATGTACTATAGTGGCCCAGCCAGAGCCCGAACTTGAACCCGATCGAACATCTCTGGAGAGACCTGAAAATAGCTGTGCACCGACGCTCCCCATCCAACCTGACAGAGCTTGAGAGAATAATGGGAGAAACGCCCAAAATACACGTGCCAAGCTTGTAGCGTCATACCCAAGAAGACTCAAGGCTGTAATCGCTGCCAAAGGTACGTCAACAAAGGACTGAGGAAAGGGTCTGAATACTTATGTAAATGTAATATATAAATGTGTAGTTTTTTGTAAATGTGCAAACATAAAAGTTTTTGCTTTGTTGTTAGAGGGTATTATGTGTAGACTGATGAGGAAAAAAGCTATTTAATCAATTTTAGAATAAGGCTAGAAAGTAACTAAATGTGGAAAAATTCACAGGGTCTGAATACTTTATGAATGCACTGTATATTGCTCCAGCCATTATCATGAGCCCGTCCTCCCCAATTTAGGTGCCACCAACCTCCTGTGAGTGCAATGCTGTCTCTTGCTGCGGAGTCCCCAGTCTTGAGGCTCCAAGTCAAGTAAAAAACATTCTATCCATTTTGAGTCTCAAGTCAGATGCAGGTCATAGTCGTGACGTTTGTGCTACCTACCCTTTAATTTAAGTTACGTTTGTGCTACCTACCCTTTAATTTAAGTTACGTTTGTGCTACCTATCCTTTCATTTAAGTTACGTTTGTGCTACCTACCCTTTAATTTAAGTTACGTTTGTGCTACCTACCCTTTCATTTAAGCAACAGAAGAAGACAATATGAGAGTATGAGAGAGAATATGTGAAGAGGGACAGTTTATTTGTGCTTTTTTTTTTTACAGGTCACTTGTGTTCAGAGAATTTCAAAACATATTTTATTTGAATCTTAATTAAAGCAGCAATATGAAGACAGCGAGCATAAAACAAATTACATTTCACGACACTCCAAGTTACTGAAAAATGTCCTGAATTACAAGAAACTTAAGATGTGTAGTTTATCAAGACAAAGTTGTAGATACATAAGCAAGCCAAACGTGGCAATGGGAACAGAAATAGTGAAGAATGTAGCACCTTCTCTGCCCACATCCTGTTTTGAACTGTGCAGTTAACCACACTTTTTTGTGACAAAACTGCCAGACATGCTGTCCAATATAACTTATTTGATCACATTTAAATATGCAACGCATACATGTCTTAAGTTATATACAAGCAAAATGATTAATTGAGGAAGATCGGGCCTTTTCATTCATAGTCATCACCCTACATCCTATGGTCACAATTTTAGAAATGGCAAGCACAATCTTTGTTTCATTGGCTGCACACACATGAACTGAGTTCTTGCGTTCCTTATTACAAATAACTGCATTCTTTATTACAAAGAATTGTTGCAATTTTAAGAATTGACGCCGTTTTCTCTAGGATTTTGGTCAAGAACAAATCCTCTGAAAATGGTTGTGTGAAAGTGCAACACCAAAGCAGTCCATCATGCACAGTATCTGTAGATAACTGAAGGCTTTTGTCAAAGGGAGAATGCTTGCTTCCTCCTAATGCTTCTCATGTCCATAATGCTCATATAGTATGTGTCTCTTCCCGAGTCCAGGTATGGCATCCATATTAGGACTGTCTCAGCAAGAAATGTTTGTATTGAACGTCACATCACACAAAGACGTACTGTAGCGTTCGTTAATAGCTCAGTTCAGGTGTCCTCCTCCTCCACTGAGTGGTTGAATCCAGGGATGAACTTCAGGATGTGTTTGCGGACGCTGGCTCTCCTGGCCTTCCTGGGGAGAGTCCCAAACAGGGACGACGAGGCTCTGGAGGCATCCCATGTGGGGGAGGGGGAGGAGAGGGAACTGCTGCGGCTGGTTAGGCTACCGCTGCGGGTACGACTGAGGCTGGCTGGGGGCCTGGGGGGCCTCTCCTCGGTGAAGTCTCTGGAGAAGAAGCAGCTATCGTCTGGACTGGCCACACTGCATGGGCTCGGGGAGCCCAGGTCGCCAAACACACTGTTCAGGTCACTGTCCTCCGTCATCCCACTCTGGCAGCTACTGTCACTGGAGAAGCGGTGGCCGCGGTGGCCACTGTGTCCTGACGGAGATATCAGGGAGTCCATAGAGGGGTGTAGAGAACTGTCATTCAGGTTACCTTGAGACAAGAGAAGGGGAGTTAGTTGACAGTGTGAACTTGTCCAACCACAGTATTCATGTGCACTATAAAGGATGTGGTTGATTGACAGGATTTTTTTTCTCAGTCAATTTCTCACAATGACGTTCAACAAAGCTCATTAATAGACAGATCAACGATTTACTCGTCATTTTCACATCAACAAAATGAGAAAGGAAGTTCTGCGGTTTCAAATCTGGGCAAAACCCCTCACCTCGCATAAGACATTTTTCCTGTAATGTGAGGACTTGCAACTCCACTCTTTTCTCTCTCAGGGTTTGCTGTGTGGACAAAGACGCAGAATGACGATTAGACTCGGTTGACTCGGTCAGCCATACAGTACTTAACATGACCTTTTTATAGTGATGCTTTTCCCTGTGACCCAATTCATCTATGTAGGATTAGTGATGAAATGGTGTTGAAATAACATATAGCTATACTAAACCTGTTTCAATACTGTGCTACGGTTGTTCTGTCACGTGTGCTTATTTGTGCTGTGCTGGGTGGGGTTATGTGGTTGGCTACAACACAGAGCACGCCACCCATATTTTCCACTGTAAGGTCTTATTCAACTAGGGTGCGTTACTGAAGCCAAACATCCGCCCTGTAAGAGACACACCTTGAGCAAGCTCATCTTCTTCTCCAGTTCAATCCTCTTCACCGCCGTCCCACACACCGTCTCCATCCTGAGATTACACAGGGACTAAATGAGCACAAACAGCCATAGCTCCGAATATAGTGTGCTAATTCTGACCATGTCCCATAGGGCACTTTATAGTGCACTACTTCAGAGTTACAGACAGTGACCCTTTGGCTTGGGTCTCATTGCAGGTCTTACTCACCGTAATAGGTTGGTGGATTCTCGAATCAGGTCAACGATGCGCTGATGGCTTGACCCCTCAATGCTGACCCCATTGATGGTGACGATAACATCACCTATGTGAACAGAGCAAGAGGAAGAGGGATAGAGAGTGAGAAAGAGAGCATATGAAAGATAGACAGAGAGAGAGTAGTCAGGCCTTTGCGTTGTTGGCCTTCCTCTGTGTGAAAGTTACATGTATTGTAATGGGTGTAACGTGGCCATCTCTCTGAGTCAATCAGATCAAGCGTTAAGCGGCGATAGCCGACACCCGCATAGCTGATATTTTGGCAGTGTCAGAGGTGTAACTGCGTCGAAGCTAAATAATAATGACGCTCAAATTGAAAATCATAAAAACTATTCATTTCTACCAGCCTAATCGGGGTGTACTGTAGATCACATCTCACATTTCAGTGTTCAAACTTGTAAACAAGGCTGCATGGGATTTCTCAGAATGCGACTCCGTGCAGCCAATGGCAATGTCCACTTTAAGTATAGTGACAGGAGCCGCTTGTGGATTTGACAGCCCGACACCACCAGAACAAACGCTATGCGATTGTCAGCTAAAGCGGATCTGTTTGAGTAGAGCGCTGAGTTTGAGCCACATGTAGAGGAAGTAGGAGGTGGGTGTCTCACCGGCGGTCAGACCTGCACTCTCAGCTGAGCTGTCCTCCTGCACCTTGCACACAAACGTGCACATCTCCACCGCCATGCTTTTCTTCAGCTGCATGCCATACGTCTAGAACAAGAGGAATCATACTTCTGTCACTAGGCAGGACTGATGGCGCAGATAAATATTTCTTGAAAATGTATTTTGTATTAATTGTAAGACTGATTAAAATGTCTTACCTGAATTTCAAATCCAAAAGTCTCATTGTCTTGCTTTTGCAACATAATGGTAGTCCTATGTGCAGGCAGAATTCAGTTACACACTTGTCATAACTTGAGTCATTAAACAGAATTGTGGTGGTATCATAGTATTAACAGTCAATCAAATTTCAATCAAATGTATTTATAAAGCCCTTCTTACATCAGCTGATGTCACAAAGTGCTGTACAGAAACCCAGCCTAAAACCCCAAACAGCAAGCAAACAGTGCACTATACAAATGACAAAGGGCTTGTATTTACCTCTGAGGGTCAGTATAATCCACTAAGGAGTTTGAGCGGACTGGACTGGACTGGAAAGTCAAAAGTATATTTAAATACATTTTCATACATTTTATAAAAACAACAGTGAAAATAACTATTCTGATTATATATATTCATTCCATGTAAAATAAACAATATTTAGACCAATCTCTTCATATTCTTGGTAAATAACCTGACAAAATGTTAATTTATCTTAAACACAGTATGTTTCCAAGTACTTTTTTCTGCTAGTGAACTAGTTTGTCTTATGTAAAAACAAAAACATTAAAATTGTCAACCGGATTTTTGTCTTTGTAAGTGCTCTGTTTTGTTTCGGTAAATATTCATGTATACCTCTCTGATGCAAATGAAACAGTTTTATATACTATCTACAAACATCAATGACCTCTAAGAATAACAATCCGCGTGCAACTTCATAGGTCACGTGACTGAAATGATACACAGTAAAACTGTTCAAATCTTTTCCTGTTTCTTTCCAAGGTTTCTCACTCACCTGTTTCCAGCCTCTTGGCAGAGTCCCGGGAGTAGTCCCCCCATTCTGACTGGTTTTGTTATGGGGTTCCTTCAGAGAGTGCTGATACCATAGACGACCCTTCTTCCTCAGAGAGCCCTCCATAATGTAACTGTCCTGGCTGCCCTGTCGCAGGAGCCTGTTGAGGTTCATGGTGGATTGCATGGTGGAGTGGAGCGCTCTCTCTTCACAGCACCATATTGCAGCTCTGCTACAGATCGTTCCGTACAGTAACTCTGCTTGTGTCGTGTCCCTGCCCTGCCCTGCTGTGCTGCTGAAAGCAAATGTGTCAAAGCGGAAATCCACACCATGTGATTATGGTGAACCTGTGTTAGTCGATCACAGCCCTCGCTCACTTTCTTTTCATTTTTTTTCTTATTTTTCTTATGAACTGTTCGTCTGCTCTGCTGCGGCCGGGAAAAGGAATCTGCTTACGTTTTTTTCTTTTCAAACATCCCCCTTTTCTTTTTTTCTCTTCGATTTATGGTCTGTCAGAAATCAGCAATGCATGAAAAACTACCACCTCTGTGGTCTAGTCTAGCATCACCTGCTTCCCCTTACTCCAGTTTCTGTTTCCTGAATGGGTTGGAGTCAACCTGAGCCTCTCTGGTCCGCCAAGCAAAGAGCTTCGTCTTGCGAGGACAGACAAAAGCAGGCTTTCGTTCGGGGCTAGAGACTTGCTTTACAAACACACGGCATGGTTCAATGGCTAGAAGCCATCAGACGGGGTTTGATCAAAGAGGAAATCACACACAGGCCAATGGTCAAGAATAAAAACAAAGTCAGATGTGCTAAAGAAGACTCTCACAGGACATTAAACTTTTTTTTTTTATATTGTTCTTTGAGAGTTTAGGATTTTTTCCTAATTCATTTTCTAAGATAAAGAACAATATGTATTAAGATGATTATACAGTACCTTTTGCATTCATTCAAATACCCCAAACTGTATGATGTGTTTGGGATACAAAACAAATCAATTGGTCAAATAGAAACATCAGAATGTCCCACACCTAAAGCCTGTCTTTGTGACGCTGTCCCAAATGGCACTGTATTCCCTATATAGTGCACCACTTTTGACCAGAGCCCTATAGGTTGCCATTTGGGACCGGCCCTCACGAAACAGAACAGTTGACGGCAGTGTTGCCTCACTCTAATCCTCTCTGGCTCATTGAACCTGTGTGACCCATAGCAGAGCCAGCGACCAAGCTTCCACGGGACTGTCAGGCTAGTAGATTTCCCCTCCACTGTAACACTGTGTACAGACAAGGAACGCACACCAAATGGCACACTATTCGCTATACAGTGCATTCGGAAAGTATTCAGACCTGTATTTGGAGAGTTTATCCCATTCTTCTCTGCAAATCCTCTCAAGCCCTGTCCAGTTGGATGGGGAGCGTCGCTGCACAGCTATTTCAGGTCTCTCCAGAGATGTTCGACCGGGTTCAAGTTCAGGCTCTGGCTTGGCCACTCAGGACATTCAAAGACTTGTTCTGAAGCCACTCCTGCATTGTCTTGGCTGTGTGCTTCGGGTGCTTGTCCTGTTGTAAGGTTGAATCTTTGCCCCAGTCAGGTCCTGAGCGCTCTGGAGCAGGTTTAAATCAAGGATCTCTCATGAACAGAGCAACGTACACTTTCCCCTCGATCCTAACTAGTCTCCCAGTCCCTGCCGCTGAAAAACATCCCCACAGCATGTTGCTGCCACCACCATGCTTCACCGTAGGGATGGTGCCAGGGTTTTTCCAGACGTGATGCTTGGCATTCAGGCCAAAGAGTTCAATGTTGGTTTCATCAGACCAGAGAAACTTGTTTCTCGTGGTCTGAGAGTCCTTTAGTTGCCTTTTGGCAAACTCCAAGCAGGCTGTCATGTGCCTTTTAATGAGGAGTGGCTTCCATCTGGCCCCTCTACTATAAAGGCCTGATTGGTGGAGGGCTGCAGAGATGGTTGTCTTTCTGGAATGTTCTCCCATCTCCAGAGGAACTTTGGAGCTCTGTCAGAGTGACCATCAGGCTCTTGGTCACCTCCCTGACCAAGGCCCTTCTCCACCGATTGCGCGGAAGTATTCTAGGAAGAATCTTGGTGGTTCCAAACTACTTCCATTTAAGAATGATGGAGAACACTGTGTTCTTGGGGACCTTCAATGCTGCAGAAATGTTTTGGTACCCTTCCCCAGATCTGTGCCTCGACACAATCCTGTCTCGGAGCTCTACGGACAATTTCTTTGAACTCATGGCTTGGTTTTTGCTCTGACATGAACTGTCAACTGTGGGACCTTATATAGACAGGTGTGTCCCTTTCCATATCATGTCCAATCAATTGAATTTACCACAGGTGGACTCCAAATCAAGAAGTAGAAACATTTCAAGGATGACCAATGGAAACAGGATGCACCTGAGCTAACTTTCAAGTCTCATCGCAAAGGGTCTGAATACTTATATAAATAAAAAGGTATAATTTTTATTTTTAATTAATTATCCCCCCAAAAAATGTTATAATTGTCCAAGTTCCCGGTCACAGTGCTGTAGAATTGAACGGAGACTATGGTTAAACCGAAGCACATTCAGGAGTGGCTGACTCATCTGAGTAGTGCAGCTAACAGCCAAGGTGACAAGGCTTACATCCTCCATTTAACGGACAAATCTGCTGTAGTTGTCAGGTTAGCTGTCATGTCTTCTGAACCACAGTACATTTACGAATCATTGCAGAGGATAAAACGGATGACATGCATAAGAAATTGTCATTTCAGGTAAAGGACTGAAAATGAGAGGGAAACACTCTCATTCCGGAAGTCATGCCCTGATACTATCATAATCTGTCATGGGGAATTACATATGACAAACAAATAAGGTATTAAAAATATCAAAGAAAAATTTAATTTTCAATTAAATGTAGTTTATTGACTCACCGTTGTCACATATTTATAATAAACAGTGTAAGACTGAAAGACATTGACATAAGAGACCCATATCGGAATTCACAACACAAAATAGTTGCTCTTGTCAACAGAAAGAATGAAGCTAATTCATTGGAGGGTGACATTTCTCAACGTAAAACCTTCTTTAGAAAACGAATACCACATTCCCAGAGCAGGCAAAACTTCCAAATTGTGTCATACCACAATTTTCAAAAGATATTTGACCAGAAATTTCAGAATTAGTCTATTTTCTTCAGAATGACAGATGGTCTATAGAAGCAAAACAATTCCACACATCATCTTGACCAGTTGTCAAACAGTGATCAGACTGTTCAGTTCCTCAGGGAAACTGACTCGACTGTAGGTCATGACAACAAAAGCACATCTTCATTTCCAATTAGACAATTAACATTAGCTTGCTTGTCCACAGGATACAGGCAGAGCACTAAAATACTGCAATGTCAATATATATTTTGTTACAATTTCGGGGAAATAATTACACATATTAAGTGAAACGGTCATTGTTTTTAACGCACAAAACATAATTGTAACATTGATTTAATGATACAGCTATACGGGCAGCAGAGCAGCAAGCCTGTCACTATGTACACCTATGAAGCAACTGCAGATGGTACATTGACCATGCTACTGTACATTGACCCCCCCCCCCCCCCCCCCCCAGACAGATGCTGACTTGCATCATGAACTACAAAGATGTTAAACAGCTTAGGGCTCTATTCAATCTGTATCGCTGAAGCGTTCCAGGTTGTGAGATCAAAAAGGTCATTTCCGATTGAGCCGACATATGCAGCGTTTACCGTGAATGCAGTCTTCGCTAACGCGGGAACATTGCCTTTAGATTTCAATCACGCTGTAACTCTGAACTTTAGCGAGCCAAATTCAATAGAGCCCTTATTTGCATAAGCAAACAATATAAAAGTCAACAAGAACAAAATCTACATAAGTCATTAAAAGCCAAGAGTATTTTTCTAAACAGCACCCATCTTAAACAATCTCAAATCGCAGGCTTTGTTTAAGCAAAATGACACCACAGGCAATACATGGGCAAATTTTCAAACATACATTGGCAAAATGTCTGTGTGATATACACGTCGTATACCTCTGATTGAACTTGCTGCAGGCCTACACAAACAGAGCACCAGGCCTGCCATGTTGTGTACAGGAGACACCCACTGCAGATTTAGCTTATGTCCCCGTTCCTAAGCCTGTTATGGCAAGGGTTTACAAGCCAAGTCTGACAATGGCATTAGTGTTCACATAAGCAGCCTGAACACGGCCACTGTTCAAACTCACGGCTGTCTGGACTCACTGAAAAATCCCTCTTTAGTAGACAAACAAAAATATCTGGTGAACAATTTGGTCTTTTTTTTGTGCATATTATCTTGGGTAAAGGGTGTACTGCTTTGAGTACATTATACCAACAATGTAGTACATTTTGTACTTCATTTAAATAAAAATAAAAACAATGTATATATTTTCACATTGGCATTTCATAGTGTCCCTACATATTGCAGTATTCAATTAAAGGCTTTGGATATATAAACAATATTTATATGGAATAAAACTTTCCATTATTACATCTATATATTAAATATATTTAAGTGTTTTTTTCCCTAAAACTTCTCTCTTCTGTAATATAACAAAAGTTGTGCTTCAGAGAAGATGCGATTGTTAGGCAAAATACATGTGCGTTTGTGCATGTGTTTAACGGGGCAATCTGCAATAGCTACATCAGTTTATTTTCTTCACTTTTATTACATTAATGATATACACCCATTGATTCTTAAAGAGCATAACTTATAAATGCCTCGCGAGCTAAGTAAATACTGTCGTAGCACATCGAAAACCAAAATATAAGCTGTTTTACGACATTGTTTGCAAACAGTGCCATTGTACACAAATACTGTATATCCTCGAAGCATGGTTAAAACCAGATATCCTATTCAATTACTATTCTTATTACAACTATTAGTATTCTAATTATATGGTTAATACTATAATATTGATATCATGGATGGTCAGTCCCATGCATCCATAGCTCGGTCTATGAATTTGAGAGTAGTTCCATTTCTCTAGCCCCGTCCCTCAGCTGTTAACCAAAAATAGCAGTGGGTGTCCACTTTGTCATTGTTAGAACTGCAGATTGCCCCTTTAACAATAATATATTGTGTTATACAACATCTTGGACTTAAGTTAAATACAGAGTATAGTTGATATAGGCATTATTTTTCAAGTAATATACAAAAATATATATGGATGCGTAATAGAATAGGGTGGGGTGGGGGCAGCACGCACATAGCAGTTATTTTTCTGGATGTAGACCTTGGGTGTCCTTTACTAATCAGGCATAGCAGTGAGTGCATTACTCAGTAACATTTACAATCATTTTTTGCATGTTGCCTAGCACTACAGTACATACACTATTATATGGCATGAAGCATTCAATGTGCAACTTCAAGCTTTGGGCACTTAACATCTGAGGTAGCAGAGAAAAATTGGTACATTATAAATCATCCATTGACATCTAAAAAGGTCACAGTTTCATTTCCTGTTCCTTCTTGATTGGGTGATGCAGTTCCAGTCACACACTGCAGGGCAGGACAGGAGTGTTCCCTGCTGGGTAGCAGCAGTAGGCTCCTTTGGCATCACAAGCTGAGAATGCACACTGCTGAGTTGTATTCATTAGTGCACAACATAGCAACAACATAAAAAAACGAAAATGTTAGTTTCTTATTTGACAAATTCAGGTAGACCCCTCCCTGCTCCGGTCTGTTTGGTTTCTAATGAATACCACCCAATTGAGTGTTTAGTGTTTCAGTGTGGTCCAGAGGATGCTTTGCTCCCGACTAATAACAGTACATTGGACGGGGGGGGGGCAGCCAGTGGGCTAGCTTACCTAGCTAATCTTTGATGTCCTTGAGTACAGTCACCTGAGAGACGGTTTTCTTGACTCTCAGTGCGGTGAGGCGAGCTGCAGCATTGGCGTACCAGCACTCGCGCATCAGCTTGCCTATCACCCGCAGTGCCTAACGAATCAAGAGAGATTTTTATCAATTAAAAAGGCCCAGATTTTACATGGTCAGACCAGATTATTATGGTAATTTAGCACAGGTGCTTATCCAGAGCGACTTACAGGAAAGTGCATTCAACTAAGGTACAATGCCTTCAGAAAGTATTCATACCCATTGACTTATTCCACATTTTGTTGTGTTACAGACCAAATTAAAAATGGATTAAATATTTTTGGTTCTCACCAATCTACACACAATACCCCCTAATGACAAAGTGAAAACGTGATTTTATAAATTTTTGCAAATATATTGAAAATACAGAAATCTCATTTACGTAAGGACTCACACCCCTGAGTCAATACTTTGTAGAAGCACCTTTGGCAGCGATTACAGCTGTGAGTCTTTCTGGGTAAGTCCCTAAGAGTTTCCACACCTGGATTGTGCAACATTTGACCACTATTCTTTTCAAAATTATTCAAGCTCTGTCAAATTGGTTGTTTTGATCATTGCTAGACAACCAATTTCAGGTCTTGCCATATATTTTTAAATAGATTTAAGTCAAAACTAACTCAGTAACATTCACCGTCTTCTTGGTAGGTTATTGTGTTTTAGGTTATTGTCCTACTGAAAGGTAAATTCATCTCCCAGTGTCTGGTGGAAAGCAGACTGAACCAGGTTTTCCTCTAGGATTTTGTCTTGTGCTTAGCTCTATTCCGTTTCTTTTTATCCTGAAAACTCCCCAGTTCTTAATGATTGAATTAAGGACCTTACTGATAATTGTATGTGTGGGGTGCAGAGATGTGGTATTCATTCAAAAATCATGTTAAACACTATTATTGCACACAGAGGGAGTCCATGCAACTTATTATGTGACTTGTTAAGCAAACGTTTACTCCTTAACTTACTTGAATACTTATTGACTCAAGATATTTCAGCTTTTCATTTGTACACATTTCGAAAAACATAATTACACTTTGACATTATGAGGTAGTGTGTGTAGGCCAGTGACAAAACATCTCAATTAAATCCTTTTAAATTCAGGCTATAACAAAAATGTGGAAAACGTCAAGGGGTCTGAATACTTTCCGAAGGCACTATAGGTAACATAACCCCATATTACAGTCAACACAAGTAAAAACTTCTTCAGAAAAAGCAGTTCAATTTACTGAGGTACAACTCTAAATGCTAGCCAAGCCAACATACAGTACTTACCTTATGGCACTGTAGCGGTAAAGCAAAAAAATATTTTTAAAAACATTCCAGTCTAGGGTTGTAAAATTCAGGTAACTTCACCTAAATTCCCAGGCTTCCCGGTTGGACTATTCACAGATTTACTGCTGATTCCAGGAATCTTCCGATGAGAAAAACCTGGACATTTTGGGGAAATTACCGGAATTCAGCAAACCCTATTACAGTCAGAATCTTATCTCACCTCGCAGCTCTGCCACTGGTTGGGAATGTTAGGTCTCAGTTTCTGGTCACAGACAATCTTTCTCATGTCCTCCACAGAGGGATCTGAAGGCACCATATCATAGTAAGGCAACTGAAAATCTTCTTGAAGTCCTTTGGGGAAAAAAGACACCTTTTATCATCAGTGCCGCGGCACAAATGTACCTCCATGAGTTCCACGGCAATATTAAACATTTTGTTCATTCAATATCAGTGGTAATATAATGATTCTTGAAAATCCTGTTTTTTTTCCCCTTCATCAAATTTGATGATATTTGGATGAAAACAGTTCATATAGTAGGTTGATCCAAGTATGAAAAATGACTGTAGCTGGTACATTGAGAAAGTACCCCCCCCCCCCGTAAGTAAGCATTTCATGGTTAGTCTACACCTGTTGTTTACAAAGCATGTGACAAATAAAATGTGATTTGAACGTTGTCCAAATAAGGATCTGCAGTTTGTATAGTATTTGTAATTTACCCCTGAAAATCATATTTTGCCATTCCATTGTGTGAGTTATTGTTTTACAGTTGTGGTTTGTCTCATTGGGGCTAATCATGATGATTGGGGGGGGGGGGGGGGGGTTATTATTATTTCACTGTCCATCCCTTTTTGTCGTCTTTCCACTACCATCAAGTTGTGTAATGATAGACATTTTAGAAAATTCAACACCTACTCTGTCTGCACAGCTTCCCAGGCAACCACCGCATCAGAAATGCTGTGATACAAAATCAAAGCATATCCCCCAAGGCAAAGAAGGGGGATATCCTGTGAAGCCTGTGAAGACAGACCAAAGTGTGTGGGGGGTATTTATTTTTACCTTTATTTAACTAGGCAAGTCAGTTAAGAACAAATTCTTATTTTCAATGACGGCCTAGCAACAGGGGCAGAACGGCAGGTTTGTAACTTGTCAGCTCGGGGATTCAAACTTGCAACCTTTAGCCCAACGCTCTAACCACTAGGCTACCCTACCGCCCCTAATATGCCGTGAAGCCCGACGCAAGATACTATAAGTCATAGTTATTCATGTCAAATCAATTGAGCATTTCAGACACACACATTCCAAATACAAACATTGAAAAGTTTCAGAAAAAAAGTGCATGACTAAATATTGCATATTTCAAATTGGGTACTTCAAAAATACCAGAATACACATTGTAGAATGAGTAGATCACTACATCAACGAATTGATAGCATCATAACTCTGAACAGTAAATAAAAGGAAATTAAATTCACTACCCATTTAATAAACATTTCCCTTATCATTTTTTTTAAAAAAGAACAGGCTAGGTAGACAGGCTCCCGGATCTCCTCTTCAATGAGGTCAGCCTTGATCCAGCGCCGTATGTGGGGAAGCTGTGTGAGCTGTCCGTCCCAGGACCCCTGTCTGCCCAGTGTGAGAGGCCTGATAAGGAGGAGGCCATAGCTGGATTTGTGTCCCGCTTCAATCTTTGGAATGACTGAAGCCAAGTGGGTGACTGAAGCCTGCTTGATCGAAGTAGGGCACATGGACCCCCCTCTGCATCAACCCGTTGTTAGTTGCATTTCCTAAAGCCTAAGTAATCCACTTTTACGTGATATCACATTTTTGTTACTTTACTTTTTCAAGCATTCGGATGGGAGATGAGCGTTACAAATTGTACAAGTCAATGGGGTCCTGCACACTGTAGGGCGGCCGGGTGTCTACACAGTGCCTTGCAAAAGTACTCATCCCCCTTGCAGTTTTTGATGTGTTACAACCTGTAATTTAAATTGATTTTTATTTGGATTTCATGTAATGGACACACAAAATAGTCCAAATTGCTGAATTGAAATATAAAAAATTACTTGTTTAAAAAAATACAAAAATGGAAAAGTGGTGCGTGCATATGTATTCACCCCATTGATGTGAAGCCCCTAAATAAGATCTGGTGCAACGAATTACCTTCAGAAGCCACATAATTAGTGGCTTCACATAGATTACACACAGGTGTACTTTAAGTGTCACATGATCTCAGTATACAGTTGAAGTCGGCAGTTTACACACACTAAGGTTGGAGTCATTAAAACTCGTTTTTCAACCACTCCACAAATGTCTTGTTAACAAACTATAGTTTTGGCAAGTCGGTTAGGACATCTACTTTGTGCATGACACAAGTAATTTTTCCAACAATTGTTTAGACAGGTTATGTCACTTATAATTCACTATCACAATTCCAGTGGGTCAGAAGTTTACATACACTAAGTTGACTGTGCCTTTAAACAGCTTGGAAAATTATGTCATGGCTTTAGAAGCTTCTGATAGGCTAATTGACATAATTTGAGTCAATTGGAGGTGTACCTGTGGATGTATTTCAAGGCCTACCTTCAAACTCAGTGCCTCTTTGCTTGACATCATGGGAAAATCAAAAGAAATCAGCCAAGAAAAATTGTAGACTTCCACAAGTCTGATTCATCCTTGGGAGCAATTTCCAAATGCCTGAAGGTACCACGTTCATCTGTACAAACAAGTATAAACACCATGGGACCACGCAGCCGTCATACCGCTCAGGAAGGAGACGCGTTCTGTCTCCTAGAGATGAACGTACTTTGGTGCGAAAAGTGCAAATCAATCCCAGAACAACAACAAAAAGGACCCTGTGAAGATGCTGGAGGAAACAGGTACAAAAGTATCTATATCCACAGTAAAACGAGTCCTATATCGACATAACCTGAAAGGCCGCTCAGCAAGGAAGAAGCCACTGCTCCAAAAACGCCATAAAAAAGCCACACTACGGTTTGCAACTGCACATGGGGACAAAGATTGTACTTTTTGGAGAAATGCCCTCTGGTCTGATGAAACAAAAATATAACTGTTTGGCCATAAGGACCATCGTTATGTTCGGAGGAAAAAGGGGGAGGTTTGCAAGCCGAGCAACAACATCCCAACTGTGAAGGACGGAGGTGACAGCATCATGTTGTGGGGGTGCTTTGCTGCAGGAGGGACTGGTGCAATACACATCATGAGGAAAGAAAATTATGTGGATATATTGAAGCAACATCAATCAGGAAGTTAAAGCTTGGTCGCAAATGGGTCTTCCAAATGGACAATGACCCTAAGCATACTTCCAAAGTTGTGGGAATATGGCTTAAGGACAACAAAGGCAAGGTATTGGAGTGGCCATCCCATTTGCCCTGACATCAATCCCATAGAAAATGTGTGGGCAGAACTGAAAAGGCGTGTGCGTGCAAGGAGGCCTACAAACCTGACTCAGTTACACCAGCTCTGTCAGGAGGAATGGGACAAAATTCACCCAACTTCTTGTGGGAAGCTTGTGGAAGGCTACCCAAAACGTTTGATCCAAGTTAAACAATTTAAAGGCAATGCTACCAAATACTAATTGAGTGCATGTAAACTTCTGACCCACTGGGATAGTGATGAAAGAAATAAAAGCTGAAATAAATAGCTCTACTATTATTCTGACATTTCAGATTCTTAAAAAAAAAGTGGTGATTCTAACTGACCAAAGACAGGGAATTTTTACTTGGATTAAATGTCAGGAATTGTGAAAAACTGAGTTTAAATATATTTGGCTAAAGTGTATGTAAACTTCCGACTTCAACTGTATCTGCTTGTCTTCCTCACCAGGGCCTTGACCTGACTGCAGTTCGGCGTCGTTTACCAACTTCAGTGTGCAAATGCTCACCTTTGATGGCCACTGGCACGCTAGAGAAGTGTGTTCTTCACGGATAAATCACGGTTTCAAATGTACCAGGCAGGTGGCAGACAACGAGTATGGCGTCGTGTGGGCGAGTGGTTTGCTGATGTCAAAATTGAGGACAGAGTTCACAATGGTGGCAGTGGGGTTATGGTATGGGCAGGCATAAGCAACAGACAGCGAAAGCAATTGCAATTTATCGATAGCAATTTCAATGCACAGAGATACCGTGACGTGATCCTGAGGCCCATTGTCGTGCCATTCATCCGCCACCATCACCTCATGTTTCAGCATGATAATGCAAAACCCCATGTCGCAAGGATCTGTACACAATTCATGGCAGCTGAAAAATGTCCCATTTCTTCCGTGGCCTTTATACTCAATACATGGCCTGTTACCCATTGAGCATGTTTGGGATGCTCTGGATAGGCATATAAAACAGTGTGTTCCAGTTCTCAACTATATCCGGCAACTTGGCACAGCCATTGAAGAGGAGTGGGACAACCTTCCACAATCAACAGCCTGATCAACTCTATGCAAAGAAGATGTGTCGCGCTGCATGAGGCAAATGGTGGTCACACCAGATACTGACTGGTTTTCTGATCCACGCCCCTACATTTAAAAAAAAAATAAAAAATAAAAAAAGGTATCTGTGACAAACAGATGCATATCTGTATTCCCAGTCATGTGAAATCCATAGTCGGGATTTATGAATTTATTTTAATTAACCGATTTCCTTATATGAAAATCTTTTAAAATTGTTGCATGTATATTTTTGTTCAGTGTAGTTACAAAACAATTTTAATGCAATTGTGTATTGCTGCTGTTTGTCTGATATGCAACAGTCCATGATCAGCTCTGCTGACCATGAGAGCTTTACTCAGAGAAAACTGTGGTGACGTATCTTATTTAAAATGTTTTACTTCAGTTTATTTTAGTAAATACTTTAACACTTTTTTCTCCTTAACTGCATTGTTGCTTAAGGGCTTGTAAGTAAGCATTTCACTGTAAGGTCTACACGTGTTGTATTCGGCGCATGTGACAAATACATTTGATTTGACGTATACTATAGGTCGTTATGAATAAAACTTCACAAGAAGGTGCAGAGCGTTATTGACAACCGCGTGCCGTTTTTTTATTTGGTTGTAATATCGTCATCTCTTGAAGAGCATTGTCAGCACTACTCATTTCCGATTATTCCATGCAAAACAACTACACACATTTAGCTCTAGCCTGTCAGCGTTATACAGCAAGTAACTTAATGCTTTTCATGATTAGTAAACATCAATTGATCATGTGATTTCAGATACGGGAGGTTAGCCTCACAATATCTCTCAATATTGGCCATCATTAATTGGATATTTGAGTGATATAAAATAAAGTGAACAATACCTGACAAGTATGAATGGTTTAGGGTAATTTACCGTCCTTTGTGGGCTCTACCTGTCAAGTAGCAGAAGGGCGCATTTACCAATGTACTATAGCTGATAGGCCTAATGTTTACTTTGCAAGCTACCGGTAGAAACTTTGTAGTTGGCTAAACATAGTGGTAAGTAGACCTAATGTACTTTTTTCTCCAACCAACATAGCCAACTTTGCTAGGTAGGCCTAACATTATCTTATCCCCTTTTCAGCATTGAGTGTTTAATCACGATTTCTGCTGACAGACATTGATTGATGGATCACGTCAAATTGGCTAGCTAGCTAATAACAGATCACATCCATATGGCTAGTTAACAAGCTAAGTTTCAGGGGATAAACTAAACTCAGCAAAAAAAAATAAACGTCCTCTACCTGTCAAATGCGTTTATTTTCAGCAAACTTAACATGTGTAAATATTTGTATGAACATAAGATTCAACAACTGAGACATGAACTGAACAAGTTCCACAGACATGTGACTAACAGAAATGGAACAATGTGTCCCTGAACAAAGGGGGTGTCAACATCAAAAGTAACAGTCAGTATCTGATGTGGCCACCAGCTGCATTAAGTACTGCAGTGCATCTCCTTCTCATGGACTGTGCCAGATTTGTCAGATCTTGCTGTGAGACGTTACCCCACTCTTCCACCAAGGCACCTGCAAGTTCCCAGACATTTCTGGGGGGGAATGGGCCTAGCTCTCACCTTCTGATCCAACAGGTCCCAGACATGCTTAACGGGATTGAGATCCGGGCTCTTCGCTGGCCATGGCAGAACGCTGACATTCCTGTGTTGCAGGAAATCAGCCATACTGCTCGTTCTGTGCGTAGTGGCATTGTCATGCTGGAGGGTCATGTCAGGATGAGCCTGCAGGAAGGGTACCACATGAGGGAGGAGGATGTCTTCCCTGTAATGCACAGCGTTGAGATTGCCTGCAATGACAACAAGCTTAGTCTGATTATGCTGCGACACACCGCCCCAGACCATGACGGACCCTCCACCTCCAAAAATCAATCCCGCTCCAGAGTACAGGCCTCGGTGTAACGCTCATTCCTTCAACAATAAAACGCAAATCTGACCATCACCCCTGGTGAGACCAAACCGCGACTTGTAAGTGAAGAGCACATTTTGCCAGTCCTGTCTGGTCCAGCGACGGTGGGTTTGTGCCCATAGGCGATGTTGTTGCCGGTGATGTAAGGCACGCCTGTTGTCACCAGACAATAGGCCTACAAGCCTTCTTTCCAGCCTCTCTCAACCCATTGTGGACAGTGAGCACTGATGGAGGAATTGTGCGTTGCTGGTGTAACTCGGGCAGTTGTTGTTGCCGCCATCTTGTACCGGTCCCGCAGGTGTGATGTTCAGATGTACCGATCCTGTGCAGGTGTTGTTACACGTGGTCTGACACTGCGAGGACAATCAGCTGTCCGTTCTGTCTCCCTGTCTTAGGCGTCTCACAGTACAGACATTGCAATTTATTTCCCTGGCCACATCTGCAGTCCTCATGCCTCCTTGCAGCATGTTCACACAGATGAGCAGGGACCCTGGGCATCTTTCTTGTGGTGTTTTTCAGAGTCAATAGAAAGGACACTAGGGAGGCCTATGTTTTCATAACTGTGACCTTAATTGCCTACTGTCTGTAAGCTGTTAGTGTCTTAACGACCTTTCCACAGGTGCATGTTCATTAGTTGTTTATGGTTCATTGAACAAGCATGGGGAAAAAGTGTTTAAACCCTTTACAATGAAGGTCTGTGAAGTTATTTGGATTTTTAAGAATTATCTTTGAAAGACAGGGTCCTGAAAAAGGGACTTTTCTTTTTTTGCTGAGTTTAGATGGCTAGACTATATTTGCTTTGCTTATATGGTGGTGAGGACAGTAGTCCTACTGACAACTTCACCAGGACAAGGATCAATTGATGTTTACTGATCATGAAAAGCATGCAGTTACATGCTGAATAACTCTGATGATAAAGATCAATGTGGAATAATCTGAAATGTGTAGTTCTGACAATGCTCTTCAAGAGGTGATGATATTAAAACCAAATAGTTATAACATTTAACAATCCCTTGAAAATGGCACGTAGTTGTCATTGGTTTTAGCAGCGCTGGTGGTCTCCTTGCCCCCCGGCGGCCAAATCGAACACTCTGCACCATATCGTGAAGTTTTATTGATAACAACCCATTTAGGCTCAGAATGACATGTGGCCCATTGTTTACCTTGTTACCTGGCAACGATCACAAGGGTATTTTAAAAAGCTGTCAGTCAAGGTGAGCTCATGAATATAAACTCTCTTACCACTCCGCCTGTTCTTTCAGGCTTCCTGATAGTTAGAGATGAGAGAAAAAAGGTACAACTTGATTCAATTCTGAACATTTTAATAGTGTAAAAATATTATGGGTGATGTTTTGGTCATTCAAAAGGCAATTTTTACTTGTGCTGTACCTTTAATATTTATAAAATGATGAATCCCTGAATAAAGTAATTTGAGTCATCTACCCAAGAAACCAATAACTGCATCAGTCACTGCTCCAGGGTCATTTATTTAAGTGCATTTATTTAAGTGCACTGGACACTTCCACTCCCTTTGCTTAAGGTTGCTTTTGTACTAAGAGTTAAATACCTTGATTTGTGTCCCAAATGACACCCTATTCCCTATATAGAGGTTCCCTGGTCAAAAGTAGTGTACTATACAGCGAATAGAATATTAGCTTCAGCTTTAAATAGTGTAATTTCTAGGGGTGCATTAGTTGCACAGCCTGGGGATTTCCATTTTATTTGCTTCAGCGCTTCTTTTTTTTCTTTTTTTATAACTTACCCCTTACAGAACACCTCCGTGCCAGTTCCCAGAACACCAGGCCCAGGGAGTAGATATCGGCCCGCTTGAATGACTCAAAGCTGCTCATATTGATTGTGTCATCCAGCAGTTCTGGTGCCATGTACCTGCCAGGAGGGAGGATACACTTGTTAACTTCTAATTAACTGGGTTTTAGGGTGAGAGTCAACAATGACACATCTGTCCTTTAGAGTACGAAGACTCAATGTCCTGGCAGAGATACACAGAGATACGCATAGTCAGTTTATTATTATAGATACAGGGCTCCATGTGAGCTGTGGTCCAATCATTCTGTTAACAGTTTACAAGCAAAGCATATGGTGGCCCTAAAAAAATTGTTTAAAAAAAAAAAAAGAGCTCTGAATGATGGAGAGAGCACGTGGAAGGGGATACCTGTCGGTTAGCCATCAATCTCCTAAACGAAGGCGAGTGACGTGAGGTAAAGACTTGGTGTATGTACCAAATGGCACCCTATTCTCTAGTGCACTACTTTAGACCAGAGCTGTGGCATTTTGGACGTACAAAGTCAATGTGAGACCTTCCTGATCGTCGGCTCAATATTACTCCCTCCATCTCTCTAAAAGGACAAAGATAAAATACAAATAATTGAATAAGTAGATTAAAGCGGCCAATAAACATGCCCATGCCCTTCTCTCTCTTCTCTCAGGTAAAAGCTGCCTAGTTACCTCTTTGTTCCTACTCTGTGATTGGACGGTATGTCGATGGTGTTGGTGCTGGAGTCGTGTTTCACGGCCAATCCCAGGTCTGCTATGACGGCTGTCCCATTCTTCTTCACCAGGATGTTTTTAGACTTGATGTCTCTGTGGGCAATGGCAGGTTTCCCTGTAAGACAGATCCCAAATCAGAGTTATATTACATGTCATTTCAACTTGCTAACGTGACACATGGGGTTTGCTGTCACCGTTGTATGGCCCTTGCAAAATAGATTCCCAGGGCTAAGAATAATAGATGTACACATTACAATACAGTTATACTTCATGTCATTTCAATAACTTGCGAACAGGATAGATGTTTGTTTTCACTGCTTTATGACCCTTGCAAAACAGAAGTATGGTGCTCACAATCGACTAACAGTAGTACTGTGTAAACAACTGACACAAAGAAAACTCATTCAGAAGAAAATACCGTATGTGTTATATTGTAACTATTGAAGTAGGGCTTTGGTTATGAATGTGACAAGGTCACTACAGCAAGTAACTAGCAACACAAAGTAGTGTGCTTGGGAAAGTAGCTAAGAATAACAAAGCGCTCCACAAATGAGGGATTTCTGCTGTTAGTGCTTTGTACAGTAGGAGGCCCTCACCTAGTCACAGTGAGTAATCTTCTGACCTTTGGTAAATAAATACATGTGAATCCTGTGGGATGTTAAATAGATCATCTATAGCAGGAATGGCATCATTGCAACACTAGACACAGATACACAGGTCTGCAATTGTTACTGAATTGGAGGCTACTATACTTCAAATAAGAGCCGAGGGTATGGTATATATATCTGTGGAGCTGTGGCTAGGACCTGGGAGCTGTAGTGCCCGATCTAGGCAGAGAGGATTGCGGTGCCAGTCCCTCACCCTGAGTGCCAATGATCTCCATGTGGAGGTGTGCCAGGCCGCTGGTGATGGACAAGGCCAGGACGATCATGCCGTCCACAGACACTGTGTACCTGTTCAGGTAGTCGAACAGAGAGCCGTGCTCGTGGTACTCTGACACCAGCCACAGCTGGGTCCAAGAGCCGTTATCTGCAACGCAAAAACAGCAAAGGGCATGGTCATACCCCTGGGGTTAGTGTATGCGTACAGTCCTATTGAGAACGTTGGTCTCACATGGTCAAAACAACAGAGATGACCCTGGTCAAAAGTAGTGCACTTAATGAGGAGCAGGGTGCCATTTGCCCAAATGTGTCAATAAGTACCTTTGTTATCGGCTGCGATGAATCCCAGGATGCTCTCGTGTCGGAGCATGATGGTCTGGTAGATCTCTGCCTCTCTGAACCAGGACCTCTCGTCTCGGGATGAGAAGATCTTCACCGCCACGTCCTCCCCACGCCACCTCCCTCGCCACACCTCCCCGAAGCGGCCCTTCCCAATGGTCTCCTGCAGCACGATGGTCCGAGCTATTGTCCGCTGTACCAGCAGCGGCAGCCCTGTGAAACAAAAACTAAATCAGTTTAATCAGGATTTTATGTTTTATTTTCTTTAACCTTTATTTAACTAGGCAAGTCAGTTAAGAAAAAAATTCTTATTTACAATGACAGCCTACCCCGGCCGAACCCGGATGGCGCTGGGCCAATTGTGCGCCGCCCTATGGGACTCCCAATCACGGTCGGTTGTGATACAACCTGGAATCGAACCAGGGTCTGTAGTGACGCCTCTAGCCATGAGATGCAGTGCCTTAGACCGCTGCGCCACTCGGGAGCCCTCGGGAGTTACAACTGATCTGCCAGGAACATCATCTAATTGAAAACTCTCTGAACTCGACTTGTTTCTCTCACTTCCTGCCCATTGTGTCCATATCAAGCAAATAAAATGGTGTTCAATATTAAAACGTCAAATTGATTGAAAACGCTACACTCACCGTGAGATCTATCAGAGCGCCATTACCTGCTCTCCTCTGTTGTGCGCCTAAATGGAATCCCCATTACAGACCCAATGACTTGGAAAGGGATGGCCGTTCTAGTGATTCTATTTCTATGACTGTAAATGCATTTGTAGACCCTCTCTTACCGGAGCCTGACGTGCTCATGTCATAGATGAGATCTTTAATACACTTGTCGGGGGACATGAGACTCTGGTCGTCCAGGGGCTCCTCCACGTCATTCTTGTGGGCCCGGTTGTAGGCACAGCGCTGGCCCTGCACCACACACACCCCCAGCAGGATGCTCACACACAGCAGGGCAGAGGGAACCAGGATGGCCGCTGCCAGCTCCAGCCTGCCCCAGCCGGGCTCCTCCGAAGGCCTCTCAACATAGCCTACACAACACACAGAAGCATACACACCATACTATGTATTCAAAAACAGAGGGCCTCATTCAGTAACAAGACGATCAGTAGATTAAATGTGCAATGGCCAACACATTTGTGATATAAGATTTTAAAAACATGGATGGAGAATGTTTAGGGATGAATTTTTATATATATATATATATATATATATATATATATCCTGAACTCAAATAATACATAGGCTAATACTTCATGATCCCTATGCCCTCTAGTGGTCATTTTCAACTTTATTCATTAACCCATTACTACCAATAATGTACAGTACGTCATGTAGTAACATACGGTACCAGCTTGTGGTCAAAATATGAAGCGAAAGAAATCTCGCCAAAAACAAAGGCTCCATTCTGTTCACCAGCAGCTAACAATGTTATGAATATGGTTGTGTCCCAAATGACCTCCAAAAGCAGTGCACTACCTTTGACCAGAACCCTATGGGGTTGCCAGTATCATTTACTCCATGATCATTTAGTCAGACCGAACCTGGCCTGGGTGCTATTCTGCTTAAAAACAACTTTGACTTGCCAAACGATGTGCGTTAGTATGGATACAGAAAGGCTCAGGCACCCAGGCTAGACAGAAAACCATCCATCCAGAAAATTAAATACAGCCCTTCAGCTAGTCTAAATCCTCTCAGATCCTGAGAAACTTGAATTTGGCAGATGCAGAGTTAGGTTTGCAATTAAACACGTTTCTAAAAAGACCTGTTCTATGCCAGATGTTCTCAGGCAAATCAGATTCATCAGCAGCACAAGATACAGAAGCAGGGTTTTACTTGCCATAGCTTTTATAAGTTCAGCTTGTTTTTACCAATAATACATTCCATGGAGTCATGTACTGACTGCAAAATGCATCTTGGAGATAAGTATCTAGACTATGAATCACTCAGCATATGACATGGCTCTGGCTGTACTGCCAGACATACACAGTAAGCCTAACTTTGTGTCGTTATTTTTTGGGAAATTAATGAGCACTGACTGAATGACATTTATGCAAATGTCCTGGAATTACCATGGGAATACTAAATTAGTCAAGAATAAAAAAAAAGTAATGAAGCAGTTATTTTTCAAAGTTGGAATAGCCTTCATATCAACAAAACAGAAAGTGCACTCTGGAGCTTAAGTGGCATCATGTTATTTTGACCTGCTGGTCTTATCCCCAAATACAGGAATAGTCTTTGAGTGTCCTCATCTAGTAAGACGTCTTGCAACATTGACAGGGTGAGAACTGTACACAGATATGTGAACTGTACACAGATATGTGAACACGACAACCCAAGTCAACTATTTCATAACACGTCTTTCCCTTTAACCTAAAAAGCCTTCCTACCACCCGTCCAAGTAGAGCAAAGCAAGTCACTCAACGAAGCACGCAAAACAGATTTAAAAAAAATAAAAATCAGTCTCTAACCTCCATTGCCCTACTGGTTAAAAGATTGAATGTTTTTCAACATGGATATCAGTTGGATGCACTTGGGACATATCTACTTCCCCATATGCTTTAAATAGGCCACTTATCTGTGTCTAATGTTGGGAGGCTACTTTGGGAGTGGCATGTGTTAAGGCAGCAATCTCAAGTCATTCATCATTTTTTTGACATATTCAAATATTTGTATCCAAATCACAATATCTACGCGACGGTATGAAACAACGTGTTCTTAAGACTAGGCAAATTTCTGGAAATCAACGTCACCGGTTTGAAATAAAGAACAGTCATTATGACAAGAAATAGAGTCTATAGAACGGGCCTCCCCGTTCAAAACATTGATGGCATAATGGGTGGACAGGCAGCCATTTCTATGCACTAGGCAGATACAGCATTTTACATGCACAGCGCCATTTTATTATAGATTTCAAACATCACAACTGTAGTGGGCTAAAGTTCTCAACTACCCTTTGAACTTTCAGTCATGTGCTCTAACCGGTTACAATAAGATCCATAAACATATCTAAACGAGCTTGTTTTCACGTGATCCATTGATGTCAGCTTATATATATATATATATATATATAAAAACACACACACACACGTTCAAAAGTTTGGGGTAAAAG
Organism: Salmo trutta; assembly: GCF_901001165.1. Lineage (NCBI taxonomy): Eukaryota > Metazoa > Chordata > Actinopteri > Salmoniformes > Salmonidae > Salmo > Salmo trutta. The sequence continues at coordinate 12,182,444 of NC_042980.1, forward strand.
CAACTCCGGGATGCTGATTAAACATCATGAGCATTACACAGGTGTACCTTCTGCTGGGGACAATAAAATGCCACCTTAAAATGTGCAGTTGTCACATAACACAATGACACAGATGTCTCAAGTTAAGGGAGCGCGCAATTGGCATGCTGACCGCAGGAAAGTCCACAAGAGCTGTTGCCAGAGACTTGAACGTTAATTTCTTTACCATAAGCTGCTTCCAAATTTGAGAGAATTTGGCCTCACAACCGTAGACCACGTGTATGGCGTTGTGTGGGTGAGTGGTTTGCTGATGTCAACGTTGTGAACAAAGTGCCCCATGGTGACGGTGGGGCTATGGTATGGGCAAGCATAAGCTACGGACAACGAACACAGTTGCATTTTATCGATGGCAATTTGAATGCACAGAGATACCGTTACAAGATCCTAAGGCCCATTGTCGTGCCATTCATCCGCCGCCATCACCTCATGTTTCAGCATGATAATGCATGGCCCCATGTCGCAAGGGTCTGTACACAATTCCTGGAAGCTGAAAATGTCCCAGTTCTTCCATGGCCTACATACTCACCAGACACGTCACCCATTGCACATGTTTGGGATGCTCTGGATCGTTGAGTACGACAGTGGGTTCCAGTTCTCGCCAATATCCAGCAACTTGGCACAGCCATTGAAGAGGAGTGGGACAACATTCCACAGGCCACAAGCAACAGCCTGATCAACTCTATGCGAAGGAGATGTGTCAATCTGCATGAGGCAAATGGTGGTCACACCAGATACTGACTGGTTTTCTGATCCACGCCCTTGCTTTTTTTTAAGGTATCTGTGACCAACAGATGTCTATCTGTATTCCCAGTCATGTGGAATCCATAGATTAGGGCCAAATGTACTTAAATTGACTGATTACCTTATATGAACTGTAAAACAGCTATACACACACACACACTTCATCCACGGCGATAGTAGTCAGTTATATCATTGTCTAAGTGGCCTTTATGAGTTACTGATAAAGCGGTTGTCTTTTCTCTGTAGCTCGGATAATTTGGAAGCTGTTGGACCACTCTGCTTCGGTACATACAATCAATGTGGTTACCAGGGGAACGGTAATCAAGGTCATAGCACAGGCACTGAAAAATAGAGGAAATAGAGAGTGTAGTCCGTACCCTCTTAAAATACAAGGTCGTCAGCAATAGTGCAGTTCTCCTCTGAAACAGCAGCAAGCACTTAAACATCCCCATATCCATTCATACCCGAAGTCGTTGTGTAGACTATCATCTGTGAACAACTGATGAATGTTACCTTTAACAACTTTATCATAATGTGTGTATTTTTCACATCAAAGGGTCTAAGTATACTCTGATGATTGGTCTGGATCCTACAGCGTCACTGTAATTCAGTTATTACCAACCCTGGCCCTGGAGAGATACCGGGTGTGCAGGCTTTTGTTCAAGCCCAGCACAGTCTGATTCGACTTAACTTTTCTAAACCTTATATATAAGATTCTAGATATAAGAAGCTTTATGACACACACACACACACAAAATAGTTCTATGGAAAAGGTCAATTGTATGATATGAAGAGTACAAGATGTTCTATTCTAGGGTTTTGGGCTATTTAGGGAGCGAGCCGATGTCCACTTTCAAGGTACAGCACTGCTACACTGCTACTGCAAGCTGTACACTGAGTGTACAAAACATTAGGAATGCCTGCTCTTCCATGACAGACTGAAAAGGTGAATCCAGGTGAAAGCTATGATCCCTTATTGATGTCACTTGTTAAATCCACTTCAATCAGTGTAGATGAAAGGAATGAGGATTTTTAAGCCTTGATACATGGATTTTCTATGTGCCATTCAGACAGTGAATGTGCAAGACAAAATATTTAAGTGCCTTTGAACGGGGTATGGTAGTAGGTGCCAGGCGCACCGATTTGAGTGTGTCAAGAACTGCAACGCTGCTGGGTTTTTCACGCTCAACAGTTTCCTGTGTGTATCAAGAATGGTCCACCACCCAAAGGACATCCAGCCAACTTGACACAACTGTGGGAAGCATTGGAGTCAACATGGGCCAGCATCAATGTGGAACGCTTGACACTTTGTAGAGTCCATGCCCTGACAATTGAGGCTCTTCTGAGGGCAAAAGGGGGTGCAACTCAATATTAGGAAGGTGTTCCTAATGTTTTGTACACTCAGTGTATATCAATTTCAAGGCCTAAATCGTAATAGTATACATTTGACCGATTATAAATGTGTACAAACCCTCACATTCCTAATGAAGTGTAACTTTGAGGAGAGCAAAGTAAAACACCAGGAACTAAAAAAAGGGAGAAGCATGTGGATGTTATATAGCTTCAAAAACACCATAACTTACTACAGATCTTCCGTACTGGGCAGTAACAGAAATCAGGCGACGTTAAAACGTCAAAAAGATGAGAATGTTTACTCACTGAGGTCACCGAGTCGAAAACAGCAACATGTACTGAGAGCTTTAACTAACCTACCTCTACAAAGCAGACGTTTCGCTCTAACCAATTCCACACGCCTGGCGAGGTGTCTATAAAACTGACGGGCGGCGGGTAACCTCTGACAACGTTATGTCACAGGATACGCTAGGCCAATCAATGGTAGCGCAGCTCGTCTGGCTAGACCACGGCCTGAGCGGGAAATCCCTCCTGGAATGCGCTCTAGCTACTAACCATGTCCGCATGGGGTTTTCTATTTCTTTACAACGCTTTCCTTTGGTCGAATAACCACAAGTCAAGCTGTGAGTATTAAATGGTTAAGGGACGTGTGTTTGAGTTTCGAAACCACGGGGTTCAATTCCAGAAAGTGAAAACCATAACTATTGGGCAATAGATTCTAATAACAGTACAATAGACGTTGCAATAAGTAGCATGACTTCATAAGTACCTGGATGCAGATGCAGGGTCTCGTTGTTGCAGAAGTCTGTGAAGCAGCAGTTTCTCTTGGAGACGTTCCGGGAGCTGTAGCAGAAGACCTGTCCCCTCATCTCGGCCGGGGACAGACAGGACTTGACGGCCTCCTCCTTCCCATTGATCAGCATCACAGAGTTCCAGCAGGCCCCGTCTGCACCCGTCTCACAGGTGTTGTTGGCACATAGCTGGCACACACACTTCAGAGCTGAAACGCAACAGTGCGACGTTAGATGCCTGACGTTTCTTAGTACACTTCCCAAGTTTGTGATTTTCTAGAGCCTTTTCTTGCATATCACTTAGACTTCTGAAGAACAACATTAACTGTATACCTCATGTTTTAGGACAAGCCGTCTCAGGTACAGCATGGAAAAACAGTTGTTTTTAATCAATTTAGAACCACTTTGCATACATTCTTTCAGCAATACAATAGGAGGCGCTCAGTGGCCATTGACCAATGTCTACTACAGACCTCTATGGATAGTGGCCATTATGGCTAGCGGCCACTCGTACTTTTGAAGCTGAGGCTTTCTGCCTGTTATGCAATCCTGGACATGCTCTTAAAAACAAATAAAAGAGTATTCTATAATGCCCTTTAGTTTAACACCCAGATAATATTGTGCTCTTCTTGGACGCCTACCCACTCCTGTTTGATAAAGCCAAGAGGACAGCAGGGCTCTCCTACTCACAAGGAATTGGTGGTCTATTCTGTAGGATGGGACCAGTAGAGGAAGGGGATGACCGTCCTCCTCAGTGAATTAAAAAAATAAATAAATAGTGAAACATTTAAAAAAAAAAGTTGTCCTATACTAAATATATTGACATGTCACCAAATAATTGATTTAAAAAAAACAGTTTTGCAATAAAGATCTACAGTATCCTAAACAGCACATGTAGGGTAGCACCATGGTGTAGCCGGAGGACAGCTAGCTTCCGTCCTCTTCTGCGTACATTGCCTTAAATACAAAAACCTAGGAGGCTCATGGTTCTCACCCCCTTCCATAGACATACACAGTAATTAATGACAAATTCTGGAGGATGTCCTCCAACCTATCAGAGCGCTTGCAGCATGAACTGACATGTCCACCCAATCAAAGGATCAGAGAATATATCTATTACTGAAAGCATACGCTAGCTAGTAGCACTGCAGTGCATAAAATGTGGTGAGTAGTTGACTATAAGAGAAAGACAATCGTTGAACAGTTTTAAACAAATTCATTTCCTCATAAATAAAGGCGAAGCAAGAGAGAGATATATATTTTGTAATTGTTTCTACTTTCACTTACTTAGCTATCTGGCTATCCAACACTGGAACTCTTCCAAGTCAAGGTAAGCTTTTGGTTTTACTAATTTATTGTCACCGGGGCCAGCCAGTGTAACTGCTAAACTGCTTACTGACTGTACTCCATGGTTGTAGCAGATTTAACTTACTAACACATTAGTTCTATTAGCTATGTTGACTATGACGTTACTTTAGCTAATATGGTGACAACGATGTAGGCTGTGTGTAGTGGTTATGATAGGAAGGCTTGGCTTGGAAAGGTTACTTTGCTTGGTCACAGACAGCTGATGTGTTGTGCAAGCGAAGGGAAAAGGTGAGAGGAGAAGAGAGCGGAGATGCGAGAAGGAATACAACAAGCTGTTTGTATGTGGCTGCTATGAAAGTGAACTGTGTTTGTGTGAGATCAGGGGTGTATTCATTCTGCCTATTCTGTTGAAAAACATTTCTTAAAAAGGAAACAAATGGAACAAAGATAAACATACCTGATTTTGTCCAATAGAAACTCTTGTTTGCAACTGTTGGACTAATGACTACACCCTAGATCAGCTAGATGCAGGCAAGAGTGTGCAAGGCAGTATTGAATGTGTCACCTAAAGAAAAATCTCGACCTGTGTGCACCTACGTTGTCAACTTTCATTCATAGGCTAGGTTGTAGCAACCTCATGATGGGTATAGGTCAAATTTGAGTATCATGTAGTAGCCTAAACCAATGTTACATTGGTGACTCTGGTATGCTGGCCTTCTAGGCAGAGTTGCAAAGAAAAAGCCATATCTCAGACTGGCCAATAAAAAGGAAAGATTAAGATGGGCAAAAGAACACAGACACTGGACAGAAGAATTCTGCCTAGAAGGCCAGCATCCCGGAGTTGCCTCTTCACTGTTGGCGTTGAGACTGGTGTTTTGCGGGTAATACTTAATGAAGCTGCCAGTTGAGGACTTGTGAGGCGTCTGTTTCTCAAACTAGAAAAGCTGAAATAAATTATTCTCTCTTCTATTATTCTGACATTTCACATTCTTAAAATGAAGTGGTGATCGTAACTGACCTAAGACAGGGAATTTTTACTAGGATTAAATGTCAGGAATTGTGAAAAACTGAGTTTAAAATGTATTTGGCTAAGGTGTATGTAAACTTCAACTGCATCTGGGATGATGCCAGCTCACTCCACACAAGTTTTTCCCATCTGAGCTGGGGTCAAAACTAGGCTACCTGTCGCTCCATCTACCATTGATTGTTTATGTTATACTCTGCCCTTCCTATTAGCCATAGTGAAAGTCGAGGACTTTCTTAGTGTACCTGACCAATGGCAAGCACACTAAGATACAAGAGGGTTTCTGGCATAAGAGGCACTCTACTGTGAACAGATGTCTGGTAAATTATACCTTAATCATAAAGTGCAGACAGAGAGAAAGTAGCTGCACTCAACCTAACCTGTCAATGGTAAGACTGCAAATGAGAGAGTAGATGAGTGCCTATTTACAAGAAAGAACAGCTCTGACAGGCAGGTAAGTAACCTGTGGCTCTAGATATGTCTTAATTGCCATCTGGGGTTCACAATCATGACAAATCAATATAAAACCACATTGCAAATTGTTTTCCTACTAGCAGCAGGTACGGTTTATAAATGGTAATTGATTTGAACTGTACTATGTGAACGCAACTCATAATTCTCTCAGTGATGATTGGGTCTCACTTGCCGTTCTTGCTTATCCCCACAGGTAGAATTGTGACGATTATCGGTAACGATTGTCATACATTAACTATGTCAATTTGCAAGTCATGTTTGTTGAAAAAAAATGTAACCTTGTAATGCATCTTTTATCTGTGAACTATACTCCTCTCCGTATGCATTTGGACAATGAAGCTAAAATTGTACATTTGGCTCTATACTGCTGCATTTTGGATTTGACAAACGTTTCATATGAGGCGACGGTAGAGAATATCAAAAATAGGGGAGAGTTGTGTGTTATTTTGTATTATTATTTTTTAAATTGGGCACAGGGGAGGGTAGTGCTATTTTCACTGGTTTACATTTGTCCTTTTGCAAGTTTTACTATACAATTTCTTCCATCCTAGCCAAATGTCTGTCTAGATCTGCAATAGGCTAACTACTAGCAATCATACCACACAAAAGTCCTTCAAAGCTGCACCAATTTTCTATATAAATTCACAATAACAAGGAGGAATAGCTGATAGGCAGCGGCGAGGCCAGGTACGTCATTGCGCATTGAACAAACATTGAAGACAAGACACGCAGCTCAAAGAGCTTCCCTATTGATCTTGTTTAGGGACAATACAAAGATCCTAGACTAGCCTACAATACCACAATGCAATGAATAATTAATTCAACTTCTATTGCACTTTTAATTACAAAAAGAATCTCAAAGCTCTTGAAAAAAGCAAAACAAAGAATAAAATGGAGATATGATAGAGTAGGTCTGGATTACAATTCTTTGCCGAAGTTTAAAGTGGAGTGTTTCAAGACTCAGACAGATGGAGCCACATGGGATGAGCACAGTTCACTCTCCATTGAAGGCGTCTCACCGGCGTCTCGCCATCCCGGTGGTCTGACAGACTTCTCCGGAACCGTTGAATCTCTGGTCTTGTAGAACGAGATGAAGTTTGTTTTTGAGCCCTCTCACTCAGGGTAACTATGACAGCTGCTCATAACTTCAGATGATAACCTCCTGAGCAATCAAAGTGTCACTTCCAGCTCACCATGCATTGTAGTCCTCTTTATTGGGTTAGTAGACCGTCGAAACAAAAAAGAAATAGTCTGGTGTATTCAAATCAAAATACATTAGTTAGCATTGCTACCGTAGCCTGGTAGAATTGCTAGCTAGCCATCTTTAGAAATATGATTTTCCATGGATTCATAGGCAGGAAACAAATAGATGCAATCCAGACCTTATCTGTATACATTTGGCTGTTCAAAACTAAAAAGAAAAGAAAAAAGTAAGATGTTTCAAACCAAAAAAAAAGTTAAAATGTACAAGAGCCCTCTGCCTAGGTGACCTCACGGCACCACAGACCTTCAATTGTATTGTTGTTTTTAAGTGGGTACAAAAACTGCAGTGAATATGTCATTTGAATTACTGAGTGAAAGCCCTGTGATTTGAATGTTTCATTCTGTTTGGATCAGTTGTGGGTCTACACTCAAACGTTCTAGAAAAGCACAGTAGCAGGCCAGTCTGGCTGTATACTGAGATGTGCCGTCTGTTACGGCTCATCATTCTCCCAAGTTGTCCTATAATAATGTGGCCACATATGCTACCAGCTATTCAGGAAATGGACTTACTACCTATTGGGTTAAACAAAGCTGTAAACGAATCCAACAAGTTTGCAAAGTCACAAGCTTGATGGAGTCATTATGTGCAAGGACTTGCGGGAACAAATATACTGCTCAAAAAAATAAAGGGAACACTTAAACAACACAATGTAACTCCAAGTCAATCACACTTCTGTGAAATCAAACTGTCCACTTAGGAAGCAACACTGATTGACAATAAATTTCACATGCTGTTGTGCAAATGGAATAGACAACAGGTGGAAATTATAGGCAATTAGCAAGACACCCCCAATAAAGGAGTGGTTCTGCAGGTGGGGACAACAGACCACTTCTCAGTTCCTATGCTTCCTGGCTGATGTTTTGGTCACTTTTGAATGCTGGCGGTGCTTTCACTCTAGTGGTAGCATGAGACGGAGTCTACAACCCACACAAGTGGCTCAGGTAGTGCAGCTCACCCAGGATGGCACATCAATGCAAGCTGTGGCAAGAAGGTTTGCTGTGTCTGTCAGCGTAGTGTCCAGAGCATGGAGGCGCTACCAGGAGACAGGCCAGTACATCAGGAGACGTGGAGGAGGCCAACAACCCAGCAGCAGGACCGCTACCTCCGCCTTTGTGCAAGGAGGAGCACTGCCAGAGCCCTGCAAAATGACCTCCAGCAGGCCCCAAATGGGCATGTGTCTGCTCTAATGGTCAGAAAGACTCCATGAGGGTGGTATGAGGGCCCGACGTCCACAGGTGGGGGTTGTGCTTACAGCCCAACACCGTGCAGGACGTTTGGCATTTGCCAGAGAACACCAAGATTGGCAAATTCGCCACTGGCGCCCTGTGCTCTTCACAGATGAAAACAGGATCACACTGAGCACATGACAGACGTGACAGAGTCTGGAGACACCGTGGAGAACGTTCTGCTGCCTGCAACATCCTCCAGCATGACCGGTTTGGCGGTGGGTCAGTCATGGTGTGGGGTGGCATTTCTTTGGGGGGCCGCACAGCCCTCCATGTGCTCGCCAGAGGTAGCCTGACTGCCATTAGGTACCGAGATGAGATCCTCAGACCCCTTATTAGACCATATGCTGGTGCGGTTGGCCCCGGGTTCCTCCTAATGCAAGACAATGCTAGACCTCATGTGGCTGGAGTGTGTCAGCAGTTCCTGCAAGAAGAAGGCATTGATGCTATGGACTGGCCCGCCCGTTCCCCAGACCTGAATCCAATTGAGCACATCTTGGACATCATGTCTCGCTCCATCCACCAATGCCACGTTGCACCACAGACTGTCCAGGAGTTGGCGGATGCTTTAGTCCAGGTCTGGGAGGAGATCCCTCAGGAGACCATCTGCCACCTCATCAGGAGCATGCCCAGGCGTTGTAGGGAGGTCATACAGGCATGGAGGCCACACACACTACTGAGCCTCATTTTGACTTGTTTTAAGGACATTACATCAAAGTTGGATCAGCCTGTAGTGAGGTTTTCCACTTTAATTTTGAGTGTGACTCCAAATCCAGACCTCCATGGGTTGATAAATTGGATTTCCATTGATTATTTTTGTGTGATTTTGTTGTCAGCACATTCAACTATGTAAAGAAAAAAGTATTTAATAAGATTATTTCTTTCATTCAGATCTAGGATGTGTTGTTTAAGTGTTCACTTTATTTTTTTGAGCAGTGTACTTAAATACACCAAGTGATTTTAATGTATATCTATGACTTCTTCAAATGGGGGGACTGGATACATAAGGTGCTTTCACTTCTAAATGGTAAAAAATACACATTCTGTGTCACCTCATATGAAACATTTGATGTCAAATCCAAAACGTATAGAGCCAAATTTAAACTGTAGCTTCACTGTCCAAAAACATACGGAGGGAAGTGTACCTGATGAATACAACACAGCTTTGGTGACACCCAGTCTGACAAACTAATGGATTTGACCACTATGAACTTTTGGAAATTAATGTTCTCCTCCCGACCGTGTTGGATTCGACAGTCCCTGGTCGAATCCAGGCACTATCACATCCGGCCGTGATTGGGAGTCCCATAGAGCACAATTGGCCCAGTGTCGTCCGGGTTTAGCCATCATTGTAAATAATAATTTGTTCTTAACTGACTTGCCTAGTTAAATAAAAGGTCACACACACACACACACACACACACACACACACACACACACACACACACCAAAAAGTTATTTTGTTGCCATTTACGCATGTCCCAATTACCAGTAAAACATAATCAAAACCTCTCGTTCACTTACTTGCCGTGCTGTTTTGTTCATTTGTTCCCGTCGTTTCATTCTCAACCAGGAATTTATCATACATGTCAAGCAGTGGAGTTTCAGCTCTGTCTGTCCGTGGCCTCTTCCTCGGAGCGCACGGTCACTGTGTATGTAACATTTCACATAAACCCTGTTTCTTGTCTGCATTGAAGTAGCAGTCCTTGTACCTAGCATCGAGCACGGTGGCGACACAGTAAAGAGGCTCAGAGAGAATGCCACCGAACCACTTGTTCACAGCCTCTAGTACTTTTGCAAGTTAACCCCACGGTCTGTGTGGGCAGTTTTGTTGAGCAGGCGTTTCAATACCACGACAGAGGGTATCACGTCTGCTGCAGACACAGTTTACTAGCTTATTTCTCCAGTCAGTTGGAGCTAGGAGTGTGTTCATGTTTCCAAGTTTCAAACATGTTCTCAAATGCCATTGAAATGGAAGCAGTGGTATGAGAACCAGCACATTCTTGAGCATGCAATATGGCTTTCCTCAGTACGAAGTCCTCATCGACCCACTGTGCTGTCAGACTCAGCATACTCATGGGGCTGACATCGCTGGTCCAAATGTCAATTGTGACGCCCATAGCAAGTAGCATAATTCATTCCATTATCTTGGCGTTAACGGATTTCGCCTCAGGTGTCTCGCTGAAATTTTATAACTCTTTAAAATGACTGCTGGACTTGAACTTGTTTAGTTGTTGGAAGTGCGCTTAGTATTTTTCTGCTTTTGTTCTGTGTGGCACTGTATTTTTCGTGGCGTCATTACATCATCGATTTACGTTATATTTAAACATGTCAGCTTTGACACCGGTTTTGCACATCGGTGTTAAACTAGTCATCGGGCCGATGCTGGCATTTTTAAATAATATCAGCCGATTCGGATATGCTCACCGATATATCGTGCATCCCTACCTTAAACCCAGAATAGGGACCACACACCCACTCCACTGAATAGCAGGCTAGTGATTGCTTTTCAATACTTGCAGTTAGCCACTGATTCCTTCTAAACCACTCATTGTTGAACTTGCAATTTCCAACTTGTGTAATGTTTATGTCCAATGGCCGACGAGCATCGATATGTTTTATCTATAATTTATCTTCGTTATTTATCTTCATATGACAAGGATTAAAAAGGATTTACCAGTAGATTGTCAACTTTATTCATGATGACTGCTAGCTAAGATTTTGAAAGTATGATGTTCAGTCCAAGCAAAGCTTCTGTAGATATAACGTGATTTGACGTCATTTCATCTGTGGCCAATGACCTTGAGCCTTCTTGGATGGGCACTTCTAATGTAACGCTATGGCAGCACCGAAGGGGCTTGAATTTGAGCTCTATCCTTAGATTTGGCAGTGACGTAGTGTCCCCATGAGTGACAGAACACTGAGCCAATCATGGCGCAACTAGAGAACATTACCAACCCCTACGCTCCGTATTTTCCGCTGGCTGCCCCACCACCACAGAAAGCACTGAGCTAGGCTGAAACACCTGCATTTTGGAGCTGCCTTACTCAAGAAAGCAAAAAAAGAGACCATGTTTGTATGCGGCTTTATTAACTAAATTATTAATTATTTTACATTGTTTGCAAACTGATATGTGACACGTATTAATGACAATGCCTGCTGACTGCAGGAATGTCCACCAGAGCTGTTACCAGATAATTTAATGTTCAATTCTCTACCACATACTGCCTCCAACGTCATTTTCGAGAATTTGGCAGCATGTCCAACCGGACTAAAAATCGCAGACCATCCGTAACCACCCCAGCCCCTTCACATCCGGCTACTTCACCTGCGGGATCGTCTGAGACCAGCCACCTGGACAGCTGATGAAACTGAGGAGTATTTTGGTCTGTAATGAAGCCCTTTTGTGGGAAAAAACTCATTCTGATTGGCTGGGCTTGGCTCCCCAGTAGGTGGGCCTATGCCCTGCAGGCCCACCCATGGCTGCTCAGTCATGTGAAATCCATAGATAAGGGCCTAATGAATTTTTCAATTTACTGATTTCCTTGTATAAACTGTAACTCAGTAAAAATGTGGAAAAACTTTGTTCAGTATAGTATACCAGTCAACTGTCTATCCTGCCCACCCTCCAGTGACATTTGGATCATTTGTCCAGATCTGCAATGTGTTAACTAGCAATCACACCACGCATACAATTAATCAAATCTGCACCAATTTTCTATATAAAATCCACAAGAGAGGAATGGCTGATAGGCAGTGGGGAGACCAGGTCCGTCATTACACATGAAAGAAGAGTGCAGAGACGCAGCTCAAAAAGCTCCCCTATTGATCTTGTTAAGGGACAATACAATTATCCTACAACACCACAATCCAATGAATAATTACATTGTTTTCAAGTGAGTACAGTTCTACTCTAGGCTGTAATATGCAGTGAAAATGTAACTTGAATAATAGAGCAAAAGCCCTGTTATTTAAAATGTTTCATTCCATTTGGATCAGTTGTGGGTCTACTCTCGATAGTTTATAGCTCCTTTCCAATCCGAGCGGCTATTCAGCAACCTAATGCTTCAATACTTTTTAAAATGTATTACCTTTTACACCGAGTTTACAAAACATTAGGAACACTTGCTCTTTCCATGACCAGGTGAAAGCTATGATCCCTTATTGATGTCACCTGTTAAATCCACTTCAATCAGTGTAGATGAAGGGGGAGAGAGGTTAAAGCCTTGAGACAATTGAAACAGAGGGTGAATGGGCAAGCAAGACAAAGGATTTAAGTGCCTTTGAACGGGGTATGGTAGCAGGTGCACCGGTTTGAGTGTGTCAAGAACTGCAAAACTGCTGGGTTTTTCACCCTCAACAGTTTTCCGTGTATATCAAGAATGGTCCATCAAAGGACATCAAGCCAACTTGACAACGGTGGCAACAATTGGAGTCAACATGGGCCAGCATCCCTGTGGAACGCTTTCGACACCTTGTAGAGTCCATGCCCAGACAGAATGAAGCTGTTCTGAGGGCAAACGGAGGTGCAACTCAACATTAAGGTGTTCCTAATGTATTGTACACTCAGTATGTGTGGCATAAACAACTAGTCATAGTGTTTTAATCTGATTACGCTACCTGCACACGTTCATCCACACTAATGATTACACCATCCAAACTGCGCAAAGTCCATTCTACTAAAGGATAGAGACATATGTTACAAAACGTCCAAAAGTTGAATGACATTCGGAGATCGTCAAAGCAAGCCTTCGATCGATCCTGTTTCAAATTAATGTCACATGTACCAGTACAGTGAAATGCCTTTCTTGCAAGCCCTAAACCCAACAACGCAGTAATCAACCAACAACGTAAATACTAAAAATAACAAAGTAGGAAGGGATCGATGTATTTTCGGTTTGTCGAGATTAACACCTCAATTAAATTGAGTTTGTCAAAGCTGATGATGAACCCTCAAAGTTAGTAAATCGGTATGCATTTATGCGTTGTTTATTGGTTGTGTGTGGTACATTGGCACAGGAGTATAACATCCAAATGTTGAACAACTGATTTCCAGCATTTTTGTCTGCAGCCGGCTCTGATCGTAGCGTAATGAAAACAGGCAGGGTGAGCTCGTCCGTGGTGGTCCGCGAACCCTCAACCTTTTGGCCGGTTAGCCCTGCATGGCATCAACTGTGCCACAAAAAAAAAAATAAACACGCTGAAGCGGTAAAATCGATATCCTAGTTCATAAACACAGAGTTGCTACAGTTATTGTTATTAAATGTTGGTAATAACTCTTTTTTTGTTCGTTTTATGAGGGGGGAGGGTGTGAAATGTTTATTTACGGTACAAGGGGAGGGTCATGTGAAAATACTTTTAAGGTTGTGGAGGAGGGTGCATTTTTGACACCTCGAGTTGGACCAGCAATGTAAAGAGCCTCTTACGATTTTACATTAAATATACCTATTGAAAAAAGTTATTATAGTACTGTCGAAACAGTTTTTAAATAATAATTTTTTTTTAATGTAAAAAAGGTATTAATGTGTTTGGTTCAGTTTAGAAAGATGGAACAAATTCAGTCTTAGCGAAAGCAATTAATTTCAAAAGTAGAGTGAATAAGGTTTGACATAATAGCCTACAGTTTAGCCAAGTCATATGAATTGAGCACATACATGTGAACTTCTATCACGTTAATTCAAAATAAACCAAGCGCTTTAGACTGATCTTTTGACATTAGCTATTTTTCACATGGTTAGAATAACTGTTTTAGTTAATGTTCAGGATACAGAATGTGGTAACAAATATATAGCAAACTATATCATACATGAACGGCGGACATCATATGATTGAGTCCACTCAAAATGTCAGGCTGTTGCCTAAATTAAGTCCAACTGCAACACAGTACACAGAAAAACAGCCTACAATTACCACCTAAACAAGTTCTCACGAAACACATGACACATGCAGTGATCGCACAAAGTTTGTCTTACAGCCTACCTGTGCTCAGCTGTGCGACGGATATAAATATCAACGCCGCTTCAACCGTGTTGAGCCTGGGATGAGTCATGGCCGGAGCCACATCTGCTTGGTTCGCGGAGGCCCTGTCTATACCATGTTTACTTTCGTGTTTAAATCCGTCATGTACACACTTCGCATTGCTCCACTCTAAATAAGCAGTGAGAGAGCTGAATAAGCAGGCAGATATGCTCCGCCTCTGTCGACTGGAATTTAAAAAGGATTAACGCTCCCCAGCTAGCACATTAAAAGTTCTGGGAACGTCTGTTTTTGGTTTCACATTGGTTGTGGGAAGTAAGCCAAATAAATTTCCTGACCCGCAAAAAGAAATGTTTTGCAAACAGAAGTGAACATTTTGTTCTGGGAATGTTAATTTTTAGGTTACAGGGAGGTTCTGAGAACATTTTACTCTGGTTCCCTGAAAAATTTCCTGGGAGGTTTTATCAACTCTCTGAGAATGGAAATGATAGTTTTTAAAACCAGTTGAACTGACAACAACTGACAGTTTCGCTATGGCTTTAGTCATCAATCTAGCAAGAGGGCAATATTTTATTAATGCAGTAGTGTTGTCCCCGCCCCCAGAAAGCTATGACCTTTGGTTTTCACCTGGAATTGTTTATTTATGTTTGAGAAAAGAAATGATTCAACCAATATGATCTAGTACACAATACAAGTATAATAAAACATATACAAATATGACAAGATAAATAAAACAAATTGTAAATGAATAAGCCTTTTCATACTTTATAATATGTCCATATATAGTTCTGTTTTTCTACCTAAAATATTTCACCTTCTTTATTACTTTAACAAACATATCATGACATTGGTGATAGTCAAAATCTGTAACATTTGTGAACATCTAAATCAACAACAGGTGTCCCTCCTATAAACAAGGAGAGGAGAGTTATCTAAAGAGCTCAATGTGTCTGCCCCCGACGTAAAACAAATGTTTGACTTCCACACAAAATGACTTCTTCTTACTTATTTTAGGTTTAAGGAAGTGCGTAGGTCGCATTCTTTATCGTAGAGCTATGAAAGTTATGCATTTAGATTCCACTGCTTGAGACAAATTCAGCGATTGCTTTGCCATGTCTGTGCCATGAAGCAGTCGATCTGGATAAATGTTTTTTAAGGACCGCCCGTTTGACGTAACGTTGCAGTGAAGTAATATAAATGGATATAATGATACAGCCGACAGGGAGGCAAATACAAGTTTATTCAACAGAGGACGTTTACATGGTCCTAGGAAGGTATGAATGTCTGTCTTCTGACTTATAAAATGGCAGGAAATCAATAAAATAAGTAATGTAAACATATACATATATTTTAGAGCCCGAGAGAGTAATTCTAGAGCCCGATTTTGGGTACTGTCAGCTTAAGAGGTTTAAAGGTAATTAAAGAACATTCTGAGACCATTCTCTAAATGTTGTGAAAGTTTTGTAATAACACTGCTAACATTTTTTGAACTCCATGCACAGATTCAGTAATACACATGGAAATCCGGGAGATTCAAACTATGATCTCTATCCCTGGAATTAGTCCACCGCGCCACCAGGATAGAGCTAGCATGCCATGTTTTAACGCATACAAAGCCATTAATTTAAGTCTATTCAAACAGACTAAGGTTGAATCTTTTCCAGGTATTTTGCAAATGTTCCATTGAAAGAATAAATCACTTTTCTCCCAGGTAACCGAGTATTTCTTGCCAAATTCAAAAGCATTATAAAAGCATATAAATAGGTCTGTCTGGATTTTATTAGAGCTTTGATCGAAAATTCAAGCCTGATGAGCCATACATTAAATACATTTTATGAGCCTTACATTAAATCAAATAAAACTTTATTTGTCACATGCGCCAAATACAACAGGCTTCCACTCTACCATAAAGACCTGCTTTGGAACCACCAAGACTCTTCCTAGAGCTGGCAACCCAGCCAAACTGAGCAATCAGGGGAGAAGGGCCTTGGTCAGGGAGGTGACCAAGAACCCGATCGTTACTCTGACAGAGCTCCAGAGTTCCTCTGTGGAGATGGGAGAACCTTCCAGAAGGACAACCATCTCTGCAACACTCCACCAATAAGGCCTCTATGGTGTAGTGGCTAGACGAAAGCCACTCCTCAGTAAAAGGCACATGACAGTCCACTCGTAGTTTGCCAAAAGGCACCTAAAGACTCTCAGACCATGAAAAACAAGATTCTCTGGTCTGATGAAAACAAGATTGAACTTTTCGGCCTGAATGCCAGGTGTTACGTCTGGAGGAAACCTGGTACCATCCCTACAGTGAAGCATGGTGGTGGCAGCAACATGCTGTGGAGATGTTTTTCAGCGGCAGGGACTGGGAGACGAGTCAGAATTGAGGGAAAGATGAACGGAGCAAAGTACAGAAAGATCCTTAAGGAAAACCTGCTCCAGAGCGCTCAGGACCTCAGGCTGGGGCGAAGGTTCACCTTCCAACAGGACAACAACCCTAAGCACACAGTCACGACAATGCAGGGGTGGCTTGGGGACAAGTCTCTGAATGTCCTTGAGTGGCCCAGCCAGATCCTGGACTTGAACCCGATCAAACATCTCTGAAGAGACCTGAAAATAGCTGTGCAGCGACGCTCCCCATCCAACCTGACAGAGCTAGAGAGGATCTGCAGAGATTAATGGGAAAAACTTGTAGCGTCATACCCAAGAAGACTTGAGGCTGTAATTGCTGCCAAAAGTGCTTCAACAAAGTACTGAGTAAAGGGTCTGAATACTTATGTAACTGTGATATTTCAGCTTCATTTGTATTTTTTTCTCTCAAATTTCTAATAATCTGTTTTTGCTTTGTCATTATGGGTATTTGTGTGTAGATTGATGAGGGGGAAAAAAACATTTAATCAATTTTAGAATAAGGCTGTAAGGTAACAAAATGTGAAAAAAGTCAAGGGGTCTGAATACTTTCCGAATGCACTGTATCGATCTAGAACAGGATTATCTATTTTGGATGCAATTTGAATGGAGTCGATGCTCGCGCGGGCACTGATTTAAGGCAACGATATGCGAGGGAGGCTGTTTTAAAACTCTGGAGCTGCAATAATAAAAACAAAACATCTTTACAATTAAAAAATAAGGTGACCATCGAAAGCCAGATGGAGATGAGTAAATTAGACGTGTATTCAGTCTTTACATTACTGCAGCATCGACTATGCTGCAGCAAATGCAGGCCTACCTGTCACAGGAAAATAAGTTACCATGATGAGATGATAGGTCTGCATGCATTGTGAAGTGTGCTCCATACTGAGATGGGCTGTCTGTCCCCGCCCTGAGCATTGATGATTCATCATGCAGAGGCCGTAGAGAAGCCAGATTTAGACATTTTATATAATTTAACAGTTCCATTTCACGCCATGCTGTTCATATAAATTATTTATTATAATTTACCGGTTTCTCTCAGTTATTTATCCCAGGAAAAGGGAGTGGTTTTGTGCGGTAAATACCGGTAAATCGCACACACCTGAACACACTTAACAAAATAAAGGAGAGACAGAGTTGAAATAACATTCTTAGAACGTTTTCTGAACTTTACTTGTATGGTAGGAAATGTACCTTGCTGACACACCCTAAGATTCTTGGTCCTAAGACAGGTGTCCCAACACTTGCAGCAGCTAGAATGCAGTGATGGTCTTTGATTTTAGCAGCTTACACATATGAGATACAGTACAAACCATCAGAGCAGCATAGCAATGCAGATGCATTGTCCAGACACCCCCTGAGTGATTGTAGGGGTCCTACCCCAAATCCACTGTGTAGTGTCATTTATAGATGACTTGCCAATCACTGCTAAAGATATAGCACTTGAAACTGAGAAAGATCCTGTATTGAAAATAGTTAAGCATTTATGTCAAAAGAAAGTTTGAACTTACCATTATCGGAGGATGACTCTGTTCTTTGGGGGTTACAGGGTGGTGATTCCACAAAGCAAGCAAAGCAGACTATTGGCAGAACTACATGAGAGTCATTGGGGTATAGTTAAGATGAACTCCTTAGCTAGAAGTCTTCTCCTTGGGCCTTATTGCTTAATTATACTGCAAACTTACTGCAGTAAAAAAACGGTGTTATTTTGGACACAGTATTTGCAGCATACTTCAGTTATACTGCACTCTAATTGCAGTTATACTGCAGTGGACTCCAGTTATACTGCACTCTGACTGCAATCTTTTTTCGTAAGGGATAAGGTCACCGGCAATCTGATTATAATAAACCAATTAACGTTCATAGTTTATTTACATATTCCCTCCTAGTTTTGGTGCTGGTCCCGCCCAAAAGCAAGAGCGATTGTGCAGTATGGCTGCATTAGCACTGTATTCCATCCAAACAATCACTTCATCCGATTTTGTTTTCATAATCAACTGTCAGAGTTCAGTCGAACTTCCTGCACAGCACACTTTGCATCAGACTACGTTGCAAATCAGGCTAGGTATACATGTGGATTTCCCAGCAACTCCATCAAGCATCGCATAGATCTTGAAATCATCAGCAGCAGCAACCATTCATCAAGTGTCCAGATAGTTATTTTCCTATTATAAGTAAAGGACATGCTATTCATGGGTTGCATGCTTTGTCACTATATCGTTTTGAAAATCCCTTTTCCACCACCATTTAACGCATTTTCGGACAATTTAGCCTGAATGGAGGAAGCTTTATGTACATGCCGGTCCATGGCGGACCCGAGTGTATTACCGGGAATGCATATCAATCTTAGACAATAGTGCAGATCTAGCGCACACTATCGGCTGCTTAGGCTACTGATATATGATCCCCCAAAAAATGTAAAGCCTTCTGGCTGCTGAATGCAAGAATGAATTTATACCCCTTATGATATATCATAGGACTTATAAAAGCTCAGGCTGGAGGTCTAGCTGGTTTGACTTTACTACAGGCATACAGTGGCAAGAAAAAGTATGTGAAGCCCTTGGAATTACCTGGATTTCTGCATAAATTGGTCATAAAATTTGATCTGATCTTCATCTAAGTCACAACAATAGGCAAACACAGTGTGCTTAAACTAATAACACACAAATTACTATATACTTTTTGCCTGTATTGAATACATAATTTAAACATTCACAGTGTAGGTTGGAAAAAGTATGTAAACTCCTAGGCTAATGACTTCTCCAAAAGCTAATTGGAGTCAGGAGTCAGCTAACCTGAAGTCCAATCAATGAGACGAGATTGGAGATGTTGGTTAGAGCTGCCCTGACCTATAAAAAACACTCCCAAATATGAGTTTGCTATTCACAAAAAGCATTGCCTGATGTGAATAATGCCTCAAACAAAAGCGATCTCAGAAGACCTAAGACTAAGAATTGTTGACTTGCTTAAAGCTGGAAAGGGTTACAAAAGTATCTCTAAAAGCCTTGATGTTCATCAGTCCAGGGTAAGACAAATTGTCTGTAAATGGAGAACGTTCGGCACTGTTGCTACTCTACCTAAGAGTGGCCGTCCTCCAAAGATGACTGCATTAAGAAGAATCCTACAGTGTCAGCTAAAGACTTACAGAAGTCTCTGGAACATGCTAACATCTCTGTTGACGAGTCTACAATACGTAAAACACTAAACAAGAATGGTGTTCATGGGAGGACACCACGGATAGGCCACTGCTGTCCAAAAAAAAAACATTGCTGCACATCTGAAGTTCGCAAGAGAGCAACTAGATGTTCCACAGCGCTACTGGCAAAATATTCTGTGGACAGATTAAACTAAAGTTGAGTTATTTTGTAGGAACACACAACACTATGTGTGAAGAAAAAATAGCACAGCACAGCACAGCACACCAACATCAAAATCTTATCCCAACTGTAAAGTTTGGTGGAGGGAGCATCATGGTTTGGAGCTGCTTTGCTGCTCCAAACCATCAGGGCCTGGACAGCTTGCTATCAGACGGAAAAATGAATTCCCAAGTTTATCAATACATTTTGCATGAGAATGTAAGGCTATCTGTCCGCCAATTGAATCTCAACAGTTGGATGATGCAGCAGGACAACAACCCAAAACACAGAAGTAAATCAACAACAAAATGGCTTCAACAGAAGAAAATACGCCTTCTGGAGTGGCCTAGTCAGAGTCCTGACCTCAACCTGATTGAGATGCTGTGGCATGACCTCAAGAGAGCAGTTCACACCAGACATCCCAAGAATATTGCTGAACTGAAACAGTTGTGTAAAGAGGAATGGTCCAACATTCCTCCTGACCGTTGTGCAGGTCTGATTCACAACAAACAGAAAACATTTGAAGTTATTGCTGCCAAAGGATGGTCAACCAGTTGTTAAATCCAAGGGTTCACATACTTTTTGGACCCTGCACTGTGAATGTTTACATGGTGTGTTCAGTAAATACATGAAAATGTATAATTGTTTGTTTTATTAGTTTAAGCAGAAATCCAAGTAATTTCAAAGGGTTCACATGCCTTTTCTTGCCACTCCCCTAACCTTATTCTTTCAATAAAGTTGTTTTATTAATATATGACTTGTCTTTCCTTACATGGATGAGTCAATGCTTTCTGTGATTTGTTTTTGGTGCAGATATGTTTAATTTACTAGCTGGATAAGAAAGTGTCTGATCACGGAATATTCCGTAGAATTGTAGAAAAGAACCAGCACTCACAAAAACAGGATCAGAATGGAAATACCTTTTATTGAGAACGAGTTATACCTTCCAGAGCTTGAGTTGTAAAACAATAACTTAAAGATATATATGCCATGATTTTTACTTTCATTATAACCTTGTTTGCAATCTGAGACAGATATAGGTTTTATTTATACAAATACATGTGCCACAATGGAGCACTTTGACAGTTTACAATAAAGAAAACAATTGCAGTGCATCTGTTTTATTGTCTTATGTAAATAATTGATGAGAGAATTTACAAAGAATGACAACCTTTCAATGGAGTCTGATTTCTTTATTTACCTAAGAATGTTCACTCATTAGAAAAATGTAAAGTTATCTCCAGTATCATCGCAAAGTCTATTTTGCAAAATGATGAAATAGACTTTGATACTGAAGATTATACCATGGGCCATTGCATCTCAGAGGCCTAACACAGCAAGTAATACTAAGTATACTTAGTATTGTTTACTGTGTTTAGACGCAGAGGCCTATAGCCCTGTAGATAATCATGGCATTCTGCAATGAATAGACGGTCAGGATGGTCCACCAGGTAAAACAGGCTCTTCTGGTCCTGCATCTTCTTGTGACCTATTGAAAACAGTACAATAATGATATAGCAAATTAAGATGCATTATGTAGGCCTTTTGTTTTGATGACAAAACAAAGTAGCCTACACACCTGTGGAAGTTTGTCGCTTTCAGGGTCCGACTCCAGCTCCAACTGACAGGCCTTTGTTGTTTTTTGAAGGGGTAAATTCAAATCAAATGTAATTTGTTGTATGCTTCGTAAAAAAAAAAACAGGGCGTAGACTAACAGTGAAATGATTACTTATGGACCCTTCCCAACAATGCAGAGAGAATGAAAAGGCAAATCAGGCTGTGTATGTAAATATCTAATTTCATATTAAATTTTGTTTCCTAATGCCTACACAGTGCGATTGAGCATTTCAGTGGCCCAAGGGAGATAAAGCAAGATTATGACAAATAAGTTTTATAAAAATAAATAAACACAAAGTGAGTTATTAGACAAAGTGACAACTTTAAAATGACATTTAAAAGACTGCATGGGGGCTTTAATCTTCTCTGAACAATTTGAGAACATGACTTTAAATAGAACCATGATGAAACCTGTAAGAAACATTATGCTGAAGTACTGAAATTCCCACAAAAGAACATTCCCAATGTCAAACCAGTTGGAGAATGTTCCTAGAACCTTACCAACATTTTAATGAAATATAACCATTTTGGAACTTTTAGGAAACATTCTGTTAAAGTAATGAAATACCAAGAAAATAATGTTTTTGTCAAGTTCCTTAAAATGTGCTGCTGATAATGTTCCAAAGCCAAGCAACTACCCCGCACAATTCCTAGAAAGTTGTGGGAAAGTTATATGCAAAATCACCATAGGACAACCCCGCTCTCACCAAGCTCTAAGAAACATAAGGTTCTCAGAACATTATGTGCTTGCTGGGTCTAGCCCACTGATAAAGACAAGTGAACGAAGAGAGAGCGCTGAATATCCTGGTTTGTTTAATCCATATAAAATTGTGGAGCACACACTTGTCTGTGATGAACAAAAACTGCAGCCTACATTCAATCAATTTTCTATTTATAAAATTGCCCTGTGCTTGGGTTCTCAAAACATCACAGCAGTAAAATGAAAACATAGTTTGTGAGGTATGATGACGTATGATGACTCACCTCTGCATCTGGCACCACAATCAACTGCATTCTCCTTTTCTCATTCACCTATGTAGGCCTATCAGAAGACATTATCACCATGATCCAGTAAAGAATCAACATCTACGATAAGCAATATTTAGATTTCCCTTTTCATTATCTATTAACTCGTTTCAGAACTGCTTATAATCCCTATATCATGTTTTTAAAAGGTACCTTGGTATAAAGTGGTGTATCTACCAACTAATTGGCCATCTAAAACCAATGGTCCAAAAAAAAAAAAAAAGATACATTTGTAATTCACCAGGGATACCAAAGACACCTTAACACAAAACACAATTGTTTTAATTAAACTGATGAAAAGCCATGGTGAATGCTATCTACAAATGCTGGTAGGTGCTATACCTGTAAAATACTGTTCCTACTGTTTCAAATGTGTAGGGATTCACCAGAGCTGGACACAACCTTGCAGCTGTACAATCAAAGCCATTACACCAAGGTGTCTGACTGAGCCCCTAAGTGAAATCACAAGTGATTTACTTCAGCCACTGTGTTTAACTTTGCGCCAAACTACATGGTACAATAGCCAGGACACTGCACTAGCACCATATGCTGCCTGTTCTACGGTACCTCAAGCACCGGCATACCTCCTGGTCAGGTCACGTGGTCAGGAAAAACTCTAAGCCCCATCTATGGCCTCTTGGCAACACCATCCCAGTTATGAAACCAATGTGGTACATTTTGAAAAACTGTTTAGAAAAACCCCTGCACTTCTCTGATCAACAGTCCCTCACCCCCTGACATGCCTCTGGTGAAGTCTGGGACTCGGTCCTCCATATCAGGTCCCTAATGTAGATCTGAGTGCTGTAACTTTCAGGATGTAGAGGTCAGCCAACTGGGCAACAGAACAAGGTTAAGGGTATTCCATATACAGACCAACAACCACTCGAGAGTATCGTACTATTTACTGAATTCTTGCAGGACAGTGAAACTTGATAAAGCGTGCTTCTTTATTGACCAATGTATTCTTAGCCTTCATCAGGTTTTAACAATAAAACACTTCCACTGTCCTTCAAGAATAGATTGATTGAACCTTAGTTGAAGAGCACGGTAGGGGCACCGTTCCCTTCTCTTTCTATGGTCTGTAAATCCAAAGTGAATCTGACGGAAGGCCAACCATACAGCTACCTGCATGAAAATCACTACACAACAGCCATGGGTGACCACATTGCACTCACTATTTTAAGTCTGCTAGATGACTAAAATGGAAATGTAATGCATTTCCATAGTAACCCATTACGAACCGATTAGCAAAGCCACGTTGAACGCGGGGGTTCTATTCGCTTTTCCTTCTCACATGATCTCTCTATTCTTCAAGGCCAAGGCTACCTACAGTACATGCTGTCCCCGGATGAATAGCACAGCTTCAGAAGGCTGAAAGAACGAGAGAAAGCAACAGAGGGAAAGAGAAAGAGGGGTGTGTGTGTTTTCCAGGGTGTCAGGCTGCGTAGGAAGTTGAAAAAGCAACTGCTTCAAAGAAAATGATTTGCCAGCTTAGTGACGAAGTTGGACAAATGAACTCTAGAAATGAATACGAAGAATTCAAGGCCCTCAGGATCTCTTGAGCTCTGTTGAACGATCATCACCACAGGCAACACTTTGCTTCAATGTTTTAATTGAAAAGCTACCAAACCTAAAAGCTGGAGGAAAAACAAGTACACATGCATTACGGTCGTCTTGCAGTGCTGTAGTGGGAATTAGTCTAAAATAATGTCTGCCATTTGCATGTAAATGGGAATCTTGGTGAATGAACAACCACCCGTATACACAAAGCAGAAAAATGAGACCTTGTTAAAAACCTCATCTGGTCATTGTGGATCAGTTCACAGTAGCACAGTCAGGAGACCGTTCAAATGACCAGTTAATATTGACCATGAGTAAGTCCCGAAAGGCACATTATTCTGTATAAAGTGCTCTACTGTTGACCAGATCACCATTGGCCTCGGTCAGTAGGGAATAGGGTGCCATTTCCTAGGATGTTGTCTATAAAATATGCTCGTTTGGAGATGCTCATTTTGGGTGCCACAGTCAGTCCCGGCAGACAACTGACATATCCATTGCTTTGCTCTTTACCGGCCCCCACGCCGATTCAGGAATACAAATGAGTGCAGGTGACACCATTTACAGTACCATTCTAGACTTGCCTTTTGTTTCTCATCGGGCAACTCCTCCACAATTTAAGCAGTTCAATTTAGTCATTAGGGCCTAGAATACCCTCTGACATTTCCCAAATGAAAATGTATTTGTTGCATTTTACAACCGAAATTGAGCTGTGTTTAATATGGAAATGGATTAACATGCCCTACATACTTTGCTGCAATTCATTATTTGTTTAGTAGTCGACAAGCTGGACACGAAAAGTTCCTTTGTGCAGTGAACAGCTTCCGTCTCTGCTGCAGGTCAGTAAGACTTTAGGGTCTGCACTATGCCAAGGAACTGTCTAGTCTGGGAGGACAAAGGAAAATATGCAGAGCTGATGAAATTAAAATACGCTCTGGATTTGCATAACAACCACTGCTAATACTCACCACGAGCATATTACTTATCCTGACATAGTTGCAAAACTGTGGTAACGCTCACAAACTTTCCTGGTTTTCCAGCAATCCTGGTTGGAGTATTCCAGATTTACTGTTTATTCCCGACCTAAATTCTGGGAATCTTCCAACTGTTATTTCTGGAAAAACCTGGGGATTTTAGAAGGTTACCAGAATTTTGCAAACCTATCACGGCATGTAAAAAGTTTCAAGTTAAGGTAGATGTGCAGAGCTCCACAGTGGGCAAATATTGTGGGGAATATGTTTTGATGAGGGGAAAAGGGTTCATTTGATGTTGTAACTGACAAATGAGACAGATAGCATCTGTGTTTTTTTTCTATTTAATTAATAGAAATCACTACTTGATATAAAATGTTTAAAAAAAAAAAATATTTAAAAAAAGGCTGACGTTTGACTTCAATTACTTTGACAATGCACAAATTAAGACAATATTACTTTACAGGCATAACTTCTGCTCCTGTATGAATTGAGTTCAGCGTCATCTAGTAAATATTTGATTTGCTCTTTTAAGATTTGTCTCAATTAAGCTGATGAAACAACCAAACAAATAACAGGTACATAATGTGAAATGTATGGTGATATAAAAAGTTTGTGACAGGATACGTTAGACGACGTCGCCAAAGTAAGAAGTAAAGAGTGGCTATAACTGTCTGCAGCACAATTCTACAACACAGTGTGTTAGCTAAATACGTTACAGGTTGGATGAAATACCAAGAGAATTGTTCTAACAATATTGTAAACAGCAGTGCAAGAGAGATGCAGTCAAAGTAAAACTTAACTCTTTTTTTTCCTCATTCTGATTACTGGAGTTTGTGTGAACTATAAAACAAAACATTTTTGGCAAGTTGTTTTTTTCTCCAAATGCATCAGCAACAGTGCAAGCCAGGAATGCAAAGATTGCTAGTGCAATAACAGCAATAAAGCACGGCCAATATCGCTAAATTAAATATGTTCAGACATTTCTCAGAAACCGGCAGCTCTAAAGCGATATACAGTACTCAAATGCCCAGGTAACAGTTTCTTCCTTGAAGAACGTGACTATTAGTTCAATATTCCTATATCTTAAAAGGGATAGTCACCTAATATCCAAGACTATTGGCAGTCTTAAATGCCCTGTAAGCCATCTTTGGATGCCAAAATGTGTCCCACCAAGTGTTTAAAATAAATACAATGTGCCACTTTAAGAGCACTGAGCCCAACCGGTCCTTTTTCTCCTGTGTGTTGTCCAGGGGAACCGAACTGCCTGCTGGATGTCTTTAAAGGCCTTTAGGTCTCCTCTCCTTCCGCACCAACAAGGAAGAAGCTCAACAGTCCGTTTTAATTTTGTCTAGAGAGTTGTCGATTTTTGTCAGAGTCTTTTTGATGCGTAGCGCTGTTAATCTGGCGGATGGATTCTGGTACCAGCACTCCTTCATAAGTTTAGCGATGGACGTTAAAGTCTGGAAAGCAAGAGGAAATCAGAGTTAAAATCCATTAAAGTTCACTTTTTACATTTTTTTTTTTTTATCAAGTGTGAAAGTGTGTATTTCCCCAATGCAAAGGGTAAAGCAATTATTCTTAAAATCAAATAGTTTATTTGTTCAGTACACAGAATTGCAGATGTCATCACAGGTGCAGCGAAAATAACAAATGTCA
Source organism: Salmo trutta (assembly GCF_901001165.1). Taxonomy (NCBI): domain Eukaryota; kingdom Metazoa; phylum Chordata; class Actinopteri; order Salmoniformes; family Salmonidae; genus Salmo; species Salmo trutta. Next base: position 12,209,232 of record NC_042980.1, read on the forward strand.
GAATGAGTAATATAAAAGGCTAGAATTCTAAGCAAAAATGAATTCTAAGCACAAAAGATTTTAACTGCCAATCAGACCGTATCATGTTTTCAATGGAGCTTGGAAATGCGGCTGGCGGCTGTTTACAGAGATAAGTAACCATCTGATGAGGAAGGATAACCTAGCAGACAGTGCAGCATTCCGCACAGTTTATAAATAGACAGATTTGGAGAGGCTCATTCTTTTAGAAAACATATTAGCTAGTTCTCTCTCCACCTACTGCTTGTCTCATCTCTGTACTCACTGGGTCTGAGAACCATCTGTTGGGGATGTTGGGTCTCTGCTGGTCCACACACACCACCTTCTTCATGTCTTCAAAGCTGGGGTCGCTGGGCACCGCGTCATGGAAGGGAGGCTTGTAGTCCTCTACAATGCCTACACACAATGTGGGAGAATACACAACATATAAATGTCTATGAGATCTCACATTAAACCACATGGGAATTTGAATATTGAGCAATATGCAAGTGTAACAGAGAATAGGAAAAATACATGACAGAAATATCCATAAAATCTGCCAAATGGGATTTTATACTGTATTTCCTCCTACTTAATGACAGAAATATGTTAGTCAAGTAAAAAAGTGTCACAAAACAATACTTGAAATAGCATAGAAAAATGCTAACAAGGTACTTTGTTTGCATAGTTCTCACTTCCTACTGTGTACTAGGCGGAAAACCATGGGGAAAGCAAGTCATTTAACTGTGTGGAGAAAGCAAGATCCATTTCCGATAAGATGCCAGCGCCTCTAGTCCCAGACTAGACCACAGACACGGGGGATAGTCGTCTGTCCTCCTCTGAAGTCACATTCACTCATTTCCTCAATGAGACTCTGTGTCAGCCCAAGTATTGATTTGAATCATTGACTTGTTCTGCCAATGGTCAACACAACTTTATGCATAGCAAAGTGATACGGCGGTTTTGCTATTAGATTGCTGAACACTTCCTCTAAAAGTGGCGAAATCAATTCTCAAAAATCCAGCTGGACATTATGTTCTATATACAGTTGAAGTCAGAAGTTTACATACACTTAGGTTGGAGTCATTAAAACTCGTTTTTCAACCACTCCACAAATTTCTTGTTAACAAACTATAGTTTTGGCAAGTCGGTTAGGACATCTACTTTGTGCATGACAAGTAATTTTTCCAACAATTGCTTACAGACAGATTATTTCACTTATAATTCACTGTATCACAATTCCAGTGGGTCAGAAGTTTACATACACTAAGTTGACTGTGCCTTTAAACAGCTTGGAAAATTCACGAAAATGACGTCATGGCTTTAAAAGCTTCTGATATGCTAACTGACATAATTTGAGTCAATTGGAGGTGTACCTGTGAATGCATTTCAAGGCCTACCTTCAAACTCAGTGCCTTTTCGCTTTACATCATGGGAAAATCAAAAGAAATCAGCCAAGACCTCAGAAAAAAAATTGTAGACCTCCACAAGTCTGGTTCATCCTTGTGAGCAATTTCCAAATGCCTGAAGGTACCACATTCATCTGTACAAACAATAATATGCAAGTATGAACACCATGGGACCACGCAGCCGTCATACTGCTCTGGAAGGAGACGCGTTCTGTCTCCTAGAGATGAACGTGCTTTGGTGCGAAAACTGCAAATCAATCCCAGAACAACAGCAAAGGACCTTGTGAAGATGCTGGAGGAAACAGGTACAAAAATATCTATATCCACAGTAAAAATAATCCTATATCGACATAACCTGAAAGGCCGCTGAGCAAGGAAGAAACCACTGCTCCAAAACCGCCATAAAAAAGCCAGACTATGGTTTGCAACTGCGCATGGGGACAAAGATCGCACTTTTTGGAGAAATGTCCTCTGGTCTGATGAAACAAAAATAGAACTGTTTGGCCATAATGACCATCGTTATGTTTGGAACACCATCCCAACCGTGAAGCATGGGGGTGGCAGCATCATGTTGTGGGGGTGCTTTGCTGCAGGAGAGACTGGTGCACTTCACAAAATAGATTGCACCATGAGGAAGGAAAATGATGTGGATATATTGAAGCAACATCTCAAGACATCAGTCAGGAAGTTAAAGCTTGGTCGCAAATGGGTCTTCCAAATGGACAATGACCCTAAGCATACTTCCAAAGTTGTGGCAAAATGGCTTAAGGACAACAAATACCTCTCAAGGTATTGGAGAGGCCATCACATTTGCCCTTACCTCAATCCTATAGAAAATGTGTGGGCAGAACTGAAAAAGCGTGTGCGAGCAAGGAGGCCAACAAACCTGACTCAGTTACACCAGCTCTGTCAGGAGGAATGGGACAAAATTCACCCAACTTATTGTGGGAAGCTTGTGGAAGGCTACCCAAAATGTTTGACCAACCCAAGTTAAACAATTTAAAGGCAATGCTACCAAATACTAATTGAGTATGTACACTTCAGATCCACTGGGAATGTGATGAAAGAAATAGTGATTTTATCACTCTAGTATTATTCTGACATTTTCACATTCTTAAAATAAAAGGGGAGATCCTAACTGACCTAATACGGGGAATTTTTACTAGGATTAACTGTCGGGAATTGTGAAAAACTGAGTTTAAATGTATTTGGACAGGTGTAGGTAACCTTCTGAATCCAACTGTATTATGAAAGGTTTTGATTATGCCCTGACAGGGACATTAGAGAATATTCCAAGAACAGCATGCATATGCAGACAGGCAGGTAACAGAAAGATACCTACAGAAGCTCTGTCTAATCGAACTACTACATGACATGTTTAACATGCTTTGTCAAATAGTCCTAAATGCATGACATTCTAGATGTTTGTTTTTAATTCTACTTTTTCACTGAATACTTGTTATAGTTGCTGCATCGTTTTAGATGAGAGCTTGCAAGTGTTTCATTGCACCATGTACACTACACTGTATTCTATGCATATGACAAATCAACTTTGATTTGATGGTCAATGAGTAAAGGAGTGAGAACAGAAGAAACCATTCAGCGTGTATTGTACTGACCGTTGCTGACCGTGCTCCTTGCAATCTCCCACAGGACCAGGCCAAAGGCCCAGATGTCCACTCTCTTGAAGGACTCAAAGCAGTCCATCTGGATGGAGTCGTCCAAGACCTCTGGGGCCATGTAGCGCTTCGTGCCCACTTTAGGGTTGTTGCCCACGTCTAACTCGTTTGTGTCTTGGAAATGCATCACAGCAAGACCTAGGCCAGAAAATATTATTTTTGTCATTAAAAAAGGATTCAAAATATGGCGTCTATGTACCAAAATGATTGTCCCTATTAACTTATTATATCTAAAGCACAGTATACTGTCCTCTGGTGGATTTGATTAAAATAGCATTGGTAAAAAAAATAAAAATAGCTTGGAACTGTTGTCAAAAACAACCATATTTATGGAAAAACAAATTACGCCACGATCGTATCACAACATAAACAACTCATCAACATCCTGTTTGTGAGCAGAATGCAGCTCATAAACAACTTAAAAGGGATGACGGTTGTGATTTTAGCAGTCGTCTCAATGAGCAGTCAGAGCTACCCGAAACGACTCACACTTATCACAGACACGAGAACTTTGAGTTTGGGACATGAGTGCTGATTAATGCATGTTTGGTTAAGGCTTAAAGAGCTTCCTGCTCTGTTCTTCCTCTAATGCAAAAAATAAATAAATTCAGGGTAGATGGAGGGAAGAGGGTTGGAGTGGTTTGGTATTTGGTATTTTATTAGGATCCCCATTAGCTGTTGCAAAAGCAGCAGCTACTCTTCATGGGGTCCACACAAAACATAATACAGAACGACATATTACAGAACATCAATAGACAAGGACAGCTCAAGGAGAGAACTACATACATGTGTTTAAAAAGGCACACGTAGTCTACATATCAATGCATATGAGATGGAAGGAAGGTGAGATGGTTCAGGTTATTAAATCAACCTACACTGTAGTGTTTACAAACACTACAAGAACATCCACATGTATCAATCACATTTTTAATAACGCTGTAGAACTTTGTTCTAAAGCTATTGGATGCAGTGATCACCATATAGTGGCTATATCCAGGAAAGCCAAAGTTCCAACAGCTGGGAATAAAATAGTGTATAAGAGATCATACAAAAGATTTTGCTGTGACTTATGTGGATGACGTTAAAAATATTTGTTGGTCTGATGTGATTCATGAGGAGCATCCAGACGCTGCATTTGATGAATTTATGAAATTGCTTCTTCCAATTATTGATAAACATGCACTTGTTAAGAAACGGACTGTTAGAACTGTTAAGGCTCCATGGATTGATGAGGATTTGAAAAACTGTATGGTTGAAAGAGATGGGTCTAAAAGGAGTGGCTAATGAGTCTGGCTGGACATCTGACTGGCTGACTTACTGCAAATTGAGAAATTATGTGACTAAACTCAACAAAAAGAAGAAACTTTATTATGAAGCCAATATCAATGATATAAAGAATGACGGGGAAAAAAACGTTGGAGTACTTTAAATTAAATGATGAGCAGAAAGACAAATTCAACTCCATCTTTCATCGAATCAGATGGCTTATTCATCACAAAACCATTTGATGTTGCCAATTATTTCAATTATTATTATTTCATTGACAAAGTGGGCAAACGTAGGCAGGAAATGCCCACGACAAACAGTGAGCAATTATATTCAGGCATAAAAAAAATCAAACAATGCAAGTTTGAATTTTGTAAAGTTAGTGTGGGAGAGGGAAAAATGATTGTTAACGATCAATAATGACAAACCTCCTGGCATTGACAACTTAAATGGAAAGCTACTGAGGATGGTGGCTGACTCTATAGCCACTCCTATCTGTCATATCTTTAATCTAATCCTAGAGGAAAGGCTTTGTCCTCAGGCCTGGAGGGAAGCCAAAGTAATTCCGCTACCAAAGAGTGGTAAAGCGGCTTTTACTGGTTCTAACAGCAGACCTATAAGCACGCTCTTAGCAAACTGTTGGGAAAAAATGTGTCTGACCAAATACAATACTATCTCTGTAAACAAATTAACAACAGACTTTCAGCATGCTTATAGTGAAGGGCACTCAACATGTACTGCACTGACACAAATGACTGATGATTGGTTGAAAGAAATTGATAGTAAGAAGATTGTGGGAGCTGTACTGTTAGATTTCAGTGCAGCCTTTGATATTATTGACCATAACCTGCTGTTGAAAAAACTTAAGTGCTATGGCTTGTCAACCACTGTCATATTGTGGATTCAGAGTTTTCTTTAATGGAAGCTTCTCTAATGTCAAACATGTAAAAGTGTGGTGTACCACAGGGCAGCTCTCTAGGCCCTCTACTCTTTTCTATTTTTACCAATGACCTGCCACTGGCATTAAAACAAAGCATGTGTGTCCATGTATGCTGGTGATTCAACCATATAAGCATCAACAACCACAGTTAATGAAGTCACTAAAATTCTTAACAAAGAGTTGCAGTCAGTTTTGGAATGGGTGGCCAGTAATAAACTGGTCCTGAACATCTCTAAAACTAAGAGGATTGTATTTGGTACAAATCATTCCTTAAGTGCTAGACCTCAGCTGAATCTGGTAATAAATGGTGTGGCTGTTGAACAAGTTGAGACTAAATTACTTGACCTTACTTTAGATTGCAAACTGTCATGGTCAAAATATATAGATTAAATGGTTGCAAAGATGGGGAGAGGTCTAGCTGTAATAAAGAGATGCTCTGCTTTTTTAACACCACACTCCAAAAAGCATGTTCTGCAGGCTGTAGTTTTGTCTAATCTTGATTATTTCCAGTCGTGTGGTCCAGTGCGGCAAGGAAAGATCTAGTTAAACTGCAGCTGGCACAGAACAGAGCACGTTTCACTCTTAATTGTAATCAGAGGGCTGATATAAATACTACACATGTCTCTCTTGGCTAAGAGTTGAGGAGAGACTGACTGCATCACTTCTTTTTATAAGAAATATTAAATGTGTTGAAAATCCCAAATTGTTTGCATAGTCAACTTACACACAGCTCTGACACACAAACTTATCCCACCAGACATGCCACCAGGGGTCTTTTCATAGTCCCCAAATCCAGAACAAACTCAAAACGTACAGTATTATATAGAGCCCTTATTGCATGGAATTTCCTTCCATCTCATATTGCTCAAATAAAGAGCAAACCTTGTTTCAAAAAACAGATAAAGCAACACCTCGCGGCACAAAGCCTCTCCCCTATTTGACCAAGATATTTTGTGTGGCCCCCCCGTACGGAGAAAAAAATAAAAATATATACATTTTTTTTTAAATGTATGAAATGCATGCATTCACTAAGTCGCTCTGGATAAGAGCGTCTGCTAAATGACTAAAATGTAAATGTGTGTATGCATTGATATGTAGGCTACATGTGCCTTTTTAAAAATGGATGTATGTAGTTCTGTCCTTGAGCTGTTCTGATGACGTTCTGTATTATGTTTCATGTTTTGCGTGGACCCCAGGAAGAGTAGCTGCTGATGGGGATCCTAATAAAAGGTCTTTGTCATGGTAGCTAGCAATGTAGGTTATGCTGTATCTCCTCGCAGTTCCAGACAGGGAAGGTCACGTGGAAAATTGCAAATAACAAACAGCCAAAAACCCGGGACAATCTGCTGTCCCAGCAGTTGGCTGGGACTGCGTTCAAGAAAACCTCGCTAGCTTGATATGCAGCTAGGCTAGCTGCGACGCCAAACAGCTCCTCAGACCCGCCCTTGGTCGGCAGGATCACTGGAAAGAGATAAGCAGTCCCAGCAACTGCGTCGCGTGATTCCAAACTATGACACTAGATAGCTACCAAGAACTTGTGACACTTGGCAAAGACTACTACCACCACTGTTATTTATTTAAATGCTATTTCTATCCCTTTTCTCCCCAATTCCGTGGTATCCAATTGGTAGTTACAGTCATGTCCCATTGCTGCAACTCCCGTACGGACTCGGGAAAGGCAAAGGTCGAGAGCCATGCATCCTCCAAAACACAACCCAAACAAGCCGCACTGCTTCTTGACACAATGCCCGCATAGCCCGGAAGCCAGCCACACCAATGTGTGGGGAAACACAAGAGCCGCTAGAGCGTGATGGTACAAGGACATCTCGGCCAATTGTGCACCGCCCCACGGGTCTCTATGGTCGCGGCCGGCTGCGACTGAGCCTGGACTCGAACCAGGATCTCTAGTGGCACAGCTAGCACTGCGCCACTCGGGAAAACGGTCACATTATATTAAATAATTTACAACATCTAAATGAACAACAACCAGTGGAGGCTGGTGGGAGGAGCTATAGGAGGACAGGCTCATTGTAGTAGCTGGAATGGAATAGATGGAACGAGTCAAATGTGGTTTCTATATGTTTGATACGGTTCCATTTATTCCATTCCAACCATTACAATGAGCCCGTCCTCCTATAGCTCATCCCACCAGCCTCCTCTGACAACAACCAATACAAATCTTGAATGAACGCATACAGTATGCTTTATATCCACAACACTATGCTCTTACCCAGGTCGGCGATGCAGCACTGTCCGTTCTTGTTGACGAGTATGTTTTTGCTTTTGAGGTCTCGGTGGGCGATGGCCGGCTTGCCCTGGGTGCCGAAGATCTCCACGTGGAGGTGTGCCAGGCCGCTGGCGATGGACAAAGCCATGCGCAGACAGCTGGCTGTGTCTAGGGTGCTCAGCTGCAGGTAGTCATACAGTGAGCCCATCTCGTGGAAGTGGGTGATTAGCCACAGCTGTGTACTCGAGTTTCGGGAAGTCATGTCCGAAGCGATGAAGCCTGCAGTCCAGGACGCACACAGACCGACAGACACACACACACACACACACACACACATTAGAGCTCAGGGAAAAGCTGGGAAAGGTATTTCTTCAAAATTCAATATGACAGACACTTTTTCACTAAAATAAAAAACATTGCCAGACAGATGGGGTGAATCCAAACTCCCACAGGTCAAATGTTCACTTAGTCTTCCATTGACACCAATGCAGGACTAGGTAAAAAAATAAAAAAATAAAATAAACATTCCACTTGAGTGGGAGTTTGGTTTTGCCACATATAGACCAGCTCCTGTCAGACAGGGTTGCCCAGAGCGTATCTGGAGGTACGTACCCAGGATGTTCTCATGCCTCAGCAGCACTGTGTTGTAGATCTCAGTCTCTCTGAACCAGGACTTCTCATCTCTGGAGGAGAAGATCTTCACGGCGACACTCTCCCCCTGCCACTGGCCTCGCCAAACCTCACCGTAGCGCCCCTTACCTATAGTGGGGGAAACAGGGGAGAGATGAGAAAACAGCAGATATTCCCAAGTCCTGCATTCGTAAGTAATGTTTTTGAGCAGAAGTGCTGACCTAGGATCAGTTTTAGATGATTATTAAAAGGATATGGACAGGGGTGACCTGATCCTAGATCAGCACTTTGAGATGCTTCGGGAATACAGATCTGGCCTCAAATGACATTCATCAAATACAGTGGAAAAAATATCAACCCGTCAAACTACGACAGGAATACCCCCAATGTTCCCTCCCAACTCAAAAGTCTGATAATCTCTGTACATAGAGATTGTTTGGCTGATTGTATTGGTTTTATCAAGGCAGTGTTACACAAAACTGCAGACCATTAGTTAATGGAACACACAGTACCTTTATTTTGGTCATCTTACTCAACTTGACCTTTTGCATGAACTACATCTATTAACAATATCCCCATTTGACACGAAACCAAACCTGTTCGTTAAAAATATTTTTGTTGGTAGTTACTTTGGCTATCTGGCCAGGTTTCAGACCGAGCTGTAAGAAAACTGAGAACACTTCCAAAAAAAGTAATAGTAAGAAAACTCCCAGGGTCAGGGAAGAGCACGGGCTCTGTTTTGCAAAACAAATCTGTTCCGAAGGTGCTTCACTTTAAGATGTCTTAAAGGGGCATTTTACTCCAAATCCATGTCCATGCATACAATGGATGCCCTGAGCCTAAACGTACACCTGAGTTACTGAACAAAGAGAGAACAGACTGTATTGGATACTGACCCACACACTCGTTGAGTGTGATTTGTCGGGCGACGGTTCTCTGAACTAGGAAGGGGAGTCCGGAGCCGCTTCCCGACGTGCACGAATGATCCAGCAAATCCTGAGAGAAGGGGAGGGACAGCCAATAAATGAACAGCATCCAGAGGGATCAGATCAGCCGGTAGTCCCTAGATAAAGAAGGTGTCCCAGCCCCGGACATAGCAGAGCATCTGGGATTCATTGGAGCGGGAGTTGCTTATACTGCTCAGACTCCAAGGGCTATCTTGCCGTCTCTGTCTGGTTAGTGTCCACGCTGCAGAGACGTCTGTCTGTCAAATCAAATTTTATTTGTCACATGCTTCGTAAAACAACAGGTGTAGCCTAACAGTGAAATGCTTACTTACAGGCCCTTCCAAACAATTCAGAGGATTTACAAAATAAATAATAATAGTAACACAAGGAATAAATACACAATGTGTGTGCGCGCGTGTATACACACACACACACACACACACACACACACACACACGTGTATATACACACACACACACGCGTGTATATACACACACGGGATACCAGTAGAGTCGATGTGCAGGGGTACGAGGTAATTGATGTGGATATGTACATATAGGTAGGGATAAAGTTTAGGCAACAGGATAGACAATAGACAGTAGCAGCAGTAGCAGGAGTATATGTGATGAGTCAAAAGAGTTAGTGCAAAAAAGGGTCAATGCAGATAGTCTGGGTAAGTCTGGGTAACTATTTGGTTAACTGTTAAGCAATCTTATGGCTTGGGGGTAAAAGCTGTTCAGGGTCCTGTTGGTTGGGTCTGTCTGTGTGTCTGGCCTCCCTAGAGCAGCAGAGGGTCCTCTGCTTGGTAAACAACAGCAGTCCCTGGTGATTAGTGAGCTGAGGGGGCTGATAGATGTGATGTAATCCCAGCCCTAGACTCCAAACAGGCACAATGCTGCTAAGCCTTTAATGTGCATCTCATCTCCAGGCTCCTGCAGGGCACCATGACTGACACAAGGGGGCAGTGTTCAGCAACTCCAAATTTGGCTGAGAAAAACACTAACAAGCAGAGAGGACTAAAATGGAAACATTTAATAGACAGATACTTAATGCATAAAACAACAGCTGTGTGAATGCAAGTAAAGGAAAGGAATGCTAAATGGAAGCTGTAAATCCAAATGAGAACTAATTTTGCCGTGAGTTTAACATCCCTGTTTGGTGGGAGGGCAGATCTGGGCTGTTCGGTAGAAGGGGGTAGGGGAGAGAGGAGCAGGGGAAAAATTCAGCCACAGCATTATCATAATCACCACAGACTTAGGCACCCAGGGCCTAGGGAGACCTGCATGTGTTTTAAGGAAATGTGTTTACATGTTTGACTGCCACCACTGCTCCTAATAACTTTCCTCTGGGTGCTGCCAAGCACTTTTTAATTACACTGAAACAAACATTCTGCGGCAGCATATTTTGGGTTTCCGTTGCCAAGTACTGTGATGGGTTTGGAAATAGCTTGAAACAGATCCAAAAATCAGCAATTCCTCTAGCACACCCCCAGCCCAGTGTTTTCTGGGATACTGGTCAGTGGTCACGCTTTGCTGTAAACACTAGGCGTGTTTAGTGATATACTTAAAGTTTTTAATTCAATTTATGGGATTTTCTTGAGGTGGGTAAATTGCTGAAGTTAATCAAACCAACGCTGATTACAGTTGTGAGCTCAAAGCATTCTTTCACTACAGTACGGAAAATTCTACAAAACGAGCAATTTTGTTGAAAACATGTGTATCCGTGATAGACTCAATTTGCTCTGGTAAAACAAGATGCCCATTTTCCATCACAGTGGTAGAAGAAATACTTTCATTCCGAATTGAGAGGGCAGAAAATGAATCCCAGCACAGTTGATATAGGCCTACTACATGAACACCCAGGAACATGGAGTGCATGACTACCTAGCACGCACTCTAGTCTAGTGCACACAAAAATGCTCTTTGGGCTCAACATAGCTTGAGAGTCCATAAATGTTTTCAGTGCTGTACTGTGTGGACTAACCACTCAAACCACAGCTCCCCACCCAGCCCATCCCAGACCTTGGCCCATATTAAAGCCTCTCAGAGTAGAGTGCTGATCAAGGATCAGTTCACTTTTAGATCATAATGATATTACATTATTATGGACAGGCAGGACCTGATCCTTGTAAAGCTGGGCCCCTGGTATGGTATGGTGCAGTATGATCATGTCCTACTCACCGCAAGTGTGCTATCCCCCACGTTGGAGGCTATGAGTCCGTCTATGGTGCCGTACTCCGCCTCCCGGGCCGTCAGCCTCTCCATCTGGTTCTGGTGGATCCGCCTGAACACCAGGATGGCGATGCCAGAGAGGACGATGAGCACGATGACCGGAGCCACGATGACGATAGCCAGTGTAGTCAAGCTGTAGTTGGGAAGCTCGCCTGCTACGAGGAGAAGAAAGAGGTTTAAGTTCATTTGAACATCTTGGTACATACAGTCAAACGTTTGGAGACATGCTCATTCCTGGGTTTTTCTTTATTTTTACTATTTTCTACATTATAGAATAATAGTGAAGACATCAAAACTATGAAATACCACGTATGGAATCATGTAGTAACCAAAAAAAAGTGTTAAATATATTTTACATTTGAGATTCTTCAAAGTAGCTACCCTTTGCCTTGATGACAACTTTGCACACTATTGGCATTCTCAACCAGCTTCATGAGGTTGTCACCTAGAATGCATTTCAATTAACAGGCGTGCCTTGTTAATTTGGGGAATTTCTTTTGTTCTTATTGTGCTTGAGCCAATCAGTTGCGTTGTGACAAGGTAGGGGTGGTGTACAGAAGATAGCCCTATTTGGTAAAAGACCAAGACCATATTATGGCAAGAACAGCTCAAATAAGCAAAAGAGAAACGACAGTCCGTCATTACTTTAAGACATGAAGGTCAGTCAATGTGGAATATTTCAAGAACTGAAAGATTCTTCAAGTGCAGATGCAAAAACCCATCAAGCGCTGTGATTAAACTAGTTCCCATGAGGACCGCCACAGGAAAGGAAGACCCAGAGTTACCTCTGCTGCAGAGGATAAGTTTATTAGAGTTACCAGCTTCAGAAGTTGCAGCTCAAATAAATTCTTCAGAGTTCAAATAACAGACATCTCAATATCAACTGTTCAGTTGATATTGCTGCAAAGAAAATACTACTAAAGAACACCAACAAGATGAAGAGACTCGCTTGGGCCAAGAAACACGAGCAACGGACATTTGGTGGATGAGTTTAGTCTGATGAGTCCAAATTTGAGATTTTTGGTTCCAACTGCTGTGTCTTTGTGAGACTTAGAGTAGGTGAACAGAATCTCTGCATGTGTGGTTCCCACCGTGAAGCATGGAGGTGGTGGTGTGCTGGTGCTTTGCTGGTGACAATGTCAGTGATTTATTTAGAATTCAAGGCACACTTAACCAGCATGGCTCGTGTTTGTTATATTGTTCGATGTCCCGTTTATTATTAAACTCACCACCTGCACTTGCTTTCCGACTTCCAGCGTATACGTTACACTAATAGTTTATCAAAATGTTAAGCTAAACGTTCTGAAATGTTGCATCAGCCTCATTGCGCAAAACAATCTTGTATCTATCTCATCCCACAACTGTCCCAGACTATGTTTGGAATCTTTTTTTCTCGCATAGAATAAGTCAACTTTGGTATTATGGGTGCTAGGACATTTACATAGGAATTATCATGATTATATTTAGCCCAAGGGCACAACGGCCATTGACCGCAAAAATCATGGATTGTTTGGGGGGTGCATGATGGCCACAAAAAGGGGATATCGACGGAAATTTGAGGAATTATCAAGTGCTTGTCAAATTGTGAATAAGAGACTGATGAAGTGTGTATAGCCTGCGCAAACTCACGTCTTTCAATTTATTAAAAATCAAAACATATCGCCCAACGTTTTTAGAACAACTAATGTTACATTAATAACTCTAAATTAAGCATATAGGAATACCTATTTCTTTGTTAACCGCTCAACACAGAATAGCCTCGTGCGCACTCCAAATCGTTTGGAGAAAATATCCTTTATTTTATTCAGCTTTGTTCAATTGTATTCTTCATACTATAAAACTATGCCACAGAATTCTAAGAAAATCTTGTCTGCTAAATTAACTAGTGTAGCCCACAGGCATATGGCATAGACAGATCAGGACCTAACATAAGTATAAACTCAGAGTATGCTATTTGGTTCTTCTGAAAAATACTACATAAAAGGTATGCATCAGTGGCCAGGAGATAAATGTGTTTGACAAATCACTGTCTCAGAATTTCGTGACCGCCACAGCAGTGGAAACGTGTTCTCCGTAGTGATGAATCACGCTTCACCATCATACCAGGAGAATGCCACCAGCACCAATGCATAGTGTCAACTGTAACGTTTGGCGGCGGAGGCATAATGGTTTGGGGACGTTTTCCATGGTTCGAGATAAGATTTCCTTCACTGGAACTAAGAGGCCTAATGCTAGGGTATACAATGACCTTCTAGACGATTCTGTGTCCTGAACTTAGTGGGGAAGGCCCTTTCCTGCTTCAGCATGGCGAGGTCCATACAGAAACAAAGCGAGGTCCGTACAGAAATGGTTTGTTGAGATCGGTGTGGAAGAACTCATTCCAAAATCATTAGCTTTAATATGAAATTGGTACCCCATTTGCTGCTAAAACAGCCTCTGCTTCTGCACTCAGTGGTCCCATTCTGTGAGCTTGTGGGGCCTCCCACTACGCGATTGAGCTGTTGTAGCTCCTAGACGTTTCCACTTCACAATAACAGCACTTACAGTTGACTGGGGCAGTTCTAGCGTCCAAAAATGTTACGAGCTGACTTATTGGAAAGGTGGAATCCTATGACAGTGCAATGTTGAAAGTCACATAGCTCTTCAGTAAGGCCGTTATAGTGCCAATATTTGTCTATGGAGATTGTTGTATAAAATCGAGCACACAGCCATGCAGTCACAATGTGTGTGGCTGAAATAGCCAAATCCACTAATTTGAAGTGGTGTCCACATACGTGTGTGTGTGTGTGTGTGTGTGTGTGTGTGTGTGTGTGTGTGTGTGTGTGTGTGTGTGTGTGTATGTACAGTTGAAGTCAGAAGTTTACATACACCTTAGCCAAATACATTTAAACTCAGTTTCACAATTCCTGACATTTAATCCAAGTAAAAATTCCCCGTCTTAGGTCAGTTAGGATCACCACTATTTTAAGAATGTAAAATGTCAGAATAATAGCAGAGAGAATTATTTATTTAAGCTTTTATTTCTTTCATCCCATTCCCAGTAGGTCAGAAGTTCACATACACTCATTTGGTATCATTGCCTTTAAATTGTTTAAAACTTGGGTCAAACGTTTCGGGTAGGCTTCCAAGCTTCCCACAATAAGTTGGGTGAATTTTGGCCCATTCCTCCTGACAAAGCTGGTGTAACTGAGTCAGGTTTGTAGGCCTCCTTGCTCACACGCTTTTTCAGTTCAGCCCACACATTTTCTATAGGATTGAGGTCAGGGCTTTGTGATGGCCACTCCAATACCTTGACTTTGTTGTCCTTAAGCCATTTTGCCACAACTTTGGAAGTATGCTTGGGGTCATTGTCCATTTGGAAGATGCATTTGCGGCCAAGCTTTAACTTCCTGACTGATGTCTTGAGATGTTGCTTCAATATATCCACATCATTTTCCTGCCTCATGATACCATCTATTTTGGGAAGTGCACCAGTCCCTCCTGCAGCAAAGCACCCCCACAAAATGATGCTGCCACCCCCGTGCTTCACGGTTGGGATGGTGTTCCTCGGCTTGCAAGCATCCCCCTTTTTCCTCCAAACGAACGATGGGCATTATGGCCAAACAGTTCTATTTTTGTTTCATCAGACCAGAGGACATTTCTCCAAAACGTATGATCTTTGTCCCCATGTGCAGTTGCAAACCGTAGTCTGACTTTTTTATGGCGGTTTTGGAGCAGTGGCTTCTTCCTTGCTGAGCGGCCTTTCAGGTTATGTCGATATAAGACTTGTTTTACTGTGGATATAGATACTTTTGTACCTGTTTCCTCTAGCATCTACACAAGGTCCTTTGCTGTTGTTCTGGGATTGATTTGCACTTTTCGCACCAAAGTACATTCATCTCTAGGAGACAGAACGCGTCTCCTTCCTGAGCGGTATGACGGCTGCGTGGTCCCATGGTGTTTATACTTGCGTACTATTGTTTGTACAGCTGAACGTGGTACCTTCAGGCGTTTGGAAATTGCTCCCAAGGATGAACCAGACTTTTGGAGGTCTACAATTTTTTTTCTGAGGTCTTGGCTGATTTCTTTTGATTTTCCCATGATGTAAAGCGAAAAGGCACTGAGTTTGAAGGTAGGCCTTGAAATACATCCACAGGTACACCTCCAATTGACTCAAATGATGTCAGTTAGCCTATCAGAAGCTTCTAAAGCCATGACATCATTTTCTGGAATTTTCCAAGCTGTTTAAAAAGGCAGTCAACTTAGTGTACGTAAACTTCTGACCCACTGGAAATGTGTTACAGCGAATTATAAGCTAAATAATCTGTCTGTAAACAATTGTGGAGTGGTTGAAAAATTTGTTTTAATGACTCCAACCTAAGTATGTAAACTCCCAACTGCAAATGTATATGCAAAAAAAGAAACGTCCTCTCACTGTGAACTAGTTTGATTTTCAGCAAACTTAGCATAAGGTTCAACAACAGACATAAACTGAACAAGTTACACAGACATGTGACGAACAGAAATGGAACAATGTGTCCCTGAACAAAGGGGGATCAAAACCAAAAGTCAGTCAGTATCTGGTGTGGCCACCAGCTGCATTAAGTACTGCAGTGCATCTCCTTCTCATGGACTGCACCAGATTTGCCAGTTCTTGCTGTGAGATGTTATCCCACTCTTCCACCAAGGCACCTGCAAGTTCCCAGACATTTCTGGGGGGGAATGGCCCTAGCTCTCCGATCCAACAGGTCCCAGACGTGCTCAATGGGATTGAGATCCGGGCTCTTCGCTGGCAATGGCAGAACACTGACATTCCTGTCTTGCAGGAAATCACGCACAGAACGAGCATTATGGCTGGTGGCATTGTCATGCTGGAGGGTCATGTCAGGATGAGCCTGCAGGAAGGGTACCACATGAGGGAGGAGGATGTCTTCCCTGTAATGCACAGCGTTGAGATTGCCTGCAATGACAACAAGCTCAGTCCGATGATGCTGCGAAACACCGACCCAGACGGACCCTCCACCTCCAAAATCGATCCCGCGCCAGAGTACAGGCTTCGTGTGTAACGCTCATTCCTTCGACAATAAACGCAAATCTGACCATCACCCCTGGTGAGAAAACTGCGACTCGTCAGCGAAGAGCACTTTTTGCCAGTCCTGTCTGGTCCAGCAACAGTGGGTTTGTGCCCATAGGCGAGGTTGTTACTGGTGATGTCTGGTGAGGACCTCCAGTACAACAGGCCTACAAGCCCTCAGTCCAGCCTCTCTCAGCCTATTGTGGACAGTCTGAGCACTGATGGAGGGATTGTGCGTTCCTGGTGTAACTCAGGCAGTTGTTGCCATCCTGTACCTGTCCCACAGGTGTGATATTCGGATGTACCGATCCTGTGCAGGTGTTGTTACACATGGTCTGCCACTGCGAGGACGATCAGCTGTCCGTCCTGTCTCCCTGTAGCGCTGTCTTAGGTGTCTCACAGTACGGACATTGCAATTCATTGCCCTGGCCACATCTGCAGTCCTCATGCCTCCTTGCAGCATGCCTAAGGCACGTTCACGCAGATGAGCAGGGACCCTGGGCATCTTTATTTTGGTGTTTTTCAGAGTCAGTAGAAAGGCCTCTTTAGTGTCCTAAGTTTTCATAACTGTGACCTTAATTGCCTACGGTCTGTAAGCTGTTAGTGTCTTAACGACCGTTCCACAGGTGCATGTTCATTAATTGCTTATGGCAAACAGTGCTTAAACCCTTCACAATGGATGATCTGTGAAGTTATTTTTACGAATGATCTTTGAGAGACAGGGTCCTGAAAAAGGGACACACACACTGGGGATAAGCGAGTAGAGTCATTGAGGTTCATAGAACAGAGTTGGGTGACCACAGCTATACGATGCATTCAGGCTGTGTCCCAAATGGCACCCTATTCCCTAGTAAACTAACCTTTGGGTCCTGGTCCAAAAGAGTGGACCACGTAGGGCAGTGTTTCCCCAACTCCAGTCATCAAGTACCCCCCAAAAAGTACACATTTTTATTGTGGTCCCAGACAAGCACAGCTGATTCAACTTGTCAACTAATCATCAAGCGCTTGAGTTGAATGAGGTGTGTTTGTCCAGGGATAAAATGTATACTGTTGGGGGTACTTGTGGACCGGATGTGGGAACCACTGACGTAGGGAATAGGGTGCCAATTGGGACGCATCCCAGTGTCCTCTCTGTTCTGCTTTTCCCTAGAGTTCTGTGTCAAACCACACTGACAATCTCAGAGAGGACAGAGGAAGTAGACCGTGACTAAGCAATATTCAAACGTCCGTCTCTTTTCTCAGACTCGCCCCTCTGCTATAGAGGTACTCAGGGTGTAACCGCCACATAGACCCTGAAAAGCAAACCAATAGATGGCTGTGCAGCAAACGGCTATGGCAGACAATTTCACACACCCTGGCGTGGTGCCCTTGCTGGAGAATGGCCAAGTGGATGGAATGAGCCTCCCTTGGACCTTAAACACGGGCAGAACTAACCCATAGACGGTTACAGACAATCCTAATTGGAAAAGAGGAAACCTAGTCTTGTTTTCACTTGGCCTGACAATACGGCTAATCTGGCAGAGCATCATGAATGAATGGGTAAGAAAAGTATATCCCAAAGAAAATCACAGCGCCTCGTCACCATTGGTTTAGCACCTGCCTGTGAACCGTGTCAGTGAATCCATTAGAGACAGCAGATCACCGAGAGCATATGGCACAAAAATGTTTTCGTTTTCCTGGCATGAATAACCTTGGTTTGAATGCAAATGTGCATCACACAGATCTCTCATTAGAATAGGGATGCATATAAATGAATGTGAGCCATTCATTGTGTCCCCCAAATGGCACCCTATTCCCTATATAGTGCACTACTTAGGGAATATGGTTCCATTTGGGACGCATATGTATTTATTTACCTATGACAGGCAGCTCCACTGTGATATTCATGTTACACAGGTGGCCCTGGCAGCACTCCACGATCTGGTCGCGGGAGGGCGGCGTCTTGCAGGTCATTCTGCTCTGCTCGTACACCTTGAAGCAGCCCTTCTGGAAGACCAGGTCTCCGTCGCTAACCGTCAGACTGGAGAAGCAGTGCTGGCCTATACAGCGCCGCCCGGTGGCACACGAGCGCCCCTCGCACACACACTCGTGCTCGCCGGCAGACTTCACTTTATCCTCTATACAGGTAACAGAAAGACAGTAGGGTGAAGTTGCCCCTAGACGCTGATCCTGGGTCAGTTTAGAAATTTCCCCACTAATGGTTAGATCTGTAGTTAGGGCAAGCTTCACCCAGGAGCAAGTTATTCCCCATGCTAACATTTGCTTTCCTGTGTGTAAACCAAATAAATGTAAAAGAAACACTATATAGCCTCCAAAAATATAACAATGATGATACCATGGATGGTCAGTCCTTGCAGCCTATAGCTCTGTCTATGAATTTGAGAGTGGTAACATTTCTCGAGCCCCATCCCTCAGCTTTTTACCGAAACAGGGGCAGGGAGTACTCTGTTATTGTTTCAACTGCTGATTGCTGCTTTAATGCATATCTGCATCGCTAATTAAATCTAAATGAATTACGAAACACAAAGTGAGAGAGCTTCAGTGAGGCCAAGATTATAAAATATATATAATAATGATTTCAATGAAAACAGAGTGGTGGGTTACCTTTCACCGGTGCTTCCACAGTGATGTTCAGGTTACACAGGTGCCCCTGGCAACACTTGACTATGTGGCTGGGAGAAGGAGGGGTGGCGCAGGTGGCTCTCCCCTGGTCGTCATCCTGAAGGCAGCCCTTCTGGTGAACCACAAACCCGTCGCTGATCTTGACAGAGGAGAAACAGTGCTGGCCCGCACAGCGCTCTCCGCCATCACACGACCGCCCCTCACACACGCACTCAATGTCTTGCAAGGCAGGCATCACTTCCTCGTCTGTTAAAAAAAAGAGAAAAGAAAAAGGGAGGTGGAGATCGGAGAAATCTATGAACGCTTGTAATTCTCATTCGTTGAAGAGAATATAACAAATCTTCTGGTAGTTGGTGTTTATTCACTTATGTACCCAAATGGCCTTCACGCAAATGAACACACTGAATGTAAATGTGTAATTAGCTAAATCTATGTGCAAAGTGGTGACGTGCTGCTTTATGTAGGTCGGTATCGGTAGTGGAAATGTTTGAGAGTCAGCACATTGCTAGTGCTAAGCCTACGTTGACGGTGGGATAAAAGCATGAGCGTGATGAATCCAAATGAGAATAAATGTGTGTCACCTGTCGCTGGTGTTGCCACTGTGACATTCACGTTGCAAAGGTCGCCATGGCAGCACTCCACCGTCAGGTTATGGGATGGGGGGCTTTCGCAACTTATGGACTCCTCGCTCCGCCCCACAATGCATCCCTTCTGCTGGACGGAAATGGCGTTCTGGACGGAGAGGGCCGAGAAGCACCGCTGACCAAAACACCGGTCTCCTCCGTCGCATGAGGGCCCATCGCACGCACACTCGTAGTCGCTCACGCTCCCCTCCTCTGCACAGGAAACACAGTCAGTCAGACATGGGACAGAACTGAAAAGGAAACACATTTAACCATCGATAATGGCATACAGTATACTATGTGGACGTTCGGCATTGTGAATATTAGAGTCATATTGTGGTCTTCTTAGTGCAGGAGCTTTGGTATATTCAACCGTCCTCATTTTCTTCTCTCTTTGATTTGAGAGTTTCATCATTTAGCTGCTACACTAAAGCAGATGACGCAGAATAATAAGTATCCCCAGCCAGCCAGTGACAGTGAGAAATCCTCAGTTCTCCCAGAGCTCAGTCTGAGAGCCTGTCACTGCAGTTGTTAAAAAAATGCTGCAAGACAGCGGGGGGAGAGGGAGAGAGGCACAGGGACAGAATGAGAGCCAAAACATGCCCTTGACAGAATTTTTTTAACTCACTACACATATTCGGAGCCGTGGACTTGGCCGACTGTATGGGAAATGGTACTGAATGGGTGTAGTCTCTGAAGAGACACCCTAATGTACCCCAATCTCTTTGTTAGTGAGAGTAGCCATGTTTTTTTTAAGGAGACGTGTCAAAATCTTACCTTTCACGCTGGAAGAGGGCAAAACCAGAAGTATGAAGACCAGGAAAAACATGTCGCCATCTAACATTGTAGACCTGGAAGACAGGGTAGAAGTTCCACCAAATGACATTGGAATAGTGTGTTCCCTAAACATGGACCTGCCGGATAGCTTACAATCTATGTACTCAGAAGATTCCCCGACAAGACAAATACATTTATTTACATCACACAGATAAAAGGCATTTATACAGAAGCTGCTTGTCAATTTATGTCCATTAAAATGAATTCAAGCCAATGGTGTGACAGGACAAAAGGAAAGAAAGAGATGAAAGTAAAGGATTTAGATCTAAGAGCACCATGACAGAGGGGAATTTTACTGAGAGAAAAAAAGACCTTTCCTTGTTTTCAGTAAAGAGTCAACACCAAGTTTAAAATGCTCAAGTAAAGTGGGTCTCATGCCTTCCTGTTGTCCTGGCAACAAGGCATTGAGTGGCAAGCAATTGGGCGACTAGTGCTCTCCTATTGGCTGAGCTGTACTGTGAGAGAGAGAGACAGCCTACTTGGCAGCGAGTGGAGCAGACAGACGCAGGAGGAGAACGAGGACGAGATGATCACAGCAGGGAGCCCAAATAGAAACATTTCAAAATGAAGAGGCTGCCTCTAACCCGTCAATATTGCATGTGTCTTTAGGCACAGCGACATAAAATGTACATTTACCTCCGTTTGATTTCGGCTGTGATCTGTCTGACTGATTCAAACAGAGCCCATCGCACTCTAGAGCAACACATCCACACCCCATCAAAATTAGGATGCATGTTTTCCAAACTATTCCTGTACCAAATCCACATTGATAAGATTTGAAGATTGTTGCCGTTGGCCAAAAACTCCCTACAATTCCGCCACCTATTCCCCATGCAGCGTGTTTATGACATACTAAGCCCGGGCGGACCGTTATCTTGGCAGTGTTTGTGTCTGCCCACTGATAAATACCCCAGTGTTTCTCCCAAAGCCTTTGTGCCTGCTCCCAGACATAAATGATTAAGCACGTAATGTTAGCATTACCCCAACGGCGTCTGTATGGCCCCGCTCACACACAGACCACATGTTGCTCCTTTTAATCAGAGCACAAAACAGAGGCTGCCACTGAAAGATAATCATGGGCTCTGTGCAGAGCAGAGTGGGGGTAGGAGGACCGAGGGGGGCACCCAGGGGACACACAAGTATGGCCAGGGGGCAACGAGAGGGCAGAGGGACAGGGGAATAATGCAGCCACAAAGTCCAAATTGGCTACGAAATTGTAAGGTTAGGGTTAGGCATAAGGTTAGCAGTGTGGTTAAGGTTAGGGTTAAGATTAAGTTTAAAATAAGATTTTAAGAAAAATTGTATAAAATGGTCAGGCTTTAGCCATGATGACTTTGTGGCTGTGTCACTAGTGATGACCAGGGAGGGGAGGGCACTTAGGAGGAAAGGGGGGGGGGGGGGGGGGGGGGGGGGGGGGGGGGGGGGGGGGGGGGGGGGCAGGTGAATAGTGTGCCACCCAAAAAGGAGCGCAGGGTACAGACAGGTAAAGGAGTATTTACACCCAATGGAAAAGCATGATTCGTAGCGCAGTGATGCATTGCTGTTTTTCGTCACTAAAAAGGGGAAGCTCCTTGTACTACTCTCCGAAATTCCTACGTACTCCGTGCCACATGAAAATTGTAATGTGCCTGATCATTCCTTGCGCAGCCGTGGGTGTAGTGTTGTGTAGGCAATGAAGCGTTTTTTTTTTTTTTTTTACCACCAACTCGCTTGGTTCCTTGATCTGTTCTACAGTGCCGTCGGAAAGTATTCAGACCCCTTGACTTTTTCCACATCTTGTTACGATACAGCCTTATTCTAAAATGGATGACCTTTTATTTATCTACACACAATACCCCATAATGACAAACAGAAAACAGGTTGACATTTTTGCAAATGCATAAAAAAATACCTTATTCACATAAGTATTCAGACCCTTTGCTATGAGACTCGAAATTGAGCTCAGGTGCATCCTATTTCCATTGATCATCCTTGAGATGTTTATACAACTTGGATTCCACCTGTGGTAAATTACAGTTGATTGGACATGATTTGAAAAGGCACACACACCTGTCTATATAAAGGTCCCACAGTTGACAGTACATGTCAGAGCAAAAGCTCCGAGACACGATTGTGTTGAAGCAAAGGTCTGGGGAAGGGTACCAAAACATTTCTGCAGCATTGAAGGTCCCCAAGAACAGAATGGATCATTCTTAAATGGAAGAAGTTTGAAACCACCAAGACGTGACGCTTGAGTGCCAAGCGTCACATCTGGAGAAAACCTGGCACCATCCCGACGGTGAAACATGGTGGTGGCAGCATCATACTGTGCGGATGTTTTTCTGTAACATAATGTGGGAAAAGTCAAGGGGTCTGAAAACTTTCCGAATGCATCAAAGTAGTCTATTTTGCATTGACAACCAAATATAATCTCAGCGACAATAAACCAAACAATGTAGCCTTATTAATCCCCCCCAAAAAGTATATTTTTGTTTCGAAGTAATAACTAGTGATTCCAGGCTATTTAGGTAAAAAACAAGAATGCGAGCCATGTGCTTTTTTCCCTATGACAAAAACATGACATTTTTTGCTGATATGTGAGTGAATACATTCAAGCATCATATTAAAAACTGTGATAATGTTGTAGGTTACACCAGCATGTATAATATACATCTAGTTATAATTCGGATTATTTCACATGGAGACGTGGGAAGCTAATCAACTTCAAAAATCACTTCAAGATTGCCGTCTTGATTTAGCTTGGCATTGAATAAGCAGCCCGTTTTGCATTGATAACCAAATATAATCCAGACAACATCGTAGCCTTATTAGAATCCTCTAACAAGGTATTTTGTTTTAGAAGGGATTACTATGTGATTCTATGCTATTTTGTAAAAACAGCTGTAGGTCGTGCTTTTTTCCCCCTCCTCCATGACTAAAAATGATATTCTACTTTTAGCTGATATGGGAACGAATACATTGAAGTAGCATATCAAATTGGGATAATGTTGTATGTTACACTGACAAGTATACACATATTTGCCGGGGCATATTTTACGTAACTATACATCAGATTATTCACATGGAGACATGGGAAGCTAAAAAGGCTAGCTAGCTTGCTACATTTTTAGTCAGGCTAAAGCTAGCTACTGCTAGCAGCATATAACAAGGGCAGATGACTTTTGCTTGCTTTCACCACAAATAAGACGGCAAACCATTCGCCCCCTTGTGAATGGGAATCTAGGCAGCACGGACCAGCGAGGGTATCATGTTGCCAAATGGTGGGGGGCGGGTCCCAAAATCCAGGTTGAAAGATTCTAGATTTCCTCCTTATTCAAATCAAACTTAGTCACATGCGCCGAATACAACAAGTGTAGACTTTACCGTTAAATGCCTATTTAGCCCTGAACTACTCTTGAACTGCACTGTTGGTTAAGAAAATATTTACCATGTAGACTAAAATAAAAGTAATAATAAAAAAAGCAACACAATAAAAAGAACGAGGTTATATACAGGGGCACCGGTACAGAGTCAGTGTGCGAGGGTACAGGTTATTTGAGGTCATTTGCATATGTAGGTAGGGGTGAAGTGACTATGCATAGATAATAAACAGCGAGTAGCAGCAGTGTACAAAAGGGATGGGGGGGGGGGGTCTATGTAAATTGTCCGGTGGCGATTTTATTAATTGTTCAGCAGTCTTATGGCTTGTAGGTAGAAGCTGTTGAGGAGCCTCTTGCTCCTAGTCTTGGCGATCCGGTATCGCTTGCCGTGCAGTAGCAGAGAGAACAGTCTATAACTTGGGTGACTGGAGTCTGACAATTTTATGGGCCTTCCTCTGACACCACCCATTATACAGGTCATGGATGGCATGAAGCTTGGCCCCAGTGATGTACTGGGCCGTTCGCACCACCCTCTGTAGCGCCTTACGGTCAGATGCCAAGCAGTTGCCATACAAGGCGGTGATGCAGCCGGTCAGGATGCTCTCGATGGTGCAGATGTAGAACCTTTTGATGATCTGGGGACACGTGCCAAATCTTTTCAGTCTCCCAAGGGGGAAAAGGTTTTGTCGTGCCCTCTTCATGACTGTCTTGGTATGTTTGGACCATGATAGTTTGTTGGTGATGTGGACACCAAGGAACTTGAAGCTCTTGACCCCCTCCACTACAGCCCCATCGATGTTAACGGGGGCCTGTTTGGCCCGCCTTTTCCTGTAGTCCACGATCAGCTCCTTTGTCTTGCTCACATTGAGGGAGTGGTTGTTGTACTGGCACCACACTGCCAGTTCTCTGACCTCCTCCCTATAGGCTGTCTCATCGTTGTCGGTGATCAGGCCTACCACTGTTGTGTTGTCAGCAAACTTAATGATGGTGTTGGAGTCGTGCCTGGCCATGCAGTCGTGGGTGAACAGGGAATACAGGAGGGGACTAAGTACAGACCCCTGATGGGCACCAGTGTTAAGGATCAGCGTGGCAGACGTGTTGTTGCCTGCTCTTACCACCTGGGGCGGCACGTCAGGAAGTCCAGGATCCAGTTGCAGAGGGAGGTGTTTAGTCCCAGAGTCCTTAGCTTAGTGATGAGCTTCGTGGGCACTATGGTGTTCTTCTGATTTTGGGTAACTACCAGATTTTTGCAACAAACACCACGGGTGCAGAAGCAGATAGGGGTGGCATAAAATGACACAGATCCCCCCCCAACACCCTGATACAGGATGTGTCCCTCTAGGCACTTAATATGTCACCTCAATTATCTGCCCAATGTATCTCAGCCACTTCCACTTAATCTGCCACTAGCCTTTAACTAAAAATGGGGTGTTTCATTTGGTATCTTTTACAAAAAAATTGTCACTGTCCGCAGTCTGCCTCCACACAAAGACAAGAACACAACCCAATTTGAGAGAGGATAGCCTAGCTTTTGAACCGTATCAAAGACAAAACCCTACCGCCATGTTGAGAGGCCAGCTTGCACCAATGCCGGTGATGAATAACAAGTTGGGTTCGGCAAGGCAGAGTCAGACAGATCTGATGCAGTAGTTTCGCTGAGGGATTAAGATGTGCTCCTCCTGATATTAGACCTCAAAGTCGGAGACAAACAAGGCCAGCAACATCTGCAGAACACATTGAGCAAAACAGAAAGAGCAGTACATTTTTGGAGTTGTGTGCCTGTGCTCCCTCTGTCCCTGCATATTGAAATCTCTGGCAGTCTCTTAGCTGCAATGAGTTAACAGAGCCGAGATCCTGACAGGGGTGTTCTGCTTCGCAAACCCCCTGCAATCCCCCCCCCCCTCAGTCTCAGGGAGGTTAGGACAGGCAGTTCTTGTTGGTTGCCATTTTCTGTATCTTGGGCTAGAATCTAGTATCACTGTAATAGTTGACCAAGGGAAGGCTAAAAAACACAAGAGGGGAGATCAAATACAGAGTGCCCTATAAAGTACATAAGCAGGGGATTGGAAGGGGTGGGTGTCGGCAGTGGAAAGGCTTTGCTGAGATGTTGTCTTTGAGGACCAAGTGGGACAAAACAAAAATGTGGCCAAGTTGTGGTCGAGGCAGCTCGAAAAATGATCAAGCTCCACGCAGTCTTCCTTCTCTCGCAAACGATTCAAAGTCCCTGCTCCTTTTCAAAACCCTACTTTGCATCAAGATGAACATTTCAGTGTTGACTGTTGACTCACATGCATACACCAGATATTAGGATTCATCCTCTTTTACCCAACCATCATGATCTCCATCATATGTTGTTGGTTGGTTGCGATATGATCAGGTAACGATTGGTGCGATGCATGTAAACAGTATATGAGTGAGTGGGTGAGTGAGTGATTGAGAGAGTGTGTTGGTGTGTGTGTGTGTGTGTGGTGTGTGTGTGTGGTGTGTGTGTGTGTTGCTTGGGCCTGGGAGCCCTGCAGGAGCTGCTGAGTCATCAGGCTGCCGAGCTGGGAGACAGGAGGTGGAATCTGTGTCTGAGCTGGCGCTGGCATAGTTACCATGGCACAAATAGCCCCAGCGCCAGGGGAGCCACAGGGAGAGCTGGGCAGAGCAAGGCACAGCTGACCCAGTCTTGGCCTGCTCCGGGGCCCATGCCTCCCCTCACATGTCCCCATTCCCACTCAGAGAGGAGCGCGACACCAGGAACACGCAGATGGCCCGCTCCGAGGTAGATATGGGTGTGACACAGACAGTGCTGGGGGGCAAACCAGCCCTCTGCGAGCTCACCTTGCATTTACACAGCAGACTAACACAGCATATCGAATCAAACACTCCACCAATCTCTGCTCACAGCCAAACAGCCAAGTGAATCAGAGCGAACAAAGTAAAGCAGGACATAGATTTGTAGTGTTTATTCGGTTGTTTACAAGACCTGTCTGGAAACTCCAGAGAGAGAACTGAGAATAGTCTGAGTTAAAGATAGGTGCAGCGTACAATAAATAGAAATAGTACTATAGGTTATATGAGGAACAGGAGTATCTCATAACTGCACAACAGATTGCAGCCCATGACTGGTTGTGACATGCCATATACAAACAAAACAATTCAAAATGTGCCAATTTCAACAAACAAATTAGATGTTAATGTTTTTTTATTACGGTGTACTAGGAGCAGGGGAAGAAATGGACTTGCTTCCAATTGAACAGCGGTGAAATGCTCCAGTTAAGTTTAAGTGTAGTGCTTAAAATCAAGAGCAAGGACAGCTTCGGTCTTAGCCAGGCACTGCTGTTTAGCTCATCCAATGATTAATCATGGTTTTGTGTGTTTTTGTTTGGCTTGCATATTCATGCAGCATTTGCACTTCCATTTAGAGACATTACACTTCAGAATGTGTCATCCTACAACAAAAAATGCAAACAAAAGAAAATGAACAATCCACAGAGGGAGAGAGAGACAGACAGAGAGCTCTGTAAAAGCTAAGCAGTCGAAAGAATTCCAGGGCCGCAAACAACTCTGCTATGTTAATTATTACGGCACGCAAGACAGCTAACAATGGGGGTTGCCATAATCACACTAAATCTGTTCATTGGAAGAAAACATTCATTAAGCATGGAAATCCTCCTCCACCCTTGCTAGGGGCCTCATCAAATGGGAGATTAAAGAGAAAGTGAAAAGCCCACAGGCAGCCCTCTGTGGCCCCCAGGACCCTACAGTGGCCCATTCTGACCCTGCCATAGCCCTGCCTGGGCTCTCCCTCTCTCCTTTCTCTCTCCAGGGCTTCACTCAGCAAGCCGACTCCCTCACAACGTAAGGAATGTAATCAAATGCAAATGGAACTTTTCTTGTAAACTCACAGTACTGACACTCCTTTCCTGGTAAGAGGTGAGCGCAGCAGGTTTGGTTCAGTGCAGGAAAGGGTCATTTCTGATATAATACACATGCCCCTGTGTTGCATCACTCGTAATCTGAGACAAAAGATGTCTTTCTCTTTCAGCAGTACTTTTTTTTTATACCATCACTCTGGCTTCGACACGACCAGAGAGACCCTCCTGAAAAGTGTCAGACTTGAACGGCCATTTTGTTACTCCTTAGTCTCAGATGATCCATTCCTCACCGAGTAGAATGAAGATGTCGCAGGGACTAATGACATGGTCAAACAACCTTGTTTATTTGAAATTACATTGGATTGAGGAGATGGCTACAGGTTTGATCCCATTGAATACAGCAAAGGATCTGAACGAAACATAACCCTGTCGCCTCCGCCTCTGACAATTTGTACAGGTGAGATTGAAAGCAAGAAATGGAACATGTACAATTGCCAATCACAGAAGCTCTAAAAATGTACTAAAACCCCAAGCATCAAGTGAATTCCTGAACAAATAAAATAAAAAAAAGGTGCTTTGTGCTACAGAGATGAATCAAGGGCAATTATTGAAGCACCACGGTGAAGACATTCAAGACGAGAAGTCAGCGTATTGATGGACAGAGTATACTGCAACAGGCAGCAGTCACCATGGCACTGCGAAGTTCTCTGTAGGGACCACCATCACAACACTCGACACGGCCAATTCAAACACTGCCTTTATGACCTTTAGCAATGTTTGCAGAAAGTGGAATGCACAAACACTCTCCCTCTGAATGACCCACCGATAAAGTTCAGTGTGCTAGAGTGACACGGCTCTCCAAGAGCACCTTGATTTGTATCGCACAGACCCTCGATCCACCTCTTCTCCACCGTCAGACCTGATTGGTCACGTCGGACTCCCGGACAAAACGTCCAAAGATACTGTAGTTTTGCCTTCGAAGCCCGACAATGTACGGTAGCAATGAGAAGAAGAATCACGGGCGACCTCGCCAAGCACAGAATTTCAATACGTTTCGATTGATTTGACGTCCTGTGGCAGAAAGTGAGCTTTGCCATTGAGGGTGAGCTTAACAAGATCAGTCCAATAGCCACACACGTCGTCCTCCCCCTCCCCCCCCACTCCAGTCCTGCGCGTCTACCTGTCAGATTGAGTCTTCCCCACACTCACTGAGTCCCACACAGCACTACTGCAGCTGGACCATCACAGTCACACCCTCCTGTCGATGGAAGCTTTATGACCTGGGTTTGTTTTATATTCCCCAGTGAGAATTCTTCGTAGGAGTGGGACCAACTCCCATTCAATTGTTCGTTCAATTACAGAGGATAGGTGACAAGACGTTATAGTTTATCTGCTGGATCTCTGCTCTCATTGATCTTGAAGCATAGGAGCACACAAAAGTTTCACTGTTCAATAGCATTTTTTTTGTGGCTGGTTGTGTTGTTGAATCCTTTGGGAACATAATGTCATTGAGAACAGAGGTAATAGGCGACAGATTTTGGGCTATTTCTAAATGTGTAGAAACCTCCTGTTCTGCCTCAATCCTCAGGTGTTAGCTAGCTTCCGTACAAAGCCATGGAGAGAGATTGAATAACTGCATCACAAAATTGGAAAGGAAGTCCATGAACTGCAGCACACCACAGACGCACATGTTTGATATTAGCCAGAGTTTAACTAAAT
The DNA here is from genome assembly GCF_901001165.1 of Salmo trutta. Lineage (NCBI taxonomy): Eukaryota > Metazoa > Chordata > Actinopteri > Salmoniformes > Salmonidae > Salmo > Salmo trutta. The sequence goes on from NC_042980.1 coordinate 12,238,634, forward strand.
GTTAGACTTAAAGGGATACTTCGGGATTTTTGCAATGAGGCCCTTTATCTACTTCCCCAGAGTCAAAAGAACTCATGGATACCATTTTTAATGTCTGTGTCCAGTTTGATAGTAAGTTCGAGGTAGTTATCCCGAGCCAATGCTAACTAGCGTTAGCGCAATGACAGTCTACGGGTATCTTCTAGCAGATAAATAAATCCTAGCCGATAAATTCTAAATAGTTTGAGTATTTACAAGTCTTGCCAAAAATGGCATCTTTGTATCTCTTCAACCATCAGCTTATTACATCACACAAAACCGTACATGCCCCACATCTCTAACACTGCTCATTTTCACGTTCCAAACAGACTTGAGTTAAATAAGGGAATCCTTAAAATGTCTAAATGAGGGAATAATTCAATGAACTAAATGAATGTACAATCACACAAATCAAGGGATCGATCAAAACAGAGGTCACTGCTAAATTAGGGAATTGATCACTGTTTAATTCTATTACTAAACTAAATCCACTTCAAAGCCCAGGAATGGGGAGAGGCAGAGAAACCAAACAGAGCCATAACTTTCCCCCTAACAGCTGAGCGATAAGAGCTCTGAAGCGAGTGAAGCGCTCATAAAATGTGTATTGCAGATGGTCTCCAGTGCAGTCTCAGGGTAGTGGGAGAGAGAGGGGCCAGGAACACTGCGTATCTGTGTCTGCTTTAGTCTGCGTAGACAGCAGACTCCAGTCTCCTCTCTATTTGCCTTTCACTCACATTTGCAGAGAGAATAGAACTAGAAATCAATAACCCACTGGAGAGCCACCAAAGGAGATCCTGGAAGCAGACACACACACACACACACACACACACACAAAGTAGGACCAAAGTCTGTCTGGGGCACAGCCGCTGTCTGACTTCCTGTCTAGCATCAAGCCGACGCTGCAGAGCCAGCTAGGCCCCAGACGACTAGGCTGCACTCATCCTGATATGTTTTGGCTGCACTAGGCTTACGATTATTAAAGGCTCAAGGATTTTGACTAAAAATAACACCATCTTAAAAAGCAGTGGGAAAGGGGGGGGGGGGACAAGCAATGCCACACACATGCTGTGTTCCTCCGCAGCCCCGCCGCATCCACAACTGCCAGGTCCAACACTAATCCAAACAGAAAACTAAAAGTACAACTTACTCGCATGTCAGCGTGCGCCACATAAGGTCAAGAGTGCCAACCTCACAGCTGATGGGTCCTTAAAACCTTATCAGTCTCAGGAAATCCCACAGTGAAAAAGCTCTAATTCACTACTTTCATTCATTCATTCATCTGGCTTTCTCTGCCCTCATATTTAGCCTCACAATTAACTGCTTTACCATTTGCTTTTCAGGACAACCAGGGCTACGAGGAAAACAAAACTATTTTAAATAAAACAGTTGAACTCATGAGTTTTATTGACAAACGTCAATAAAAAAAATAATAAGGTCCACCAAGCAAAAACCTGTTAAAAAAATAATTTATAAGAATGCTGTAAGTAGAGAAATTGTTTCCTCAGTGGGAAATGAATATCCAAGTGGTCACTGACAACTGTGTGGAGTTTGACAGCAACAATGTGAGCTCATTACAGTAGTATAGGCACATTGTGCTGGGATTTCATATGATCTTCTATGTAGAACTTCTTACCTTCTGACGACTCTCTTGTAGCTTGTACGCGTCGTAGAGCAAAACACAGCTCTAGCTCAGCCCCCGTTAACTAACGGTTGGTATTAGCGGACGCAGAAGAAATAGACGAATCCAATGCAACAACCCAGCAGTCTGTAGCTCAAACACACAATGTTTAAAAACGGGTTAGAAATCCAAAACGCGCCGGCGTCAGCGGGACTGTAGGAGATCGCTCGTCTGTCGTTGGAAATCTCCGCCAAGTCCCGCCTCCGTCTCTCTTCCTCCGTCCCTCCGCTCTCTCACACAACCTCTTCTCTGTCACTCCCAGGCTGCTTTGAGACGGAGGCACTTACACCACCACGCCTGAGCCGGCCCCAGATTCCTGCTCAGACTTGAAGCCCTGCATCTCTGTGCATGGCACGGTCTGCTGTTAATGACAGCGTGTGTAACCTGATCCTCCAGCAGGCCAGCCAGGGCTCCCTCGCTCTGTCTCCGAAGCAAGGCAAGCTCTTCCCTTCTCCCCTCTGCTATTGTCTCAGTCCATACTGCCAGCTGTTTCTGACAGCCAAATTACCGTGCACAGGGAAATGATTGCTGTCGGAGGACTATTTTTTTTCTTCCATCACGCTCTTTCTCTCTCTCGCCTCTGCTTTCTGAAATGCTCAGGCCTCAGTGGGAAAATTATACACTTTGTGGTGCTCTGAAAGAACAGCTGCAGAACGGATCTGCTGAGGAAAGGCCTGCATATCTGCGCCAATGGAAGTGGATACCGTGTGGGAATAATTACTTTGATAATGTCTATGGGAGAGAATTAGAAACCGTCTGTTCAAAACAATTGACATTACAGTATGATGAATCAGAAACGATGTTGAACCCACTAACCCAACGTGAACACCTGGCGTTGAAATTGACTTGAACAAAACGATCAGAATAGAGCATTTCTGGTTGCTGTACGCCATTATAATACCCCAGTAGGTAAAGGGTGCATGAATCAAACAGCCTCTAGAGATTCGCAGATAATACTCCATAAAAAAAACTTTAAGGAGCGACAATAAAGGGGGAAATGGTAATATCTAGAATCACATACGCAAGATACCATTGCTTTGAGCGCTACTTGAAATTAACTTGACATCTTTGCGGAAGAAAGGAGCGCTAAAGCTCTGAGGAGTCTACAATAGATTTCCACAACATGCACTGGTGTCATTGGCCCCAAGCACAATGATTACATTGTCAGGAGGGGACACTGGCGAAAGAGAGCTTATCGGGACGTTATGGGTGAGCAGGCACGAACAAGTCAGACGGACCTTTCACCTCAGCTGAATAGAGTGAGAGCCCTGTCTCCGTCCAGACTGACTGACGTCGCGCTATCTCGCCGCCCTCAGCAGACTCCAGGAATCAACTAACCTAGTGAGACACTCCAGTTCACCAACCACTCACAAAGCTCCATTAGTAGGTACAAACTATTATTAACAACGTTCCTCAAAGAAATCAGTTATAGGCACCATTTCTAGCATTGTTTCATAGACAGGTCAGAGCTACAGATTCCCTTCCATATTGATTCCAACCAAAGACATGACCAGTGATCAACACTCATTTGTGTATTCCAATCTGTCTAGAAGTCGATTCCATGACCAAATTCACCTGCCAATACACACATCGTGCACATCTGTGACAACGTCAACAGTAGGGCGGTCAACCATCAGCTTCAAAAAGAGAGACTATTTTCAAGGTTTTGGGCGAGCTGCGAGGCTTACCTGCCTCGACTCATTACGACGATCTCACATAGTAGTCGCAACTGTCACCTGATTACTCAGATAGCAGAGAATTCACACATCCTCTTGACTCATTTGAGCATGGAGGCTAACCTTTGAGACTTTATGACACACTGGAGAGACACTGATGCCCATGGGATGCAAGGAGATTGTTTCAGAAGGGAGTAAGGGACAACTGATAATATTAAGATTGACATTCACAGCCAATAACTGACTGTGTGTGTGTAACTTGTGAGAAGTTCACTGAAAAGAGCAGGACCTCTAAATTATGATACCAATGACCTGTAAGTGTTGTATGATGATTAAACAAAAAAAACATTATCTTTCAAAATAAATATGCACCAGTCTGCTTACTTTGCCACGGAAATGCCTTTCAAATCTTTGCCACGTGATAATTTGATCACATTTTTTTTCCCTGCGCCTCATTTCTGTGATAGGGTTTGTCTTAAAACGTACTTGTGCAAAACGTAATGAACAAATATTGAATAAGTGCGTGCTATATAACGTGTTCATGTTATGGTAATGTAGCCCAAGTGAGGCCAAAAGTAATTAGTTAGTGTGCTGTCTGTGCACACAAAGTGAACTGTGAACTATCAGGTAGTATTCAATGCGTGCCCCAATGTCGTTAAATATTTATAGTTCTTCCCCCTCTCTGGCTACAGGACCATTGTGGTGCTTATTGCCCAGCGTGGGCTTGATGGAGGCACACGATCAAGGAGTGATGCGCCCAACAAAGTCTACATGACAAAAGGCACACTAACAAAGTGAAAGAATTTCATAAAATTGAGCCTACGGGTGACTGTAACCCCTGAGCATCAAAAAAAATCGCCGCCAAACAAATACTTAAATCTAGCCTATATCTAGACATACTTGAGTTAAGGGGAGTTTGCGTTGGTTATTGTGGTAACGTTGATCCTGTCTAGGCTTCTGTAAATAATAACAAATGTTTTCCTCCACAACAGTCTTTATGTATTGTTACTTGTTTCTCCAGATTGGAAAAAAAAGTGACCTAAATAATAGTTTATATATAGGGCTAATATTTCAACGAGATAAATGAACCTTATCTGGTTGACCTAAAGCTTGCGAGAGACTGAACGTGCCACTCACTGCCTTATTAAGCGAGAAAACGACTGTGATAGTGTGCTACATACAAGGCTACATTTGTACTATTTAGGGTCCCCACAAGTCCAAAGTATAGGCTACGCATAGGACTCTAGCCTACAGGTAGCCGCATATTACCAATAAAATATATCATTCTAAAAACAAACCAAAAACAACTTACCTTGCATGTAAAACTTACGAAGTGATTTGAGGACGCACAGACCTAACCTACAATGTGCTTACTGCACTCGTCAGGCTATTCTGGTATATCCCGAAAATTCACCGGACAATAGCCTATTTGTTTGTTTCTTAAATGCAAGACTCCGGTTTTCAGCCGACATTGCCCCGACTTCGGCTTCGATACTATGTTACAATACAACGAGTGTTCATAATCCAAAGTGATGAACAATTGCAGTCAGTAACTTCGCCAGCGTTCCATAAGCTTTGGTGTTCTTCACTCGATATACGAACGGTAAGAACCCCTAGGCGGATATTTCATGTAGCAGAGCTAGGCTACGGCAAATCCTAGGAGGAAGTAGCCTGCAACTCACTGTAATAAAAGGACGATTACCACATCATTTCCTCTGCGCATATTCCCACACCAGCCACCTGGGGAGGCGGTCATCTATGATATTTGAATTTGAAATGTATACATTTTCATTCATCTGATTTGGAAAAACATGCATGTTAGGAAAATATTATAGGCTATGTAATAGTGTTCAACAAATTCTAATCCTTGAGACCTACATTCAAGAACAAAAAATCCCTGAATAGCCATACGCTATTTTATAAAATACAAGGAGCCGTAATATAAAACCAAACTTAGTCTTATCAAATCGAGTTAGATCAGTATGGAAGCTCATTCCTGCAAGTAAAAATAAATACATCTGATTACCAGTTATGAGATAGTAAGCAGGGTTGGGTAGGTTGTAATCTATTATAGTTATTAGTTACCCTTCCAAAATTGTAATCAGTAACATAAGTTTTTTAGTGCCCAAAACTCAGTAACGTAATCTGATAACTTTTAGTTACTTTTAGATTACTTTCCCTTTAAGAGGCATTAGAAGAAGGCAAAATGAATATTACCAATTGAACGACATCTATTGCAGGATAAATCAATATTAGAGTTTACATAGCTCGCCTGTAATGGATGTTGCATTTTACTTTATGGGTTGGTTATGTAGGCTTCTTCTAACCCATTGCTTTATACTACAGATAATAATACGATTAGGCTATATCGTTACGTTAAAAACCAAGGTCTGTTAGATTTCTAGTCATTCCAATTAAAGCAATACCCCTTGATCTTCAAGAATATGACTTGTAAATATAGATTTGCTGAATTGTTTTACCTGAGCATAATAATTTTTTGGAACTCAGTCAGGGTCTCAATTTACTGTTGTGAGTTAGAATAGTAAGATACTCAAGGTGCAATTTAGAAATGTTGTTGTGCGTCAACAGTTTTTCTCTTGTTATGTCAGTCACTGACAGTCACTCAATTAGCCATGTCAGCTAACAATTGTTATATTGTTAAGTTAGTCTAGCCAGCTATCTAAACTTCTATTAATAACGGCCGTATACCAACCCGGGCATGCAGGGCACGTGCCCAGGTGCCCTTACCTCCAGGGAGCCCCCATTGATGTTGTTAGTCACTCTCACTCAGAATCATTAACTTGTCATAAATCATGGCAAAATGTGTAGAAAGGCAGGTAATTCGCTTTCTCTCTGCTGTCAAGAGGGGGCCGACTAAAGTGTATTTTCCACGAGGCATCACAATCTCATTTAGGGACTGTCATGCCAAATAGTGTCCCCTTACCAAAAAGTGTCATAGCAGTGCAAATGAACTTAGACTTGGGTATTTCAACAACTCGTCCATCCCAACTTGTTAGGCAATCACACGTACCTACAGGGGAAGGATGGCCAGCCACACAGGATGGTGATTTTGACTAAGGAGGAGAAAGAGGCCGTGCTGACCGAGATGCATGCTGGCCATTTCGGAGTGAAGCCCATGATTGCCAAAATCAACCTACGCTTCTTCTCACGGGGAATTGTCAAGGAGTTGGACAGCCGGGCAAGTGAAATAAGCTTTTGTTTATCAATCTCATTCTGTCACATCTGAAATTATTATGATTTCAATGAATGTCATATCAGAGAGCACGCAATGTCTCAATTTGTCACTTTTTGCTTAAAGGTCTAATCTGCTAGAAGTTTGAGAGGGTGACGACTGTGGCCTCGGAGTTGAAGCCCATCAAAGTTGTTTCACCATGGCACATGATCGGTAATTGTCCCAATTCAAATTTTGCCCTGATAAGTTGTTTTGTAATGGTTGCTTTATTTGACCACAGCCGAGTTCAATATTATAGAGTGTGTGTGTGTGTCAGTATCCTTACAAATGTGAAAATCTGCATACTGGATGACACCGATACATGTAAGAATAAAGTAATCTTCTCTCTAACACTTTAAATGTTAGGGGTGGACCTCATCAGACCCTTCACACAATCAAGGAATGTCAACAGCTGGTGTCTGACGGCGACCGATCACTTTACCAAGTGGGCGGTACCCATTCAGTGAAAGAAGAGAACGTGTTTAACCTTAAATTCCCTTCTGTAACCCATCAAAAAGGGTGCTTGGAACCAAAAATGTATTTTTGATTTGTATGATACCCATCAAGGCCGAGACTGGCGAGGCCACCTCCAAGGCGATGATGGACATCTTCAACACCCACGGTTCTCCTGAGGTCATCTTGAGTGACCAAGGTCATGAGCGCTTGAACATGGTACAGATGTTATAGGTTGTATTCTATCATCAATGGTTTGTTTTATTTATTTATTAAATTTTTTCTTTCTTTTTTCCATGGTACATAATCAGACATATTTCAATATCTTACAGTCTCAATAGATATCGCTTTCCTAGCCCCCTCCTCCAGGTTTGGTGAATGGACCAACCAGACCCTCAAGACTGCCATGGGCAAGTCCCTTGACGGGTACCAGGAACGGTGGGAGAACAACCTGAAGGTAATTATCTTTGCACACAACAGCAGCCTCCAGGCCTCCACCGAGTACGGAAGGGAGCCGCAGCTGTTGACTAAGGTAAACAATGCAATTGTAGATATAATTATTACATATACTGTAGTCTTTGAAATTTGTGATTGACTTAGTGTTGTTGTTTGTCTATTGCTATTTTTATATAACGTACTTTCAGATCACTGAAACCCCACCTGATGTGATGGAAGTTGTGGAACCAGATCAGAACGCTTTCGAGGACCACCTTCAGGCACGGACTGAGAAGGATATGGAGGTTTTTGACCAGGTAAAAATGATTGTCCGCTGTTAATTCATTTTCTGGCCCTCCGAGAGATATGTAAGAAATGTATTTGTAAAATGAACCATAATTGCATTTATTCATGTTATCGATCAAGGTGAAACTGAATATCGACAGGGCACAGGAGAAACAGAAGGAGAGCTACCGGAGCAGAATCAAGAAGGGGACCAGGTGCTATGACATCCAGGCAAAAATGTAAGAAGGACAAAAGGAAGGCGAGACCTGGGAAACCTCGCTGCTCTTTAGCTCCTAGCTGGGGGTCACCATTTGTTAAAGTGAATATAAAACATCTCAGATAACAACTATTTGCATTTGCACACAAAATAAGATAGTTTTAGATTCCACAACACTGATATTTTTTCTCTTCCTAGAGTTACCTCGGTGGAAGCCAACAATCTTATCCAGTTGGAGCAGTTGGACGGTCGACCACTGGAAGCACTGACGCCCTACACTTCAGTGAAGCCCAATAGACAAAGTATGTTAAGCTTTGGTTGACATTTGAGAAAGCAAGAAATGGCAGTTATGCTGAGCTTATAAAAATGTACCTCTTCAATTTACCTCCAAATGACTTTAAAGTCATCGACTGTCCCAGCCACACCAGATCCAGTGCGTTCGGATCAGTCTGATTGTCTGTGCTCTGAGTCGGAGGGGGGACCAGCTTGAGGTAGGCTATACCTTCCAAAATTGTTTTAAAGTACATATCTCCCAGTTATAACACTGCACTAATCCATCAAATTTTCTCACAGAAAAGTGTAACCTGTGTGTTTTGCTTGTTTACGTCTCTGTCTCCTACCCTGTTCCCTATAACTCTGCTCCTGTTCTCAAGGACCCAGGTGTTCTGCCCAACACCCAGATGTGGACCTACCTGATGTCCTCCATTACCAACCATCCTCCAACTTTCATTACATAAACTACAGCTACTGTTGTTGTCATTATCTGATTAAAAGTTTTCTTGCTCTATCATACTGGGCACATAATATGTGAGATACACAGATTACCTAAAAACACTAGCACTGCAAACACTCAGAACAAAGAGTGCAGCAGTGCCTGGACTTTGCGGTTTCACTCTTCAAGTCCCCCTTCCGAGATTGGCTGCCTGTTGAGAACAAGTGACAGACAGAACCTCCGACCCACACAGCAACCACCGCCTCTATATTCTACACAACAGAATTCAGTATTTTAGTCTATGATTGCCATGTGTGCAAAAAAATCTGTGAAAATGTATTAATGACACAACTGTACTGAAAAATATCAACGTTTATGAATTAAAATCTTAAATATTGCCAGGTTGGTTTTCACAGCTGTTTCACAAGGTGTTGATTATTGTAAGTTGCAAGGTATCCTTTGATGGTATTTATTTGTTCCACATTATTCATTATTGTATCCTAGGACCTACATACATATATAGTGATACATATACAGTGCCTTCAGAAAGTATTCAGACCCCTTGACTTTTTCCACATTCTATTAGGTTTCAGCCTAATTCTAAATGTTTTAAACCGTTTTTTCCCCTCGTCAATCTACACACAATACGCCATTATAACAATGAAAAACTGGTTTTCAGAAATGTCTGCTAATTTATAAAAAAACCCGGAAATATCACATTTACATAAGTATTCAGACCCTTTACTCAGTACTTTGTTGAAGCACCTTTGGCAGTCATTACAGCTTCGAGTCTTCTTGGGTATGACGCTACAAGCTTGACACACCTGTATTTGGGAGTTTCTCCCATTCTTCTCTGCAGATCCTCTCAAGATCTGTCAGGTTGGATGGGGAGCGTTGCTGCACAGCTATTTTCAGGTATCTCCAGAGATATTTGATCGGGTTCAAGTCCGGGCTCTGGCTGGGCCACTCAAGGACTTTCAGAGACTTGTCCCGAAGCCACTCCTGCGTTGTCTTGGCTGTGTGCTTAGGTTCATTGTCCTGTTGGAAGGTGAACCTTTGCCCCAGTCTGAGGACCTGAGTGCTCTGGAGCAGGTTTTCATCAAGGATCTCTCTGTACATTGCTCCATTCATCTTTGCCTCGATCCTGGCTAGTCTCCCAGTCCCTGCTGCTGAAAAACATCCCCACAGCATGATGCTGCCACCACCATGCTTCACCGTAGGGATGGTGCCAGGTTTCCTCCAGACGTGACGCTTCGCAATCAGGCCAAAGAGTTCAACCTTGGTTTCATCAGACCAGAGAATGCTGTTTCTCACTGTGTTCTTGGGGACCTTCAATGCTGCAGACATTTTTTGGTACCCTTCCCCAGATCTGTGCCTTGACACAATCCTGTCTCAGAGTTCTACGGACAATTCCTTCGACCTCATGGCTTGGATTTTGCTCTGACATGCACTGTCATCTGTGGGACCTTATATAGACAGGTGTGTGCCTTTCCAAATCAGCTAGGGTGCTGATTTGAAAAAGAGATGGCGCCTGAAGAAATGACAGACGTTTTACGGGTGTCTAACCAATTGTGCTATTATGTGGGTTTTTTTTCGAGTTATTTGTAACTTATTTTGTACATAATGTTTCTGCCACCGTATCTTACGGCAAAAAAGAGCTTCTGGATATCAGGACAGCGATCACTCATCTCGGATTAGACAACATTTTTTTCTTCAACAAGCAGGACGCACAGGATGTACTTCAGACACCCTACAAGGCCGAAATCCACGTCATTGGCAAGAGAAAGAGACGCAGGTATAGAGGACACAGGGCGGGGTGCCTCGTAAGAATCTTCTGACGGCGAGTGTGAAATCTGCCCTTACCATCAATATTGAGTTTGAGTTTAAAAAAATTATATATTTTTTTACAGGAACAGTGCACATTAATCAACGTTTCAGTAAAAGTGCCGGTTTTATCCAACCAGCTAACTTTCAACTGCAGTCCCTGGGCAGGTTATTAAAAACAATTACAATACAGACAATCAATGAGCAGTGAGCACACACAGAGCAACATAGGACAAGCAAGACATAGCATGCAGACAGAGAAACATAGTACAAAAAGCAACAAGACAAAATCCATAAAAGCAACAAAGTGTTTCCACACCTCACAAGCTACAGACAACAGACAACATGGAAAGCGACAATACACAGCTAGGGATTATGTTCACAAATCTGATTGACCTTTAGCCATGTCTTCATGTTTTTTGTGAAAGTGTGATAGGTGGTGCAGTTATGTGTGTCTGATGGCAGTGTATTCCAGACATGGGAAGCTCTCACAGAGAAAGCAGATTGACAAAAGGTGTTTTTCCTTAAGGGAACTATACAGTCACCTCCCATGGCAGAACTTGTGGATCTGCTGCCATATGTTTGGGTTTGCTGTTTAACAAAAGTATTGAGTGGAGGGGGAGCCAGGCCATTTAGGATCTTGAATACAAGATGGGCCAGACAGATTACCAGCACGTGTGCTCCGAGCATGTGCTGACCAACTGGCAGGTGTCTTCACTGACATTTTCAACATGTCCCTGATTGAGTCTTTATACCAACACGCGTCAAGCAGACCACCATAGTCCCTGTGCCCAAGAGCACTAAGGTAACCTGCCTAAATGACTACAAACCCGTAGCATTCACGTCTGTAGCCATGAAGTGCTTTGAAAGGCTGGTAATGGCCCACATTAACATCATTATCCCAGAAACCCTAGACCCACTCCAATTTCCATACCGCCCAAACAGATCCACAGATGATGCAATCTCTATTGCACTCCACACTGCCCTTTCCCACCCGAACAAAAGAAACACCTACGTGAGAATGCTATTCATTGACTACAGCTCAGCGTTCAACACCATAGTACCCTCAAAGCTCATCACTAAGCTAAGGATCCTGGGACTAAACACCTCCCTCTGCAACTGGATCCTGGACTTCCTGACGTGCCGCCCCCAGGTGGTGAGGGTAGGTACCAGCACATCTGCCACACTGATCCTCAACACTGGAGCCCCTCAGGGGTGCGTGCTCAGTCCCCTCCTGTACTCCCTATTCACCCACGACTGCATGGCCAGGCACGACTCCAACACCATCATTAAGTTTGCAGACGACAGAACAGTGGTAGGCCTGATCACCGACAACGATGAGACAGCCTATTGGGAGGAGGTCAGAGACCTGGCCGGGTGGTGCCAGAATAACAACCTATCCCTCAACGTAATCAAGACAAAGGAGATGATTGTGGACTACAGGAAAAGGAGGACTGAGTGAGCCCCCATTCTCATCGACGGGGCTGTAGTGGAGCCCGTTGAGAGCTTCCAGTTCCTTGGTGTCCACATTACCAACAAACTAGAATGGTCCAAACACACAAAGACAGTCGTGAAAAGGGCACGACAAAACCTTTTCCCCTTCAGGAGACTGAAAAGATTTGGCATGGGTCCTCAGATCTTCAAAAGGTTCTGTAGCTGTAACATCGAGAGAATCCTGACTGGTTGCATCACTGCTTGGTATGGCAACTGCTTGGCCTCCAACCGAAAGGCACTACAGAGGGTAGTGTGTACGGCCCAGTACATCACTGGAGCTAAGCTGCCTGTCATCCAGGACCTCTACACCAGGCGGTGTCAAAGGAAGGCCCTAAATATTGTCAAAGACCCCAGCCACCCCAGTCATAGACTGTTCTCTCTGCCAAGCAGTACCAAGTCTAGGACCAAAAGGCTCCTCAACAGCTTTTACCCCCAAGCCATAGGATTCCTGAACAGGTAATCAAATGGCCATCTGGACTATTTGCATCGTGTGTGTGTGTGTGTCCCTCCGCCAACCACTCTTTTACATTGCTACTGCTCTCTGTTTATCATCTATCCATAGTCACTTTAACTATACCTACATGTACATATTACCTCAGTTAGCCAGACTAACCGGTGCCCCCACACATTGACTCTGTACCGGTACCACCTGTATATATCCTCACTACTGTTATTTTCACTGTCATCTTACTTTTTATATTTTATTTCTTTACTTATATATTGCTTACCTAATACCTATTTTTTACTTAAATTGCACTGTTGATTAGGGCTTGTAAGTAAGCATTTCACTGTAAGGTGCACCTGTTGTATTCGGTGCACGTGACAAATAAACGTTGATTTGTAGTGGATGAAACTGTAGGGAAAATGGCGCAGCACTAGTCTGAGTACCAGTCTCTCTCTTTAGCTAACATTCCACTTGCCTCTCCTTGTCAATGCCAAAAAGACTGGCCTTTCAGCAATCGAAACATTCAATATGTGCTGGATTTGCGGCAGAGTTGATCACTGGTTGTTGGAAATAACTTTCCTTTTTTCCATGACAACATGTGGAGCATCAAAAAATAATGAAAATATATAACATAGTCAAAAACAAACATTTAGCTGTTAGCTTGGCAAGGTGTCACGGCTGTTCGAAGGAGCGGACCAAAATGGAGTGTGTCCGTAGTTCCACATATTTATTAGACGTGAAACTGAATGCAATACATAAATAACTTGAAATTCAACAACAACAACAACAACAACAACAAACCTTGGCGCAGAGAGGGCAACACACTACTCAAAAGACAATAACCCACAAACCACAATGAGGAAAAAAAAAAAAAAAAAAACGACTTAAATATGATCTCTAATCAGAGGCAATGAGGATCAGCTGCCTCCAATTAGAGATCAACACCAAACAATCCCAACATAGAAATACACAAACTAGATCCTAAACATAGAAATAGAAAACATAGATTAGCCCAAAACACCCCCTGTCACGCCCTGCCCTACTCTACTATAGAAAACGACATCTTACTAGGGTCAGGACGTGACACAAGGTGTATTTTGAGGCTTAAAATCAAGCAACTTTTGACAAACTGGTTTCATCTAGACAAACAAAAAACGGATGCTGCGCAATCGGATACCAACATGTTCTGTGGAGAAAAAAAGTAATAGAGTTCCAATATTTGCATAATCATTGTGATTGGAGGATAGCTGTGAGGGTAATTCAGTCATGTTTAAATTCTCTGTTCTCTTCGAGCACATTAATGATATAATGTTCACATTTGAAGATGTCAGAAAGGCCAGTCTCTTTGGCACATGACATGGAGTACACGGAATGGATTAGCTAAAGAGACTGGCACCCAGACTAGCGCAGCACAGCTTCCAGAAAAACTGTTGCTTTCAAACTAGGGATTTTGTGGTTAATTGGGGTAAAACAGTAATTCTGCTCAGAGATTATGCATGTATGAACTACACATTGACACATCCAGCCCAAAGCGGGATGTGTAAAATACACTTAGTAGTCGCCAAAGTTCCGGAGCATGTCTTTAATTAAATCTGATGTCAACCAGATGTCATCAAACAGACACCAACTCACATCAACAAATCGCTCCAATCCATTAATATGGAACAATATCACAACAAACCCTCTATCTCTCTCTCTCTCTCTCACACACACACACACATGCACACACACACGTGATTGACTATAGGATATACATAAGGTTATCCTTGAAAGCATGTGCAAAGCACACATTGGATTCATGTGATACAGATCGCCTAAATGTATCTCATTATAATGACTTAGTATCTCCTTATTATGACTTAGTATCTCATAATTATGACTCACATATCTCATAATAATGACTTACTATCTCATAGTTATGACTATCTAGCTCATAATAATGAATTACTATCTCATAATAACGACTTGCTATCTCATAATAATGACTTGCATATCTCATAAAAATGACTCACATATCTCATAATTAGGACATACTATCTCATAATAATGACTTACTATCTTATAACTTGTAGTCAGATTTTAATTTTTTTGGTGGCAGGAACGAGCTTCCATAGAGATCGGAGGAAAGATGTTGTTTTCATTTTCTGCACTGCAAGCCCACTCATGGAAAATTTGCCTAATGTTTTAAGACTAGGCGTAATAGAGGTCTAATTACAAGGTATTCAAATAATAAAGCAGAAGATAAAATATTGTTATTATTTTAAATATATATTTTTTGAACATATTTTTTCAACTATATTGTGGGTTATGGATAGACTACAATAGGTAGCAGATAAAGGGTTTGGTGGATTATTCATAATTTAAATATCTTTATTTAATTTCATTAACAGTCAAAAAAAATATATAGATATCACCTCTGATTCAAATGAATTTCACATAATTTCTGTTTTTAAACCCATTAACATTCCGAAAAAAAGTAACGCTCCAGCCCTGTTTCCATGGTAACAAAACTCTCCGCACAGTCAGACGTTTGTTTTGTCACTCCCTACAAGTTAGCTCGAAATCCATTCTCGGGTTTTCTCCGCACTATTTTTGCCGGTGTCCAGATTTGCGAACGCAGTATAGCTGGAAATGTAAGTAATGTTTTGCAATGATGCTTTAACATCACATTAACTTACTAGCTACCTACACTTACATCCATGCACTAAAACGAACACGTATAGCTAGCTGCTAACGCTAGTTGGCAACGCCTTATTGCTAAGCTAACGTCCTTACCGAGCTAGCAATTTGACCAGCAGTGTACGCGAGGATGACAATGTACTGCGTTCTTTTTTCAACAGAAAGACAACAGTAGACATGAACACTGACACAGATCGCCGACAAAACGACCATGGCAAGTACAATTGGTCTTCAAATGTGCAAAGCTGACTAGCTAGCTAACGTAGCTAACTACCGTTAGCTGTGAAGGCCTAGCTAATATCTCTGATTCTGACTCTTGGCTAGCTAGCTAACGTTACACTTCTTATTCTAACAAGCCTCTAAGATGTAACGTTACCAGGTGAGGGTGCTAGCTAGATGAAGTAGCTAACGTTAGCTAATGAACTAGCAACAACTTGAAGCAAGCCTTTATAATTGTGTGTGTGTTTTTTTTAGGCGTTGGCAATGGTGATGATGATTCAACAAAAGCTGCCCCGACCTCCCAGATTCCTGGACTGTCTGACGATGCTAACAATGGTCCTGAGGAGAGGACTAAAGGACGCCGTACGGGAGTTAATGAGTCCGATTCTGCGTATACTAAACTGGCTAAACAAGGAGGACAGAGGGGTAAAAACGGTATTCTGTTTGACCTAGAAATAGCAAAGATTATTATCTCCCCTTTCATCTGTGGAAATGAAGTAAGTTATAGCTAGCTATATGTCTAGCTCGTAGACTGTAAAAAAGTGCAGCTAGGTGAAATGACACACCCATCCAGTTTGGAAGGATGGCCTAGCGAAACACTTTAAAAAAATCGTTAACTAGCAAATAGCTAGCTAGTATTATAAACTGGGTGGTTCGAGCCCTGAATTCTGATTGGCTGACAGCCGTGGTATATCAGACCCGTATACCACGGGTATGACAAAACATGTATTTTTACTGCTCTAATTACGTTGGTAACCAGTTTATAATAGCAATAAGGCAACTTGGGGGTTTGTGCTATATGGCCAATATACCACGGCTAAGGGCTGTATCCAGGCACTCCGCGTTGCATCGTGCAGAGAACAGCCCTTAGCCATGGTATATTGGCCATATACCACACCCCCTTGTGCTTAACCAGGGGTTATTGCTTAAGTATACCAAAGGTTCCCAAACTTTTCCACTCAGGCCCCCCTTTCAGCATAGGGGACCATCCCGCATTTCAGACAAGTTATAAATAGCTCCAAATCGAATCAAATTTTATTGGTAACATACACATGCTTACCAGATGTTATTGCGGGCATAGTGAAATGCTTATGCTTCTAGATCCAACAGTGCAGCAATATCTAACAGGTAATATCTATCAATTCCACAACAAAACCTAATATCTAACGAATCCCACAAAACCTAATACACACAATCTAGTAAAGGAATGGGGTAAGAATATATAAGTATAAAATATATGGATGAGCAGTGATAGAGCGGCTAAAATGCAGTAGATAGTAAAGGTCCCTAAGGTTTGCAATGACTGACATGACAAGAGGAAAACTGATGATGCGCTACCCAATTACAAAATTGCGGCTTGTGCATTCTACTATTACAACTTTAAAGAGTAAGTTGAAAGCCGGACTGATTTCCTTTAAAATGCCCCCCCCCCCCCCCCCCGGATCCCTGGGGCACACCCCACAGTTTGGGAACCACTGTAGTGTACATCATTGATAACCAAGTTCTTTTCATTCATTTACAGGTTTATTGTGGCACGAGGAGACCAATTTGGACACCAAACCTAATTCTGCATCATCTTACAAAGCTCCAAACTGGTTCTCTGGATCTCCAAAAGCTCCAGAGCAAGCAAGGTAAAGCCAAAAAGGCAAATTAAGATGAGAATAATGACGGTTACTCTGGAATTAAAAAGTAATCTATTTGTGAAGTTAGTTTATTAGTCATTTATGGTTACTTAGCCAGGCCAAGATGGATTGTGTGCATTGATCATCCAAATTTCATATTTGTTTGAGGTTGTATCCAATTGTAAAACAGGGGTGTGTTCAGTTTGTTAAACGTTTTGCTACATTGCGTGGTGGTTTGGACTGAATGACACGTTTCCCCCAAACGGTGCGCACCGTTCTTCAACAGCCTTTGTATGTTTGCTCCCGTTTGGTGGGTGTGGTGGAGTGTGGGCTGATCAATATGGGCGTGGTTACCATTTGATATTGCAAAACTCATGCAGAGCACTGTATGCACATTCACCCTCGGGGCCACTGTTATCACAACATCCTTCAACTAGTCCTTCAGAACATCCGCCGTCTCTGACGTATCAAACATTGCACACTGTTGAGTCCTGCTGAATGCAGCCCATTTATACAGGCTAAGGCTATTATTAGTATAATGGGTTATTTGACATTTGTAAATTTGTCTTTCTTCCAGCCCAACTGAGAGCTTTCAAAACTACATGTCAACTAATGCTCCCTTTGGGAGTGATAATAAGTCAACTTGGGAAAGGGACTTTGATGACAAAGAGAAGGTGAATGGAGAAATCCTTTGCAATTTCACTTCTGATGATGCTCTACCCAGCAAATGTAACAATATTTCGCCGTTCATATATTGTGCTACTATAAATTGAGTTAATAGTTTATTCTGAGGTCTTCGAAGTCCAGTATGCAGACAGACCTGTTTAGATTATTTTGGACATTGACTTCCCTTTTGACAGCATTATATCACCTGCCTAGTATCATGAAAAGCTACATGTTTTTGGCTCAGTACAAATATTAGCTAACAATGGATAGAGTTCTCAGACTCAACACCTACCGTATCTAGTAAACTTATAACCAACCACTATACCACCATCTTTGGCTATGTCCCCATTTGTTGCTGAAATGTATTTGATTAGCATCAAATTGTCACTGGCCTTTACCATATTTTAATTATTCTAGATTTATCAGATTCCTCTCTTGCAGTTGCAGTGATAGAGAAGAAAGTGACCTAGTATGTCCAATAGAAGCTGATGTTGCCAACTGAAATAGGGGGTTTCATCACGTGTTCAATCCATCTTTCACCTCGTGTTCAATACTGACGTGATTCGAGATGACAAATGACTATTCAAGACACTTTTTGTTTTTGCTGTCAGATCTCTCCCAACAGCCAGATGGAGAACTTGTCCTTAGCATCAGGAAAGAATGAAGATGCAGCAGGCAATTTCAAGAAAACGTGAGTGACCCCATTGAAATATTTACACCATATATCCACAAGATGGCAATGTTATACTTTTTCATTCACAGCACAGCAGAGTGCAGCTCCAGACAGCTTGGGCAACTTTACAATATGTAACTCTTTGTTATAGGCTCAAAGATTCAGTCATACATATATATATATATATATATATATACTGTACAAAAATATAAACGCTACAATTTAAACGATTTTAATGAGTTACAGTTCATTTAAGGAAATCAGTCAATTGAAATAAATTCATTAGGCCCTAATCTATGGATTTCACATGACAAGGCAGGGGTGCAACCATGGGTGGGCCTGGGAGGGCATAGGCCTACCCACTGTGGAGCCAGGCTCAGCCAATCAGAATGAGTTTTCCCCCACAAAAGGACTTTATTACAGACAGAAATGCTCCTCAGTTTCATCAGCTGTCTGGGTGGCTGGTCTCAGATGATCCCGCAGTTGAAGAAACCGGATGTGGAGGTCCTGGGCTGGCGTGGTGACACGTGGTCTGTAGTTGTGAGGCCGGTTGGACGTACTGCCAAATTCTCTAAAATGACTTTGGAGGTGGCTTATGGTAGAGAAATTAACATTAAATTCTCTGGCAACAGCTCTGGTGGACATTCCTGCAGTCAGCATGCCAATTGCACACTCCTTCAAAACTTGAGATGTGTGGTATGACAAAACTGCACATTTTAGTGGCCTTTTATTGTTCCCAGTACAAAGGTGCACCTGTGTAATGATTATGCTGTTTAATCAGCTTCTTGACATGCCACCTGTCTGGTGGATGGATTATTTTGGCAAAGGAGAAATGTTCACAAACAGGGATGGTCTGCAAATTTGTGCACAAAATTTGAGAGAGAAAAGCTTTTTGTGTGTATGGAAAATGTATGTGATCTTTTATTTCAGCTCATGAAACATGGGACCAACACTATACATGTTTGCGTTTATATTTTTGTTCAGTATATTTACATTCAAATAGTTCATGTCAAATAGAAATGGAGGTCAAACACACATGACTTCAGTATGTAATTCCTATTGATTGTTAATGATATGGGATTCTTTGTACTGTAAGAATACAAATAATTATAAACTACTGTTTTGTAATGTGAAGGGAAAAAAACTGGTAACAGCATTTCTGTGTTCACACAGGATGAACATAGTTTGTTTCTAACTTTGAAAAATGTAAGTCTCGTCTAAGCTGCATATCGCCCCAAAATAGCCCCAAAATAGTGTACTCAATTACTGCACACATTATGATAGAACTATGCAAACAAATGTTGGATTAGTTTTTCGTACATAAAATGGCTATAAATATACAAATAGTAAATCCATTTGCAAATTTTTTTTTTTAGATATGGAAACACTGTGTGACATCGGTAACTACAAAAATCATAAATGTTGGTTTCAAATATAAATTAGGTATTTGAATTATAATTATTGTTTTTATTCATTCACACTCTCTGAAATTGTTTTCTTGAAAAAATAATTCACTCTGGCCATATTTTTACTAATGATATTGTACATTTATTAAAGCAGTATTGTACTGTATTATCCATGCATATATAAAAACATTGTTTGGCCATATTTTATCTATTTTTTTACAAAAAAATACGTTAAAATCACATGACTCATGCCAATATTACTTATTAAAAATGACAGAAAATGTCATTTTCACTGTCTTTTGCCTATGACTTCCAGGGCCCTCCCACTTGTTTCCATTTGGCAACAAATGCATTTGATCCGTTTCCTAAGAACAAATACTTGGAAAATTAGATTTAATGTTTATCACCCGAGATTGAGTTACCATTTTTTTGATTGAAGGAGGTGTGTACACACAGTTTTATGAGAACAATTTGTGGGGCATTTCAGTAGCAGCTATTGATTTCTGCCTTCGCGGCTAGTTCAAACGCTGACATTTCCGACTTGCTACCTAGGTGTAGTTCTACAAGTGCTGCGTTCAACCAGTCAGCAAGTCAGAAATGTCAGAGTTTCCTTATTCCCACTAGCATGTGATCGGGAGAGGAGTTGCATGTCATGTGACTTCACCAAAGGACATCATTGGCTAGTGTAAGCCCCCCCCCCCCCCCTATTTGTCAAGTTCAATGGTGTTTGTATTTCTTCATTCATGGAAGCAAGTGGATGAAGAGAAATGGTATGTTGCCACTTGGCAACATTTTATGCATTAAATGTGAAAAGTAGATTGCAATGTGAAAAGTAGGGTCATTTACCAAGCACAACAGTTTATGAGTGTTAATTAAAGCTACACTCTTGGTGTATTTGTGTTTCAGCCCAGCAGCCCCGCTACCAATTGATGGGGCTGAAGAAATGTAACTATTTTAACATTTACAGACCGCTTTGGATGCAATTCAATGGTATCATCGATATAGTTTTTAAAATGTTTGAAGCCATATATTGTTAACAAAGGCATTTGGGGACCGTTTTACTCACAAGCTCATGAGGCAAGTTATGTTATACAATTTTCTTTTGACATTATTCAAGAATCAATAGGTATTGGCCTCATATCATTCATTTTGGTGACCAAAATCGGGTGCAAATATCCCAGATTGCACCTTTGTCTCTCCCAGAAACTTGCCGATTCAATGTGCTGACAATATTTGTTGTGGTAGTCTTGAACCTGGCCTCCCTAGTTCTCATACAATATTGCACTGCCCAAAACTCCTGCCCCACACTTTTTTAGAACGCATAAGGCCGATGTGATGTGGCCAAGGAATAGAAAGACGGGACCTTTAACTAATTCTATCTGTCCCATTATGGCGTCTGTAACAGCACGGGCAGCGCCATTGAGGCCATCTCCATTTTGAAGTAGTCAGTTCTTTTGTGTTTGAAAAAAGCACAAAGCTAATAATGGTGATTTACCACCACCTGCAGTGCTGGCGACCTGAACCAAATCTTGTCATTGTGGCACCAGATGGCGATGACATTTACAAACCATAGTTAAACCAACTTGAAGAAGTAGACAATAGTGATGCAATAGTGCAGCTTTTCAGCTGTTTGTTCACCCGGACCCACCTGCATTTGCTAATAACCCATCTGCAACCGTCCGACTACATGTGTTAAAGTGAAAATCTGGGACCCTAACCCACAAATAGGCTGATAGAAAATGTGATGTACAGTCAGTGACGACGGAACGATTTTTGGACGGGGTGACGGATTTCTTTTTTTCAGCCTAATTTAGATATGTTTCTGCTTTTCAACTTGTCTATAATTGGATACATGCAGCTTTTCTTCTGTCATTACTGCCCTAGAAGATTAAATAAACCCTGAAATAATATCAGCAATGTGATTTATGACATCAATGTAACAAATCAATGAATTCAATCTAGTTGATGTCAGTAAAGTTCCCCTTTCATCTCTGCTTCTCTCGTGCAGCAGACTTTTAGGAACTGGAAGAAAATGCATAATAAAACATTTAAAAAGGATAGACTTTCCGTGCCAAATTTCCAAATGACATAATTTTTAAATTAAAAGCAGTGAAACAACCCAACATGTTTCTGATAAGATTTAAGTTCGTCTCGGATGCATATTTTATGTGGTTGGAATATTATCAGCTTTTATTACGCTGATAAAGATGGCACCTTTTACAGATGGTCCCTAACCTTGCATTCATTATTTCACGATGCTGAAAGAAAGAAATCATATTTCTCTACTCCTGTTCCAGAGTCCAAATGTACATTTGGTGTATCACTTTACTGCAATAAGTGCTAAATTCTGCAGGAGTTAATATTATATTAGGCTAAGTGAGAGCTTATAGACCTACAGTCAGTTTTCAGTTAGGTTACAATTCCATTTAACTCATCTGGCTGCAATTCCCTTGAGGTGCCATATATGAAGTCCCCGTCTTTTGACTCTCGAATTTGTCTAACGCATCACAGTCATCACACATAACGTAGTCGGCACTGCTATAATCCTCTTTTACCACTTCACCAAATCTTTCCCAATCATTGTTTTTCTGACCCTCCCTTCTTTATTTTCAACTCTCCATTTTGCAGCTTTTTCTTATTGAATTGAATTAAACTCCAACATTGTCCTTTTTGCCTCAGTAATTTTCTCCCAAGTTCCCAAAAGCATTCGCCGATTGGCATGTATGTGGCGGGCGTACAGTTAGGCGCTAAAGCTTACCCACTAATGGCAGATAAAAATAATGAAACAAAAACCTCAATGTAGCCTATAGACATGAATTGCAAAATAAATATATTTAAGGATTTCTAATGCATTGTTTTCTCTTTATTCAACTGCCACCTACCCGCCCTTCAGGGGACTGCGATTATGAATCACCGCCCTACGGATAAAACAAAGGGGACTACGGGTTATGAGTCACTAGTAGACAATGCTCTAAACATTGTCTGATCGCTCCCAGCCCATAGGAATCCCCGCCCAGTTAACTACTTCAACATGGCGGAAGATCGTAATGGAAATGTCCACGCAAAAATGGGTCCTCTAACACTATGGGCCAATACCAGACTTGCCTGTCTGCAAATAATACTGATGAAAGAGTACAGATGTCCTCACAAACCGTTCAGCTCAGTTAGCTATATGAACCAATACATCAACAAACAGATCGCTAGCTTCAAATAGTGTGATGACATGACCTCCCCTGACTTTGTTTTTGCTACCAATGTGGTCTTTACTCTACAATGCAAGTCATTGTGCAAATGACCTGTGACATTGACCTGTCAAACATAGGCCTACAGAGACGTCCCTTTTAAGCGTACAGCGTTATGTCAGAGATGGCTACGTCTACACAGTCAATAAATGATTAGAACCATAATGAATAAAAGGACATTTTAAAATGTGAAGATATTGTTGACCCATTTTGTAGGGTACAGAAACATGTATTAGTTCAACTGTATCTCAGTTAGAGGTATGTGTTTTCATGGTCCAAATTCAGTGTTTGCTGTTAGTGTACTCCCCCCTCACCATATCAATATTACCATCAACTGACAGATTCTCCCACTTTTTTTTATGGTTGTTATGAACCCTCCGCTAGCTCTAAATGTTGAAGAGCTCAATGTTTTGTTTCCCGCATTTTATTTAGGCCCCATTTTGTCCCGCCGCTGTGTTTTAAATGCTTGCCTTTTGGTCTTGCAGATCTCAGAAATCTCAGAATTCGACCCCTGTCAACATGTCTACGCTCTTGAGCTTCGGTTATTTAGAGGACCAGAAAGAGGCACCAAATGCGCATTCATCAAGTAAGTAGCCGTTCGTGACAGTGGGTCGATGTTGGAGCTTCAAGGTCATTTGAATTCAATTGGCAATTTGGCTCATTGCTCAGAAGCACATGTCCCATAGACTAACTAATAAAACATTGAATGTATATGAAGTCATATAGATTTATTTGACAAAAAATCATGTATAGATCTACATAATTGGACACCGAAGTAGAGTTGCACAATTTCAATGGATGTTCCGTTCAGACAAGATGATATGCCTGTCGATAAATCAGTCGGGGAAATCCTGACTTGCATTGTGGTCCGTGATCATGGGGTGGGACTGCAAATCAAAATGTGTGGGGGGGGGAAACACCCACACAAACTAACTTGTGTGTATTCCTGCAGGTTCCAAGGAGTAGAAAGGAGAAAAGGCAGTGACGCACGACTGACTCCTAAATGTTCTCCTCCACAACGTTCCTTCACCAGGAAGTCAGAGTTAAGGCCCTCTTGTCATGCTACATGTTTATGCTTGTCCCAAGAAGTATACACAACTGCAAAACTTGATTCTGTTAGATTGCCCTCACGGACCCGCTCTGTTCTGTGCCTGAAGTTGCTAATGAACTGCATTTTCACTGTAACACTAATAACAGCTAATGTACTAGCCAGAGCTATGCTCTTGTTTGTCTGTTGTAGTTTGGGGAATGATAGTTTACTTTTTAAAAGGTGTCTATGGCTTAGAAGGGCTCCTCTAAAAATGCCTGCTGTTTTTGTCTTTTTTTTGTGCCTCGTTATGGTTGCTATAAAGATTTGTTTTAAAGAAAATAAATGTGTTGTGCATGGAACCATTGGATGTGTTCTCATTCTCTTTATGTGCTTAATGAAGCTCAATGAAGCACTCATTACCATTTGAAATGGTATCTAGACACGTATTTGTTGAAATGTGACTCGTAGCTAGATTGTTCCAGAGACCTGTGATCTCTGTGAATTTACTTACATAATTGTCCCTTCCTCTTTTCCACTGTCGTCATAGTAGAAATTGTGTTCTACCGACGTAATTGACACAGGATACAAAGTGAATATTCAATATCGTCGGACATGTTTCTCCCCGTAATGATTAAACAAGTTGCCTAAGTTAAATAAAAGGTTATATTTCAATATTTTTTTGAAACAAATGACTAGGATATGCGGCATATCTAAAACAACCGGTTAAGGTAATATATTTTGATGATACACACACAGTCAAATATTTGTGCACGCTCAATTGGTTTGGAGCCTGAACGTCATGAGATGCTCGGGATTCGGTGACAATTACATAAGTCTAGCTCGTGTTTGAAAACTTGCCAGGACAGCGATTTTGTTTATGTAACATCATTCATCATGTTTTGAGAATGGTTGAATGCACTTGGCAATCAGAACATTGACTTGGCTTTTTACCATTTCACTCAATTTCAATTGCATGGCCCTTGTACAGTATTTTTCACCACCGAAGTAATGAATAGGTTTAAAAAAAAAAAAAATAAAAAAAAAAAAATATATATATATATATATATATATATATACATAAATATAAATACTGTTTCGAGTCATGACTTTGGATCTGGGCCAAGAATTTGGAAAGTTTGTCTGTCAAAGTTAGCGTTTGTTTGAGATCACTTAACGTTTCAGTGGGAGAGACCAGACCAATGACTGGACCAGACAGTCTCTACCCTTCCTTCCCCAACCAATCACACCTGAGAGAAGTCACAGGTCAAAGTTATATCAGCCCAAGAGGCAGAGACAGGCAAAGAGTATTTGGGAACTGCTACACAGAACAACAGAGAATATTACCCTTTGAATTCAGAAGAACCTTTCTAAGCCTGAAAGGTATGTTTTGCACTTGTGGCTGTAGGTAATATTGTGGCTATAAATATTGCGTTTATAATATATTGTGTTACAATGCAATAGTTGATAGTAATTCTAAATGTTTTCTTCATATTTCTTTTAGTATACAGTGAACAACTATGTCACCTATTTTACTGAACGGTATAGGGACTGTCAATGACCATTCTGAATATATCGAGTGAGTATATGTATTTTACTTTGAGGTTTTATTATACTACTGGTTTTTGTCCTGCACTAAAGAACCTTCTGTTATGCAATTGTCATGTGCTCTCTCTCATGTCAATGTTATTACAGACCCGAGGTCCCTTTCAAGAACCCCCAGATCCATGTTAAGAACCCCCACTTGGATACAATGGAAGAGGACATTCTCTATCACTTCAACCTGGGGACCAAGACCCATAACCTACCTGAAATGTTTGGAGACATCAAGGTTTGTGAAAGTTACCCAGACAAAATAAGTGCAATACCTGATTCATGAAAGCTAGTCTCATAGACGGAGGAATACAACGGCCTTTCTATCTCCCCCATGAAGTTTGTGTGCGTCGGCGGCAGTGCCAATCGGATGAAGTCCTTTGCCCAGTTCATTCACCAGGAGCTGGCCTTGCCCGGAAACATGGATGACGTCACAGATATCTGTGAGGGAACCGACCGCTACTCCATGTACAAAGTGGGACCCGTACTTTCTATCAGTGTAAGTATTGCACGATGGATACATCTCCCTCACACGAGACGATGATCTGACTTGACTTTCGATAGCCTGTATAAGACTTTACAACTTGGTGAAGATTGTTTATGTAAGCCAGTGAATAAAGTGAAGATTCTTTATGCAAGCCAGTGACTGACACCTGAAATGGTGTTCTATTATTATCAGATGTTTATCCAGTTTGGTGTGTTGCTGTATCTTCTAATAATAATGTATTGGATTTATATAGCGCTTTTCCACCTCGATGCTCAAAGCGCTTTACAATAGTAAGGGGGGAAGCTCACCTCTACCACCACCGTTGTATGGTACATATCTGGGTGATGCACAGCAGTCATTTTTTGTGCCAGAATGGAATTGAAAGTCTATTCCACGTTGGTTCAAAGGAATTTCATTGAAATGACGTGGAAACAACGTTGATTCAACCAGTGTGTGCCCCAGTGGGAAGAGTGCCTGGCGACCCGAGTTGTTTCCTGCTGCTCAGCTGTATCACGGTGTCGCCGGGCAAAAGCTAAACGTGGCCAAATGTTTTCCTACAAGTAAGGTAGCAGCCTTCATGGAAAAATAATTGTTCATTTGGTAACCGTCTGGATGTCACCGTGATGCAGTCTGCTCGTTAGGGAGAGACAAGTCGGCGTTTCACAACACCAGGACGTAGTGTCCTTCGCCACCCCACCTGCCGAGCACTGCTTTCCCGCAGTTCTGTTAACCTTAGTCGGTAAAGATTGTTAACCTCACCCCACTGTTTCTGCAGCATGGTATGGGCATCCCTTCCATCTCCATTATGCTCCATGAGCTCATCAAGCTGCTGCATCATGCCCGCTGCATCGACTTCATCCTCTTCCGCATTGGCACCTCCGGTGGAGTCGGTATGAGCATACTGTCCCCCTTCCATTCTTCTTTCAAACGTTGATACACATTTAATACGTGTTTCTCTAGTTGAGTGCCACAGCTCTCTAAATCATGTCACCGTTACAGGTCTGGCACCAGGAACAGTAGTGGTCACAGACAAGGCGGTGGACTGCTTCTTCCGTGCCCAGTTTGAGCAGGTGGTTCTAGGTAAGGTGATCTCCAGGAGCACTGAGCTCGACGTGGGCGTCTCCAAGGAGCTGCTGCAGTGCTCCTCCGAGTTAGACGACGTGCCCACCATCATCGGCAACACCATGTGCACCAGTGACTTCTATGAAGGTAAACATGTCACGTAACTCACCTCTGTACACTCTGCTACACAAAAGCCCTAAGTTAAAGCTACAGTCTGCAAGTTTTGTTGTATTTTAATTTAGGATGTACATTCCCAATGTTGCCTACTAGCCTTCTGGTCTAACCCAGTCTGTTTTCTGTTGTGGTCCACCAGGTCAGGGTCGGCTGGATGGAGCTCTCTGCTCCTTCTCCACTGAGGACAAGCTGGAGTACCTGAGGAAAGCCTATAACACGGGTGTCAGGAATATTGAGATGGAGTCCACCGTCTTCGCAGCCATGTGTCGTGCCTGTGGCATCAAAGGTATTATTCCAGATAAATTACAGTCCCACTGTCTCCAATGCCACTAACTTTAACAGAGAGAACCTGTAATCAAAAAGGTTTTTGTTTTTACACTTTTGAATATTTTTCTTTACATTGTTTTGATATTTCTAACAGATTTCACTTTTTTTTTTGCTCCGCAGCTGCAGTCGTATGTGTGACTTTGTTGAACCGTTTTGATGGGGACCAGATCGCCACCCCTCATGATGTGCTGGTGGAGTACCAACAGAGACCTCAGGTTCTGGTGGCCCACTTCATCAAGAAGCGCCTGGGCCTCGTCGTCTAAGCTCCCTCCGATCACCTCTGCTGCCCGTGGAGTGTATATAGCTACAGTCCCAACTGATATGTGGATATATGTATATAGACAAGTTGATATGTGATCAGACATTATTTAAAAAGAGTTCTAAGAGTACATGAAGATACATTTAGCAGATTTGTTTAAACAAAGCTCAAAGAGTGGATTCTTATGCAATTGTGTGGTATTTGTGTATATTTGTATGGTATTGTGTGACTTTGAGTACTTTGACTGTGTAGATGAAATCGTTTTTCTGTGTTACTACTGGATGACATTAAGTCCTGTGACTTTAAAAAAAAAATGAATCAAATATTTAATGAAAGAAGCACTCTGACTGTAATTGAATCAAATGACTCATGCAGGAGTTAGCCACTGGTGTAGCTGGGATATATTTCGAAATGGAAATACATCTGACTTCATTGTACCTGACATTTTAAAATCTGGAATAAATTCATTTCAGGCCTGGCTGATATGGGTCCACATCCTCTTATTCCGCATGGATTAGTAAGAAATGACCTACTTCGAAATGGAGATGAGACACTACAGAATTGCAGCCTTAACCAGAAAATAGTTTTAACTTTGCCCTGACGCGTAGTACAATCAGCATATTGTCACAATATCCATGGATGTTACATAGTCAAATGAGCAAATATATACAGCTAAACACACATGAAAGGTTTGACATGATGACAGGCAAGTTGAATCTAAAGTCACAGTGGCATGAAACACAGAAATTCTGTGTTCAATGAAGTATCAGATGTTGATGAATTGCAGAGGGAGGCATAGGAGGAGTACTGCAAGGAATATGTTCAAAGTTGAGCCAACATTGTCAATTCAGACTATCACAGAAATAGCCCAAAGAAGAAATACTGACAACTCTGTGGACAAATATCACTTATCTATATTACCTGTACCTGCAGCCAGGTTTCCAAGTTGTGTAAAAAGCTATTTAACTTTATATCAATGCATATATGGTCTCTCACTGGCCTGGGAAAATGCTATTTATATTATGACTTATTCTGGACAACTGGTTAGCGGTTTTGATTGAATAGGGCTAAACACTCTTTGTGGAAGACTTGAATCGTGTGGAGTCAGTGTCCCGTCTAGGTGGTCTGGGTGGCTGGACTACAGAGAGAACCTCCTTGGCATACAGTGTGTTGTGGAGTCCTTCTACCCGGAGGGCCTGTTCAACCCTTACTCTTCGATTAGACCCAATATGGAAAGCAACAAAAGGGAATAGAGTAGTAATAGGGCTCTGGTCAAAAGAAGTGCAGTACATTGGAAATACGGTGCCATTTGGGACGCACACATTGTACGGTCCAAAAGGCGTACCAAAAATATGAGGACGATACTGTTGCACCCTTGTCCGTCATTTAAAAAAAAAAAAGGTATTCTAGTCAAACATGTCTGTGTTTTCCTCACATTCCTCAAACCAAGGTCAGTTAGTTGTTGATCACAAGTTTCAATTGGAGGAGATGATCTTGACAGTCACTGGTCTGATTACACAATGGACTGCAGGTAAACCAGTGTGCTCTCCTGCACAGTGGAGTCATGACACAATGTACCAGACAGACGGACTGTATGTTGATTCACCCACCGGCCTTGATGGGAAGCCGCTTGAATGTCTGACTGCACGAGGGTAAGGTTTGGTTTAGCCAGGTCAAACATTGTTGTGAATGATTTTCTGGATTTTATGTCAGTGAGTGAGACAGAAAAGCAGTAAACACAAAATAGTACATTGACACATATTAACAAACTTTGGAACTAGTGGAGAAAACCAAACACTTAAAGCAATGACCCGCATCCGGCCCACGACGGGGTCTGATCCGGCCTGTGGCAGTTTTGAGCAAAAAAATGTAATAATACAAAATGTTTAAAGGCCTAGTGGAGTCAAAAATGAGATTTTCTGTGTTTTATATCAACTGAATGTACAAAAAATTAGGAACACCTTCCTAATATTGAGTTGCACCCTTTTTTGCCCCCAGAACAGCTTCAATTCATTGGGGCATGGACTCTACAAGGTGTCGAAAGCGTTCCACATTGATGCTGGCCCATGTTGACTCCGATGCTTCCCACAGTTGTGTCAAGTTGGCTGGATGTCCTTTGGGTGGTGGACCATTCTTGATACACACGGGAAACTGTTAAACATGAAAAACCGAGCAGAGCTGCAGTTCTTGACACACTCAAACCGGTGCACCTGGCATCTAATATCATACCCGGTTCAAAGGCACTTTTGTCTTGCCCATTCACCCTCTGAATGGCACACATCCACAATCCATGTCTCAATTGTCTCAAGGCTCTTCTCCCCTTCATCTACACTGATTAAAGTGGATTTAACAAGTGTAGTCAATAAGGGATCATAGCTTTCACCTGGATTCCCCTGGTCAGCAGGTGTTCCTAATGTTTTGTACACTAAGTGTATATTTCCACACTATGAGGTTGGAATAATACTGTGAAATTGTGAAAATTATGATAATGCCCTTTTAGTGTAAGAGCAGTTTGAAAAGACCGCCTGAAATTTCAGCGTGTTTTAGTGGGAGAGAGTTTTGGTCTTCCATGGTGACAAAAAGAGAGTTAGCAAAATTCTAGCTTGAGAAATTGCTCTTTGCTATGAATCCATTTTTTAAACATATTTTTGACAATTTTAATTGAAAACAATCACAGGAAGGGGGGACTCCATAATTTAGAATAACTACAACCAAATCGAAACTGTGTAGAATGTCACACGTCTAACTGCCAGAGAGGGGGAGCTGTTGCTGCTGATTACACACACCTGTCACCATCATTACGCTCCGCTGCGCAATATTGGACTCACCTGGACTCCATTACCTTGTTGATTACCCCTCTTTATCTGTCTGCTCCTCACGTTATTCCCTGTGTCAGCGTAGATGTCGTTATTTTGTCCCCTGTCCAGACGCTGTTCCTGTCCTGTTTCATGTCCGTTGTTCATTAAATGTTCTCCCTGTACCTGTTTCCTGTCTCCAGCGTCGACCCTCACATGGAAGGATAATGGACCTACATTCGTACAGTTTCTTCACTGTGTCCAGCTCGCTAATAAAAACCTAAAGATGGATTGAGAACTATGTATTAAAAAAAAAGGCCTCTGTATCTCCCATCATCCTCTCTGGGTCTGGCTCTGCCTTTACTCCCACCTTGACTGTGTGGAGGGTGGGAAAAACACTTTAAAAAAACCCATGTGATGTTTGCCTAGTAATTTCCTTGTATTTCTCCATCCCACCAGTAAGTGGCAGTGATGCCTCAAAACCAACATGAAACAGTGGGTCAAAACCCTCCACAAATCTTCCCCGGCATAGCATTTTACATGGCAGATCCAATCAGGGCAGCTAATGGGAATAAGTGCTGATAAGCGACGTACCTAATTTCTCAGGGCCTCCAGATGATCTCCAGCGCCTCTCTCTGCTCCTTGCGCTGCAGCAGCACCTCCTCGCACTAAACCCTTAGGGCAGAAGGGATAGAGAGCAGGAAGAGAGAGAAGTGGCCAAGGACATCAGCCTCAGCCCAGAAACCACCTATCTGTGGTGGCACAGCGGCCCTGCAGGCTGAGAGAACTTTACAAGCTGCCAGAGAGCTGCTCCTCACAGTCACAGCTATCTTATCTCCCCTCAGTCCCCATGTCCTCAGTCCTCCTCACCCTGTCCTGACTAACTCAACGTCTCTCTCTTTCTCCTAGCACGGTTTAAATGCCAGGGAATTGAAAGGAGGATAGAATTTTAGCAAGGACCGTGGATAAAGAGGAGACTGTACCGAACAGAAGAGAAAACACTACATCGAATCATACCAGTGGTTCGTGAAACGCATGGGATATTTCCGCAAATGGTCATGGACTTGTATATACATGTTCATAAATGAGTCATTGTTAAACATAAACAAAGAATAACATACAGAACATCATCCAAAGCCATGGAGTGAACTGTCGAGATCTCTCCTTCAGTGTCCTTGAGGCTAAGCTGCTGCTGCTGCAGTCAGGGCCCTTGATGCATACTTGCCTTTCCTTATTGCCCTTAGCTTGCTCTGCCATGAGTCTCCTCAGCTCTGTTAGTCTCTGCTGACCTCTACTCTCCAGCTCCTCTCTCTTCCTCTGTTTCTTTGCGTAATACAGGTTCACCTAAGATACAGAGGAACAAACATTCCCAACACAAAGCAACTCAGAAGTTTACAATGCCCGCAGCGAGTCAACACGAGGGAAACACTATTGATTGTGACACTGCGAAATCAGATAAGAGTAAATCAAATGAATGAGATAATATTTCATTGTCTGCAAGATGATTGTGGAGAAGTATATGTAATCCATTTCAGCCTAAACGACATCATTAATCAGAGATTCTCCCAGCTGTTCCGTGCCACCGTAGCAAGCCCCACAGGAGGGGCGCAATCAAACAGGACCGGCTCCCCTACACACCCTGGGGGGGATGCCAGGGGCAATGCGGGTCAGGGACCACACACACCCCAACACACACGCACACACAAACACACACAAAAACACACACGCTGACTCTCACACACACCATTTTACCTCCTTCAGCTGAATATACAATGAATCAAGCTAATGCAAATCCTCATGACCCACGCCTCGCCTAACAAACATAGATAGGTCGTTTCCTCCTGACAACATTATAATCCATGGAGTGAAAAACATTCAAATGAACCTGGGCCACACTCACATTGAATGGATACTAAGCTGTTATTATAGACCGTCAGAGAATCTGAGGAGCACAGAGCAAGTTCAAACATAGTACGACTGGGGACAATGCAATATGCTGGAGAGGGTTGGTTGTAAAGGGTCTTGACTTTCTCTTTCTGCAGTGACCTCATGGCCAAGTCTCCTGCTCCCTTCTCAGTCTGTCCTCCTCTTCCTCCTGCTGCCTGGCAACAATGGCTGCCTCCAATCTGGCAACCTCCTCCTGATAGACACGCCATTGCTGCAGCTGGACACACGCACGCATGGACACTCACGCAAAAGAACAAGCACGAGCACGCGCCACACATACACACACACACACACACACACGCACACACACACACACGCACACACACACGCACACGCACACATGCACACGCACACGCACACACACACACACTCAAAAGAATAAGCACACACACACAAATAAACACAGAGGCCCGTAGGTTAGTGCCGATACGTGATTTGCCTCTCTTGACCAAATCACGTTTCCAGATGCCCAGCTGGGTAACAGCCCCAGAGTCTGGTGACGAATGAAAAAGAAAGAGAGGTGTTGAAACAGCACCCCACAGCACATCTGTGTTAGAATACTTCAGGACAGTACAGAGACCCAGAAAATCCTGCTCCCACACTGTCCCTTTTCCCTAATGTACTGCCAAAATAAAGGAAACCCCAACATAAAGTGTCTTAATAAGGCATTGGGCCACCACGACCCACCAGAACAGTTTCAATGCACCTTGGCATAGATTCTACAAGTGTCTGGAAATATACTGGAGGGATGTGACATCATTCTTCCACAAGAAATTCCATCATTTGGTGTTTTGTTGATGGTGGTGGAAAACGCTGTCTCAGGC
This sequence comes from Salmo trutta, assembly GCF_901001165.1. NCBI lineage: Eukaryota > Metazoa > Chordata > Actinopteri > Salmoniformes > Salmonidae > Salmo > Salmo trutta. Next base: position 12,272,105 of record NC_042980.1, read on the forward strand.
GCCACTCCAGAATCTCCCATAAGTGTACAATTGGGTTGAAATCTGGTGACACATGGGGGCATTGTCATCCTAGAAGAGACCACTCCCATCAGGATAGAAGTGATTCACAATATGAAGGTGATCACTCAGAATGCCTGTGTATTTATTGGTGTTTACCTTGCCCTCGAAGGGGCCATAACAGACCTGCCAGAACCCTCATTTACTCAAGTGTTTCCTTTATTTTTGGCAGTTACCTGTAGCTCTTTATGCCCTTCCCTGCACAACACTTATTTCATCAACGACATACTGCCAAGAACCGTGGTCTCACAGCGACACACACACAACACATACAGTACCACCCACCCAATCAGACCTGTGAAAAAACACACACTCTACATGTGCAATCAGTCTCTGTGAAAGTGTGAGTACACACGCATGGGCACGCATGCGCGCACACACACACAAGCACACATACACGCACACACAAACACAGTTGTTGAGTAGTGAGTGACAGGTTGGTTATGCATCAGGGTCCCTGTGGCAAGATGGGCAGTGAAGTGTTGCATTCCAAACAGGCAGACAGATTTACAGATTCATCAACACAGAGCTTAGGAATCCCCCAAAGAGAGCCGAGCATTAACACAGTCTATCACACATTAGCACCAGTAATATCATCAAATCAATCAGCCTGCCTGCCTGAGATGAACCAACAACTGGCTGCTGTCTGTCTGTTTGGGGAAAGCTTCGAGGAAAGGCCCTACCCTGACTTAATCAAATGACATTGAGGTCTCAAATGGCACCCTATTCCATATAGGGCACTACTTTTGAGCACTGCACTATATGGAATAGTGCACTATGAGAATAGGGTGCCATTTGGGACGCTGACTTAGTGTTGGAAATATACGGAGTTTCATGTTCACATTAAGGCTCCCCAGACTGGCCGCAGATCAGAGCTGTGGGAGGTTGTCTCAGGCTTCAATCTGTCAGTATAGTGTCTAGTCATCCTTGTTGTGGTGAGAGAGACAGAGAGAGAGAGAGAGAGGTATGTATCAGATGCTCAACATGCTCGGCTCTGACTACAGGGGAACAATAAAGAAATTCAGTGGAACTGGCTTCGAGGTCCAGAGTTAAGTTTGAGGGATGTACATGATCAAATACAAATCTTAAAATCAACTATTAACCACTGGATTCTCCAATTACAATGAATGAACAACAGGACAAAATACAAACCCTCCAACCCAAAAAGGCCTGTGGTGTTGATGTCCCAGACCTGCTACCTGTCCCAAACCTGCTGTTATCAACTCTCTAGAGACAGCAGGAGCGGTAGAGATACTCTGAATGATTGGCTATGAAAAGCCAACTGACATTTACTCCTGAGGTGCTGACCTGTTGCACCCTCGACAACCACTGTGATTATTATTATTTGACCCTGCTGGTCATCTATGAACATTTGAACATCTTGGCCATGTTCTGTTATAATCTCCACCCGGCACAGCCAAAAGAGGACTGGCCACCCCTTATAGCCTGGTTCCTCTCTAGGTTCTTCCTAGGTTTTGGCCTATCTAGGGAGTTTTTCCTAGCCACCGTGCTTCTACACCTGAAATGCTTGCTGTTTGGGGTTTTAGGCTGGGTTTCTGTACAGCACTTTGAGATATCAGCTGATGTAAGAAGGGCTTTATAAATACATTTGACATGATTTGTTGATGGTATCCTAAATGAAATGATAAAATTTACAGACCACAAATTCCAATTGGTTACACTTAAACCTTTTAACATCATCCTCAGCTCTGGCATCTTCCCCAATATGTGGAACCAAGTACTAATCACCCCAATCCACAAAAGTGGAGACAAATTTGACCCTAATAACTCCGTGGGATATGCATCAACCACAAACTTGGGAAAATACTCTGCATTACCATTAACAGCACACTCGTACATTTCCTCAGTGAAGGCAATGTACTGAGCAAATGTCAAATTGGCTTTATACCAAAGTACCATACGACAGACCACGTTTTCACCCTGCACACATCAATTGACACACAAACAAAACAAAACAAAGGGAAAGTCTTCTCATACTTTAATTGATTTCAAAAAAAGCTTTTGGCACAATTTGGCATGAGGGTCTGTTATACAAATTGATGGAAAGCAGTGTTGGGGGGAAATACATACGACATGATGAAATCCATGTACAAAAACAACAAGTGTGCGGTTCAAATTTCCACATGGCCGTGGGGTGAGACAGGGATGCAGCATGAGCCCCACCGTCTTCAACATATATATCAACGAATTGGTGAGGACACTAGAACAATCTGCAGCACCTGGCCTCACCCTACTAGAATCTTAAGTCAAATGTCTACTGTTTGCTGATGATCTGGTGCTTCTGTCCCCAACCAATGAGGGCCTACAGCAGCACCTAGATCTTCTGCACAAATTCAAATTCTCAGTGAGACAAAAATAATGGTGTTCCAAAAAAGATCCAGTTGCCAGTACCACAAATACAAATTCCACCTAGACACCATTGCCACCTAGACACCAAAACTATAGATACCTTGGCCTAAATATCAGCACCACAGGTAACTTCCACAAAGCTGTGAAAGATCTGAGAGACAAAGCAAGAAGGGGCTTCTATGCCATCAAAATGAACATAAAATTCTACATACCAATTAGGATCTGGCTAAAAATACTTGAATCAGTTATAGAACCCATTGCCCTTTATAGTTGTGAGGTCTTGGGTCCGCTCACCAACCAATAATTCACAAAATGGGAAAAACACCAAATTGAGACTTTGATTGATTGCAGAATTCTGCAAAAATATCCTCTGCGTACAACATAAAACACCATGCATTCAGAGCAGAATTAGGCCGACACCCACAAACTATCCAAAATCCAGAAAAGAGCCGTTAAATTCTACAACCACCTAAAAAGAAGCGATTCCCAAACCTTTCAGACAAAGCCATCACCTACAGAGAGATTAACCTGGAGAAGAGTCCCCTAAGCAAGCTGGTCCTGGGGCTCTGTTCACAAACACAAACATAGCCTCAGGACAGCAACACAATTAGACCTAACCAAATCATGAGAAAACAAAAAAGATAATTAGTTGACACATTGGAAAGAATTAACAAAAAAAACGAAGCAAACTAGAATGCTATTTGGCTGTAAACAGAGAGTACACAATGGCAGAATACCTGACCACTGTAACTAACACAAAATTAAGGAAAGCTTTGACTACAGTATGTACAGACTCAGTGAGCATAGCCTTGCTATTGAGAGAGGCCGCCGTAGGCAGACCTGGCTCTCAAGAGAAGACAGGCTATGTGCACACTGCCCACAAAATGAGGTGGAAACTGAGCTGCGCTTCCTAACCTCCTGCAAACTGTATGACCATTTAGAGACACATATCTATTGGGTGAAATATCACATTGTGCCATCACAGCAGCAAGATGTGTGACCTGTTGCCACAAGAAAAGGGTGACCAGTGAAGAACAAACACCATTAAACTATAACCCATATTTCTTTATTTTCCCTTTTGTGCTTGAACTATACAACACTGTATATAGCCATAATATGACATTTGAAATGTCTCTATTCCTTTGGAACTTTTGTGAGATTAATGTTTGCTGTGAATTTTTTATTGTTTATTTCACATTTATTTATTTTTATTAAAAAAATTGTAGTTGAAATGTACCCCTTTTTCTCCCCAATTTCGTAGTATCCAATTGGTAGTTACAGTCTTGTCTCATCGCTGCAACTCCCATACGGACTCAGGAGAGGCGAAGATCGAGAGCCGTGTGTCCTCCGAAACACGACCCAACCAAGCCGCACTGCTTCTTGACACAATGCCCGCTTAACCCGGAAGCCAGCCGCACCAACATGTCGGAGGAAACCACATACACCTGGCAACCGTGTCAGCGTGCACTACACCCGGCCCGCCACAGAAGTCGCTAGTGTGCGATGGGACAAGGACATTTCTGCCGGACAAACCCTCCCCTGACCCGAACAACGCTGGGCCAATTGTGCGCCACCCCATGGGTCTCCCGGCCGCAAAAGAGCCTGGACTCAAACCCAGAATCTCTAGTGGCACAGCTAGTACTACGATGCAGTGCCTTAGACCACTGTGCCACTCGGGAGGCCCTGTTTATTTCACTTATGTTTATTATCTATTTCACTTGCTTTGGCAATGTAAGCATTTGCAATTCATCTAGCGAGAGCGAGAGAGAGTGCGTCCTAACATTTGATGTTAATGAGCAGCCTGTGTATATTGCAGCAGCAGGTTCTGTGGGTGGCGTCCTCGTCCAGACTGAGCTCTAACGAGTTTAGAGGTATTTCTACATGACACCCTTACGTCTTAGATGAGTTCGCTGTAATTGCAACAGCACTAACATGGAGTGGCCCTGCCTGAAGCAGACAACCCCAGAGTGGAAAACAAACACTTCCCATACCTGTGTACCGGACAAAGCTCTTACAGTGCATTCGGGAAAGCATTCAGACCCCTTGACTTTTTCCACATTTTGTTATGTTACAGCCTTATTATAAAATGGATTAAATAGTTTTTTCCCTCATCAATCTACACACAATACCCCATAATGACAAAGCAAAAACAGGTTAAGACATTTTTGCAAATGTATTTTTTTTTTAAAACAACTGAAATATTACATTTAGATAAGTATTCAGACCCTTTACTCAGTACTTTGTTGAAGCACCTTTGTCAGCAAAACCAGCCTTGAGCCTTCTTGGGTATGACGCTACAAGCTTGGCACACCTGTATTTGGGGGGTTTCTCCCATTCTTCTCTGCCGATCCTCTCAAGCTCTGTCAGGTTAGATGGGGAACACCGCAGCACAGCTAATTTCAGGTCTCTCCAGAGATGTTAGATCGGGTTCAAGTCCGGGCTCTGGCTGGGCCACTCAAGGATATTCAGAGACTCCTGCATTGTCTTGGCTGTCTGCTTAGGGTCGTTGTCCTGTTGGAAGGTGAACCTTTGCCCCAATCTGAGGTGCTGAGCGCTCTGGAGCAGGTTTTCATAAAGGATCTCTTTGTACTTTCCTTTAATCGTTCCCTCGATCCTGACTGATCTCTCAGTCCCTGCTGCTGAAAAACATTCCCACAGCATGATGCTGCCACCACCATGCATCACCGTGACGCTTGGAATTCAGGCCAATCTTGGTTTCACCAGACCAGAGAATCTTGTTTCTCATGGTCTGAGTCGTTTGGGTGCCTTTTGGCAAACTCCAAGCGGGCTGTCATGTGACTTTTACTGAGGAGTGGCTTCCATCTAGCCATAAAGGCCTGATTGGTGGAGTTCTGCATAGATGGTTGTCCTTCTGGAAGGTTCTCCCATCTCCACAGAGGAACTCTGGAGCTCTCCCTCAATTGCTCAGTTTGGCCAGGCGGCCAGCTCTAGAAAGAGTCTTGGTGGTTCCAAGTTTCCTCCATTTAAGAATGATGCAGGCCACTGTATTCTTGGGGACCTTCAATGCTGCAGACATTTTTTGGTACCCTTTTGGTACCCTTCCCCAGTCTCTGCACTCTACGGACAATTCCTTCGAGCTCATGGCTAGGTTTTTGCTCTGACATACACTGACAACTGTGGGAGCTTATTCAGGTGTGTGCCTTTCCAAATCATGTCCAATCAATGTAATTTACCACAGGTGGACTCCAATCAAGTTGGTAGAGCACGGGGGTCCCGTGTGGCTCAGTTGGTAGAGCATGGCGTTTGCAACGCCAGGGTTGTGGGGTCGACTCCCACGGGGGACCAGTACGGAAAAAAAAAACAAGTATGAAATGTATGCATTCACTACTGTAAGTCGCTCTGGATAAGAGTGTCTGCTAAATGACTAAAATGTAAATGTAGAAACATCTCCAGGAAGATCAATGGAAACAGGATGCACCTGAGCTCAATTTCAAGTCTCATAGCAAAGGGCCTGAATACTTATGTAAATAAGGTATTTCTGTTTATTTTTATGTAAAAAAAAACTGTTTTCCCTTAGTCATTATGGGGTATTGTGTCTGTATATTGATGAGGAAACAATTCAATGTAATCAGTAAAAAAATGTACGGCTGTAACGTACCAGAATGTGGAAAAAGTCAAGGTGTCTGAATACTGAATACTCCGAATGCACCGTATATGAACCTCTTAGAGTATTAAGTAAAGTAAGCTTTTTCTGAGCCAGAAAAGTCAGGTCAGGAGCCTATTTCCTGTTTCTCTAATGTGAAGCAGCATGATGCACTGGTACACGCCCTGGAAAGTCTGTCGCAGGGCTTGTTATTAATGACTGAGTTAGACAAAGACTTAGATATTCAAGGATTGCTGCACATTACTGTAAGGTGCTGTAAAAGCCAGAGTGCATGGATGTCAGCTCTCTGTGTCAACGTACATTATATTACATATTTTGAATGTGATATCTGAGTCGAAATAGCCATGCAAAGTCTACTGACGATACGAACATACTGTACAAAAACACGGAAAATCTAATATCTTCCGTACATCAGAACAATACCTACAAACACATAAACGCACAGACAATCAGCGTATTGTGATTAAAAAGTCCCTTTTTATCAATACCTATTTTGTGTGCACTATTTCTCAACCTGAGAGGCTACTCCCACAGATACATTCTCTGTCTCCAATGGCACCCAGTTCCCTACACAGTGCACTACTTTTGACCAGAGCCTACAGAGGTAATAGAGTGCCATTTAGGACATAGACTTTGTTATGTAACCAATGGAGGTGAAAAAAAAACACCAGAGAAAATGTAGGTTTTTAAAACCCTTGATAACTAGCACACATATTGCACCATCAATCAAACTCTGCTCTGTCCTAGATAAGATAGCTGGGTGCTTGATGCTGGGAATCTGGAGAAATGTGAGGCAAAAAACCTGGTTGTGTGTGTGTGTGTGTGTGTGTGTGTGTGTGTGTGTGTGTGTGTGTGTGTGTGTGTGTGTGTGTGTGAGCGTGTGTGTGTGTGTGTGTGTGTGTGTGTGTGTGTGTGTGTGTGTGTGTGTGTGTGTGTGTGTGTTTTCTGCCATTGAAAGCGGGCCGCCTAAGCGTTTTTTTCGGGGTGCATAAGTCCAAACAGTGTAAAAAAAAATATATTTTTGAGAACTAACAATTATCACACTTTTTTGGGATTGTCCGAATTGTCCATCCGTACATGCTCTACAGATGGTCATACTATTAAAAAAACATCTGTCGATAAGCAACTGCTTGCTAAGGTTACAGTTAGGGTTAGGTTTATAATAAGGGTTAGGGTAAGGGTTAAGGTTAGGGCTACAGTTAGGGTAAGGGTTAAGTTTAGGTTTAGGATATGGGTTAAGGTTAGGGCTATAGTTAGGTTTAGGACTATTGTAGATAGTTAGTTGAAATGTTACTGAAAGTCTGCAGAGCATCTACAGATGGGCTATCCAAATAAAGTCTTACAGATTTTGTTATTATGTTTGAGCAAAACAACACAACATTAGCCATGACAAAATCCATAGAATTGCAGGAAATTTGCTTTAAAACAGCAATATTTCTCACAGCTCCACGGAGAAATGTGTAGAATTGTAGGAAATTGGCATAAAAAATATAAACATTTCTCTACACCACAAAGATGGGGTCTCTAAAATGTTAGCTAAAATCCAGCCGCGCCAACAAGCTGACTACACCCATTGCCACACCCCCTTCACAGCCCCCTTTCGCCCACCTCCAAAGCCCCCTTTTGATTAAAAAAAAACCTGTGTGTGTGTGTGCCCCTGCACGTGTGTGTGTGTGCGTGCATGCATCGTGTGTGTGTGTGTGTGCATGCCTCTTTCTGTCAAGTTAGCCTTATTGCCAGTCTTAGTGTTTATCATGTCCTCTACTGAATATGACTGTGTACGTATGAAGAACCAAACAGCGCAGTGTAGTGCCCATCGTAGCCAACTGAGATCTTAAACTCATCTTAGTTCATCTTCCCCCAAGCCACAGAGAAAACGCTGAAAACATTTGAACTGATTGGATATGTCTTGCTTGTTCAGGGTTGGATGAAAATGAATCTTTGAGAACACAAGAGGACTAACATGCTCATTACTCACAATCATCACTAAAATCTTACTTTCTGTGCCTTGCTGCCAAGTACAAACATACTTTTTGAACATGGCAGCCTTAAAAAATGATGACTAAATCTAGAAATGTCAGAATGATAAAAGCACAGCTGCCTTTTACATCTGCAAACTCTGCCTTCCCTAAACCAAATTCTAACATGGCTCTGCCTCTGAACATTGCTGGTGGGGGGGTAATAGGCTCCCATTTCACTTTACTCAGTGACAGACTAACCAATGAGTGATCAGCCAAGATATTCACAGAATCAATTTGTACACTTCATTGTACAATAAGAAACAGTGATGGTGAAGTGGATATGAAGATTGAGTGTGGCACTGTATGGCACCACTGTAGATCTCGCCATGCAATACTACACTTCTGGCCATGATTGTGGTAATTTCTATGGAGAAATACAATGTGAGTCCCAAATGGCACCCTTTTCCCTACATAGTGACCTACCTTTGACCAGAGCCCTGGTTAAAATAATTGCACTATATAGGGAATAGGGTGCCATTTGAGATACAGCCTATCTGTCTTGTGTTAGTCTGGATGTGTCAGGGGAAAATGATATTGTACACTCCACTCCAGTCATGTGACTTTAAAGGTACACCACACTAGGCCTTTGGTTTCAGGATGATATGTCCTGTGAGAGATCAATTTGACCCAGATGAGTATTTAATTATTGGGAAATGGCAGCTCAAGCACCTTATGTGGCCCACACACAGTCTTACCCAATACCCACTTAAGCCTCTCTAAACACCAGTCCATTAGGCTTTCACACAGAACACCTGCCTGAACACAAGTTAATTTATAACAGCGTTGCCGCTACTGCCAAGTACTACAGATAGCACTGACTCAAAAATGAGCTCTTCCACCCTCTTGCCAATAAAACCTCCCTCTTTCTCTCTTTTTCAGCATCTGGTGTACAGGATTGATTTCCAACGCATTGCATAATCTATTTGGTTCATTTGTTGATGTGCTTAGCATAATAGTTAATCAAATATCTAAACGGGAAACAGCAGTGGAGGAGTAAATGAAGAACGTAAACAAGGGTATTTGGGTTCAAGTAGCCTAACCATGGCAATGTCCTTACATGTGGTAGTGTTAAATAGGGGCCAGAACAATGTACTCTCATAAAAAATATATAATCAAGTCAGTGAACACAAAGTCTGCTAGTACATTGTGTGAAATATCTTATCTTAAATAACTATTGATTACGTTACATTATTTCAATTTCAGCTAGCAGAGGTGTTTCTTAACTAAACTCCACCTTTCTTGGAAATGACCTAGTCTAGTTCTCCATTCCATATTCATCTCATAGAAATGTGCCAACTCATTCTCCATGTACCAACATGGGTGAATTTCAAATCAAGATGACGTAGCATCAATAAACCTACAGCTGCACAATCTGTTATGTCATAGAAAAACATCTGTAGATAATAATTGATTTAATCTCTGTGCAGACGTACAGTAACAGACTTGATTTTCCCCACTCCCATGGGAGTTTCTTCAGCCTAGTTTCCCATGATCCATGCAGTCATTGGTGCTGCCTGATCCACAGGGTAGCTACCAGGGGCGTCATGCACCCCAAAAATCTGAGGGGGCACAAATTATGTGAGGGGGGGGTATACCAGAGGGGGTATCTGGTATTTTATTAGGATACCCATTAGCTGTTGCAATAGCAGCAGCTACTCTTCCTGGGGTCCACACAAAACATGAAATAATACAGAACATTAATAGACAAGTACAGCTCAAGGACAGAACTATATACATTTAAAACGTCACATATAGCCTACATATCAGTACATACATACAAAATATCTAGGTCAAATCAAGGAGAGGCGTTGTGCAGTGAGGTGTTTTGCTTTATCTGTTTATGAAACCAGGTTTATTGTTCATTTGAGCAATCTGTGATGGAAGGGAGTTCCATGCAATAATGGCTCTATATAATACTGTAGGTTTTCTTGAGTTTGTTCTGGATTTGGGGACTGTGAAGAGACCCCTGGTGGCATGTCTGGTGTAGTAAGTGTGTGTGTCAGTGCTGTGTGTAAGTTGACTGTGCAAACAATTTAGAATTTTCAACACATTGTTTCTTATAAAAAAATAAGTGATGCAGTCAGTCTCTCTTGTTGCTGTCTCAGGTTCTTATTTGTTACTGCCTCCTTTGTCTATCCTCTTCTGTAATGGTCTGTTATTTTCTTCTAGTGTCTCTCCATCATATTTTATTATTCTGTTGCTGTTCCTGTGTCTTGTCTGGTGTCTCTCTCCATCATATTTTATTATTCTGTTGCTGTTCCTGTGTCTTGTCTGGTGTCTCTCTCCATCATATTTTATTATTCTGTTGCTGTTCCTGTGTCTTGTCTGGTGTCTCTCTCCATCATATTTTATTATTCTGTTGCTGTTTCTGTGTCTTGTCTGGTGTCTCTCTCCATCATGTCCTATTATTCTGATGCTGTCTCTATGTCTTGTCTGGTGTCTCTTTCCATCATCTACTATTCTGTCTGTTGCTCTCTCTGTGTCTTGTCTGGTGTGTCTCTTTAGTTTTTCAATCCAAAACGGTCAAGGGGATACTGGGGTAGCTTAACTTGTTTTGGGCCTGTGTCTGGGCCACCTAAATCAGCCTCTTCCCTACCATTTGCCCCTGGCTGCCGCTGTTCTAAGTGCTCAACTGGCCTGCTGTTCTCATCTGTCCTCCTCCTTGGCTCATCTGAAAGGAATATATCATTACTTAGTTTTAAAGGGGGACTGCACTTGCTGATTCGGCCTCGTTTTAGATTTGGTTCATTCAATCAAGTAATTGAATTCACTAAATATACTGTTAAATATCTCTGACTGACACCCAGTAGCTTAAGGATGCTGAGCGCTAATGCTAGCTTATTAGCATTAGCAAACCCTTTTGCTGAGGGAGACTACTAGCTAGTTAGCTCCTACCAAACCCTGCACAAACCTGTGGCTAACTCTGCTGCTGCAGCACTTTGACTTTCTGGCTGTTCTGCCCTCTCCACCTCATTCAATGCTGCCTCAACCTGCTCGCTTTTTCCGACACTGTTTCGGAATAAGTTCACAATATTCATATTTGCTCTGTGCTATGCTGTAGATTCTGACTGAGTAACAGGCGTTTTTCTGAGTCATGACATTGACATCTAACCGGTGCTGTAGGGGTGGCCGAGGGGTCAAGGGACATGAGCAGTCCACTACGTTGCAAAATTTCGACCAGTCACAGTAGGCACCGCGTCACTCGAGGGGCTTCTTGGAGTGCCTGCTACTGCCTAGCTCAGTCACATACTGCATAGTATGTGTGGTTATGGAAACTCATATCATACTGACATGTAAATATATACAAAAATATGTAAAACTGATTGGCTCAAGGAAAATTCCACAAATTAACTTAAGGCAGACCTGTTAATTGAAATGCATTCCAGGTGACTAGCTCATGGAGCTGGTTGAGAGAATGCCACAAGTGTGCAAGCTGTCATCAAGGCAAAGGGTGGCTACTTTGAAGAATCTAAAATACATGATTCCATATGTTTTATTTCATAGTTGACGTCTTCACTATTATTCTACAATATAGAAAACAGTAAAAATAAAGAAAAGCCCTTGAATGATTAGGTGTTCAAACTTTTGACTGATACTGTGTATATAAGGTTCGGGGTAGGATCAAAATCATCCGGGGCCGAAGCTTAGGCCTAATGACGACACTGGGACAGACATCTCCCCAACCATTGAATTAATATGGCTTACAGTTTTTTTCCTTGTTTTAGCACAATTTTGAAAACAAGGCCCGGTTTGTCAAAACACTACACACAATTAGCACAACCCTACACCAAAGTAGCACAACACTTCAGATCATTTGCAAAACGGAACACCTGTCAAAACTATACGACTTCAAAACAGTATTTTGTTACCATACGAAACACACATTTCATATGACTTCAATCTTTTTGAACCAGTTACACACTGCTGTTGCTAACCTAAAACACTTTTAGCAAGTCTAATTGTCAGTGATTAGAGAACTGTAAATGAAGTACACAGAGAAAGTGCAACTATACAAACACTACACAAGACCAATGCTGCAGACTGAGGAAAATATCATTTATTTCTCTCCATATACCCAAATCAGTCAACATGTCAACATGGAGAATCACAACAAAACATGTCCCAGTTTTCATGCTACTACAGTAGTGTGCATAACACTGTTAGCTCAGCAAACAGACAAACCTAAAATACTGTATCCAGTACAGGTTACAATTACAGTAAATAACAACCATAAAAAAATATCTGAAAAAAACTGACAATATTGGACAGAAAAACTACAGTAAACATACTATACATCATCTCTTCGCCTAGCTGGATCTGGCCAGAGAATTTCATCAACATCCCAAGCAATATCCTCATTAGCGAGACAACGCGGGAAGAACCGTCTTGAATGTGGAATCCATCCTTGCACAGCTGCGGCGTGGACTTGGCGTCCTCCATGGCCTGAATGAGGGGTACCTGAGCCTGGGGCTGGAGATCGTAAACCTTCCACCGCCATGCAGAGAAAAACTCTTCCATAGGGTTTAGAAACGGAGAGTATGGTGGAAGGTATAGTACTGTCAACTGTGGATGGTGTTGAAACCAGTTCTGGACCAAAGCAGAGCGGTGGAATGACACCTTGACCCAGATGACAGTGTATTGCATCTGGTGCATTTCATTACCTGCTGTGACGATGTGGTGCAATCGGTCCTAAAATGCGAGAATGTGAGGTGTGTTGTAAGGGCCCATTTTGGCATGACGGAGGAGAACCCCATGCTGTGAAATGGCAGCGCAAAGGGTGATGTTACCCCCACGTTGCCCTGGGACATTGATTATAGCCCTGTGGCCAATGATATTTCTGCCTCTCCTTCTTGCTTTTGTGAGGTTGAACCCTGCCTCATCAATATATATGAATTCATGCAGGATTTCCTCAGCATCCATCTGCAAAACTCCCTGAAATACAGTGAAAGACAAGATTGTGTCGTTCAGGATAGGTCTAGTATACAGTCAATGTAAAAAAGTCATGTGTGCAGTATGCAACATCACATCGCTAAAGTGAACAATACAAACCTCCACATACTCATGCCGCAGCCGTTTGACCCTCTCTGAATTCCGCTCAAAAGGCACTCGATAAAGTTGTTTCATTTGAACCTGATGTCTTTTCAGGATGTGTGCCAGTGTTGACAGAGACCTGATGGACATTATTGAAAATGGCATGGTCACCGATAATGTTGGCTTGTAGTTCTCTGAGCCTGATAGCATTATTTGCCAAAACCATGTTTATTATCTCTCTCTTGTTCTTGCGTGAATATGGGCCCCCTTCCTCCTTGTCGTTCCTGACCCCATATTCTCTATGTAGAGAATAATACATGTAACTTACTGTACAATGTCACAGGAAGGGGTATCACAAGTGCTGATATGGTGCATACAATAAGCGGCTGATTACTGTAACTGTAGACAGATATTTTACCTGTTTACCTTTCGAAAAGTCCTTATGACAGATGCCACTGTATATCTGCTAAGATTTGGCTGAACTCTCAGTCCAGCCTCCCTCAGCGTCAATCCGTGGTTCACAACATGGTCCACTAGTGTTGCCCGAATGTCATTTGATAAGTTTGGTCCTCTTCTTCTTTGTGCACGTTCTCCTCCTGCTTCAGGTCTTCCTCGACCTCTGGCTCGGCCTCTCCCTCCTCCTCTGTGTTCTCCTCCTCTGTGTTCTCCTCCTCTGTGGTCTCCTCCTCTGTGGTCTCCTCCTCTGTGGTCTCCTCCTCTGTGGTCTCCTCCTCTGTGGTCTCCTCCTCTGTGGTCTCCTCCTCTGTGGTCTCCTCCTCTGTGGTCTCCTCCTCTGTGTTCTCCTCCTCTGTGTTCTCCTCCTCTCACCCTCACTCTTCTTCTGACTCCTTCCATTTTGGTTGAAGGCAGGTGAACCTACCTGCTGCATTTTTATAGTGCTTAAACCTGATTGGTGTGTCTACAATTTAGAACTCATGTGTTTGTGCACCTGATGGCTGTGTTTAACAGATTGGCTCATAGGTGTGGTAATTTGACAGTCAGTTGCTTTGGAATTGCAAGGAAGTGACATCATGATATACTTCTGTGTCTGATGTATACAAGTGGGTTTAGTGTTTTGCAAATCACTGTGTGTAATGTTTTGCAAATAGTGTGAAACTGACAATGTGCTTACAGTTGTGCAAATCTAGCCTTGTGTTTTGCTCCTTGAGTGTAAGGTTTTGCTAATTGTGGGAAAAGTTACATTTTAGTCTGTAAGCAATCGTAAAAAACTGTAATATGGCCATTTAAACAAATCTGAAATAGCTTTTTCCTTCAATCTAGAGCCATAATCATTATGCTTAATTCAATGTAAAAAGAAAAGTGTATTTTTCTGCATATCTAAGAATACCTCTTGAGCCGTCTGTATCCTCCTGACTAGTGGTTCTATTTTTAAAGAAAAAAAATATTCTTCTTTGCTTTTCTGCAAAAATCTGGGTAAAAGATGGAAAGGAATGTGAGTCTTATTCAGAACATTTAGTCAGGGCTCTAAATGAAACATTTTCACTTGTAGCACAATTGAAATTTAGAAGCACCAGAAAATAAGATTTATTTAATTGATTGAGATACAGGCTATGTTGGGACTATAAGAATTCTAGCTACTTTGAACTACATGTTTTGCCTAGAAATGAATATGTAACACTGCAAATACATTTGTTTGTTATAAAAGCTAAAATGTTAGTATGAATACCTGTCATTAAAATTAAAAAGTCATTTGTGGAATATACATTTTTTATATTGTGTAAAAGCACTATTTCCCTTTTGAGATGCATTACATTTAAAATTGTTCAGTGTCTCTTTAAAAAGGTCAAGTTTTGGGATGACTCGACATGCAAGAAGCAATCCCTTTTCCGTTATTTCTGTGCCCCCACATTTGGTCATACTAGTCAAGTTACCAGGTTGTTTGTTAGCTAACAAATGGTTAACGATGTCAACACGCGAGTAGTTTTAGAATGGCCCACGACATGGTTTATGAGAAATGTCTCGGCGATCCACAATAGGAAGATAAAAATGTTGCGCCTTTAGTATGGGTCAGATGTTTTGACCTGGTTGAGCTGGAAGAAAGACGTTTTCGTTGTAGTAATGATGCAACAATGACACTAACGAATCTGCATTCACTTGTTTCTTTAGGGCACTCAAAGCCTTATTATAACAACAATTATTATCTGGGATATTTATTTCATAGTCACACGGTGCTCCCAAAATAAACTCCTGGATGCACAACAAAATATTTTGTCTCATATGCGGCCAAATTGGTCGCACTTTAAAGCCTTGCATTTAGTTATTGCTTGCTTCTCTAAAGTCTATCAACCTTGTCAGCAGGTATGCCAGCTCAGATTGTTACACAAGCTAGCTACTCTAACCTGATTAATAGCCTGCAATGGCTTCTTGGTAGATAATTATGAGTTTGGGAGACTGGGCTAGCTAAAGCCAACTTCATAAAATTTCTAGGTGGGTAGTAATATTACAGAGAAGAAAATACTGCTATTTATTTTTAAAAACAGGACAAATCTGAGGGGTCATGCGCCTCTGGTAGCTAGGCTAACACACCAGGGCCTGGTATTGCACAATACACTAGCCTGGCCAGGGGGAAGAGTTGTCCTTCAGAGCTGCAGAGGTCAATTTGGCCCAGAAACACTTATTCTGGAGCGCCTCCCACTGCAAACCATAATAACCCACAGGAGAGCTGCTCACTGGGTCATCAGTCTACAGCACACAGCATTACGCACACAGCCCAGCTCCCAATGATGCCAGCAGCAGGCCTTCTCCATCACCACCACCAGGCTTCCTCCAGCTCCATCACCACCACCAGGCTTCCTCCAGCCCAACCACCAGGCCTCTTCCAGCACCACAACCAGGCCTCTTCCAGCACCACCACCAGGCATCGTCCAGCACCACCAGTTCTCCAGCACCACCAGGCCTCCTGCAGCACCACCACAAGGCTTCCTCCAGCCCCACCACCAGGCCTCTTCCAGCACCACCAGTTCTCCAGCACCACCAGGCCTCCTGTAGCACCACTGCAAGGCTTCCTCCAGCCCCACCACCAGGCCTCTTCCAGCCCCACCACCAGGCCTCTTCCAGCCCCACCACCAGGCCTCTTCCAGCCCCACCACCTGGCCTTTTCCAGCCCCACCACCTGGCCTCTTCCAGCCCCACCACCAGGCCTCTTCCAGCCCCACCACCTGGCCTTTTCCAGCCCCACCACCTGGCCTCTTCCAGCCCCACCACCAGGCCTCTTCCAGCCCCACCACCTGGCCTCTTCCAGCACCACCACCAGGCTGCTTCCAGCACCACCACCAGGTTGCTTCCAGCACCACCAGGCCTCACCTCAGGCTCCATGATTTCAGTAAATCACAGAGAGGATCATGGGGAGGCAACATTCCCTGGCAACAGCTCTGGTGGACATTCCTGCAGTCAGCATGCCAATTGCACGCTCCCTCAAAACTTGAGACCTCTGTGGCATTGTGTTGTGTGACAAAACTGCACAGTTTAGAGTGGCCTTTTATTGTCCCCAGCATAAGGTGCACCTGTGTAATGATCATGCTGTTTAATCAGGTTCTTGATATGCCACATCTGTCAGGTGGATGGATTATTTGGGCAAATGAGAAATGCTTAATAACAGGGATGTATACAAATTTGTGCACAACATTTTAGAGAAATAAGCTTTTTGTGCATATGAACATTTCTGGAACCTTTAATTTCAGCTCATGAAACATGAGACCAACACTTTACATGTTGCATTTATATGTTTGTTCAGTGTAAGATAATGAAATTGCAAAAGTGGATTTCATCCTGATGAATATGTAAATCATTGTTCATTTAGCAAGGCTCCTGGAAACAGAGACAAAGGCTGCAGAAACAAAGCATTTGTAAGGAGGCTGACAGAATGGCAAGGGGAATCCATCTTGTGCTCTGTTCGTGTCACTGTGTCAGGATGATAAAGGCTCTGAGAACCCAGGAGAGATTTGGCTGGAAGGAGACTTCCATCTCTGCTCCAACTCCACTCCAGCAAAGAAATATACAGTATGACTATAATGGTATTCATATAAGGTAAGGTTGGTAAAGACTCTGATTAAGTTGGCAATGCGTTTCAATCATCGCACAAAATGCATAAATTCCCTCTATTACAGTCTGTGCATTGTGCACCGAGGGAGTCATCTATAGGTCATGGGCCTATGCTTTTTTTCTCTCTCTATGTGGGCCACAGATATGATTTGATCACTTTTACCACAAGGTGTTGGTGAGGCACTGATGTGTCCATCTAGTGTATGTATTTTGTTGTATCTACTGTATGGAACAGTATGTGGGCCATAGATAGGACAGGCCAAGTGATGGTATCGACAACAGTGCCACGCATGTCCACATGTGTACTATGGCCAGTTACACCAGGTCATTAGGAGTTAGTACAGGTCCTAGAGCTTTGTTATCTAATCAGCTTCAATACGACTTAAACCTCCAAGCATGCCACAGACGGCTACAGAAACATACGGAAGTTGTTCATCATTGACAAGGAAACCTAATTGTGATGCCATTTCAGCAACAGCGGGGGAGTTTTTCCATGTACGCAACTTGCTTGTTGAGCGAACCAAACATACCCAAGACAGTTACATCATGTCAGCAAGACAAGGCTGTCCTTATTAGCTTGTTAGCATTCACAGCCCATCCCCAGTGGCAGCCCAAACCGAGCGTGAGAAGCTAGCTGGCAACAGGAGGTGAGTGTCAGTAAGCTGGCTCCTTAGTGGAGACCTCCTGCACAGTCAGACAGAGCGTGAGTTTGTATTTATTAAGGATCCCCATTAGCTGCTGCCAAGCCAGCATCTACTCTTCCTGGGGTCCAGCAACATTAAGACAGATATACAAGAAAAAATATTACATCACATTACATTTCATGCCCTCAGGACGCTACTCTGCTACCACATATCTGCAATACAAAATCCCATGTGTACGTGTGTGTGGAGTGCGTGTGTTATCATGTGTGTGTGTATATGCGTGTGTCTGTGCCTGTGTGTGTGTGTGTGTGTGTGTGTGTGTGTGTGTGTGTGTGTGTGTGTGTGTCTCTTCACAGTCCCTGCTGTTCCATAAGATGTATTTGTATCTGTTTTTAAAATCAGATTCTACTGCTGGCATCAGTTACCTGATGTGGAGTAGAGTTTCATGTAGCCATGGCTCTACAGTGCATTTGGAAAGTATTCAGACGTTTTCCACATTTTGTTATGTTACAGCCTTATTCTAAAATTGATAAAATAGTTTTTTTCCCCCTCTTCAATCTACACACAATAGCCCATAATGACAAAGCAAAAACAGGTTTTTACATTTTTTGCAAAGTTATTAAAAATAAAAAGCTGAAATATCACATTTACATAAGTATTCAGACCCTTTACTCAGTACTTTGTTGAAGCACCTTTGGCAGCGATTACAGCCTTGAGTCTTCTTGGGTATGATGATACAAGCTTGGCACACCTGTATTTGGGGAGTTTCTCCCACTCTTCTTTGGAGATCCTCTCAAGCTCTGTCAGGTTGGATGAAGAGCATCATTGCACAGCTATTTTCAGGTCTTTCCAGAGATGTTTGATCGGGTTCAAGTCCGGAATGTGGCTGGGCCACTGAAGGACATTCAGAAACTTGTCCCAAAGCCACTCCTGCGTTGTCTTGGCTGTGTGCTTAGGGTCGTTGTCCTGTTGGAAGGTGAACCTTCACCCCAGTCTGAGGTCTTGAGCGCTCTGGAGCAGGTTTTCATCAAGAATCTCTCTGTACTTTGCTCCGTTTATCTTTCGCTTGACCCTGACTAGTCTCCCAGACCCTGCCACTGAAAAACATCCCCACAACATGATGCTGCCACCACCATGCTTCACCGTAGGGATGGTGCCAGGTTTCCTCCAGACGTGACACTTGGCATTCAGGCCAAAGAGTTCAATCTTGGTTTCATCAGACCAGAGAATCTTCTTTCTCATGGTCTGAGTCCTTTAGGTGCCTTTTGGCAAACTCCAAGCGAGCTGTCATGTGCCTTTTACTGAGGAGTGGCTTCTGTCTGGACACTCTACCATAAAGGCCTGATTGGTAGAGTGCTGCAGAGATGGTTGTCCTTCTGGAAGGTTCTCCCATCTCCACAGAGGACCTCTGGAGCTCTGTCAGAGTGACCATCGGGTTCTTGGTCACATCGCTGACCAAGGCCCTCCCCCGATTACTCAGTTTGGCCGGGCGGCCAGCTCTAGGAAGAGTCTTGGTGTTTCCAAACTTCGTCCGTTTAAGAATGATGGGGACCATAAATGCTGCAGAATTGTTTTGAGTGTCCTTCCCCAGATCTGTGCCTCGACACAATCCTGTCTCGGAGCTCAACGGACAATTCCTTCCACCTCATGGTTTGGTTTTTGTTCTGACATCTATTGTCAACTGTGGGAACTTATATATACACAAGTGTGTGCCTTTCCAAATCATGTCCAATCAATTGAATTTACCACAGGTGGACTCCAATCAAGTTGTAGAAACATCTCAAGGATGATCAATGGAATCAGGACGTACCTGAGCTAAATTTCGAGTCTCATAGCAAAGGGTCTGAATACTTATGTAATTAAAGTATTTCTGTTTTTTATATTTATAATATTTAATATATTTGCTAAAATTTCTAAAAACCTGTTTTCGCTTCGTCATTATGGGGTATTGTGTGTAGATTTTTGAAGAAAAAAATGTTTAATCCATTTTAGAATATGGCTGTAACATAACAAAATGTGGAAAAAGTCAAGGGGTCTGAACTTTCCGAAGGTACTGTATATCTGCTCTGGACTTTGGGATGGTGAAGAGACCTCTGGTGACATGTCTTGTGGGGTATGAATGGGTGCATTCAGCATGTCAGTACTTCTTTCAAAAACAAGTAGTGATGTAGTCAATCTCTCCTCTACTTTGAGTCATGAGAGATTGACATGCATATTATTAATGTTAGCTCTTGGTGTACATTTAAGGGCCAGACGTTCTGTTCTGAGCCAATTTGTGGCACCTGACCACATGACTGGACAGTAGTCGAGGTACGAAAAAACTAGGGCCTGTAGGACCTGCCTTTTTGATAGGATAGATCCCAAATGGCACCCTATTCCCTACATAGTGCACTACTTTTGCCACGGCCTCTGATCAAAATTGAGCACTATATAGAGAATAGGATGCCATTTCAGTGTGCTTCATGTACCTCTACCCTTTCTCTGAGTCGGGAGAAGATGTCCTGCTGGTGCTGGCGGTCTGTGTGGAGAGCCAGCTCCTCCTGGTGGGCCTGCCTGGCCACCTCCATCACCAGGGCTTTTCGGTCCTGCTGCCAGCTCTGGGCCACCGCACGCAGCTGGGTCGGGGTGAAGCGATGCCAGTCTAAGCTCGGCTCGTGTTCCGTCTGCAACAAGACAGCCGTGGAGATGTAATTACAACTAGAACAGAACAGGAGTCTAGTTTTCTAAGCCTTTATTTAACCAGGAAAAGGCTCTTGAGGTTAGAAACCACTTTTGCGACGGGGACCTTTTGCTAGGTTTATGTAGCGATATAGCCTGTCACAACAGTGCTGTCACAAGTTGGTCGTAGTGACATATGTAACATATAATATCTAACAACATACTGTATATAGCATATATGCAGCATAGCAACATGTAAGCCTGTATTCATACATTCGATTCGACTAACGTGCTAAAGCAGATATACAGAGATTACAGAGTAACAACCAGGTCTTGATATTGGCTTTAGATACACTAAATATACAAAAGTATGTGGACACCCCTTCAAATTAGTGGATTCGGCTACTTCAGCCACACCATTTGCTGACAGGTGTATAAAATCGAGCACACAGCCATGCAATCTCCATAGACAAACATTGGCAGTAGAATGGCCTTACTGAAGAGCTCAGTGTCTTTCAATTTGGCACCATCATAGGATGCCACCTTTCCAACAAGTTAGCCCGCTGAGTGCTGAAGCGCGTAGCGCATAAAAATTGTTTGTCTTCAGTTGCAATACTCACTATTGAGTTCCAAACTGCCTCTGAAAGCAACATCAGCACAACAACTGTTCGTCGGGAGCTTAATGAAATGGGTTTCCATGGCCAATCAGCCATCACACGAGCCTAAGATCACCATGCGCAATGCCAGGCGTCGGCTGGACTGGTGTAAACCTCGCCGCCATTGGACTCTGGAGCAGTGGAAACACGTTCTCTGAAGTGAGAAATCACACTTCACCATCTGGCAGTCGGACAGACAAATCTGGGTTTGGCGGATGCCAGGAGAACGCTGCCTGCCCCAATGCATAGTATCAACTGTAAAGTTTGGTGGAGAATGAATAATGGTCAGGGGATGTTTTATGGTTCGGGCTAGGCCCCTTAGTTCTAGTGAAAGGAAATCTTAACGCTACAGCGTACAATGACATTCTAGACGATTCTGTGCTTCCAACTTTATGGCCACAGTTTAGGGAAGGCCTTTTCCTGTTTCAGCATGACAATGCCCCTGTGACAAAGCGAGGTCCATTCAGAAATGGTTTGTCGAGATCGGTGTGGAAGAACTTGAGTGGCCTTCACAGAGCCCTGACCTCAACCCCAACGAACACCTTTGGGATGAATTGGAACACCGACTGCGAGCCAGGCCTAATCGCCCAACACAGGCAGCAATGTTTCAACATCTAGTGGAAATCCTTCCCAGAAGAGTGTAGAAGGAAATGTTCGTCAAGCAGGTGTCCACATACTTTTGGTCATGTAGTGTACAGTTGAATTCAGAAGTTTACATACACCTTAGCCAAATACATTTAAACTCAGTTTTCACAATTTCTGACATTTAATCCTAGTAAAAAGTCCCTGTTTTAGGTCACTTAGGATCACCACTTTATTTTAAGAATGTGAAATGTCAGAATAATAGTAGAGAGTGATTTATTTCAGCTTTTATTTCTTTCATCACATTCCCAGTGGGTCAGAAGTTTATATAGACTCAATTAGTATTTGGTAGCATTGCCTTTAAATTGTTTAACTTGGGTCAAACGTTTCGGGTAGCCTTCCACAATAAGTTGGGTGAATTTTGGCCCATTGCTCCTGACAGAGCTGGTGTAGCTGAGTCCGGTTTGTAGGCCTCCTAGGCCTCCACACTTTTTCAATTCTGCCCACAAATTTTCTATGGGATTGAGGTCAGGGCTTTTTGATGGCCACTCCAATACCTTGACTTTGTTGTCCTTAAGCCAGTTTTCCACAACTTTGGAAGTATGCTTGGGGTCATTGTCCATTTGGAAGACCCATTTGCGACAAAGCTTTAACTTCCTGACTGATGTCTTGAGATGTTGCTTCAATATATCCACATAATTTTCCTTCTTAATGATGTCATCTATTTTGTGAAGTGCACCAGTCCCTCCTGCAGCAAAGCACCCCCACAACATGATCCCCCCCCCTTGCTTCACGGTTGGGATGGTGTTCTTCGGCTTGCAAACCTCCCCCTTTTTCCTCCAAACATAACGATGGTCATTATGGCCAAACAGCTCTTTTTTTGTTTCATCAGACCAGAGGACATTTCTCCAAAAAGTACAATCTTTGTCCCCATGTGCAGTTGCAAACCGTAGTCTGGCTTTTTTATGGCAGTTTTGGAGTAGTGGCTTCTTCCTTGCTGAGCGGCTTTTCAGGTTATGTCGATATAGGACTCGTTTTACTGTGGATATAGATACTTTTGAACCTGTTTCCTCCAGCATCTTCACAAGGTCCTTTGCTGTTGTTCTGGGATTGATTTGCACTTTTCGCACCAAAGTACGTTCATCTCTAGGAGACAGAATGCGTCTCCTTCCTGAGCGCTATGACGGCTGCGTGGTCCCATTGTGTTTATACTTGCATACTATTGTTTGTACAGATGAAAGTGGTACCTTCAGGCGTTTGGAAATTTCTCCCAAGGATGAACCAGACTTGTGGAGGTCTACAATTTGTTTGTGCTGATTTCTTTTGATTTTCCCATGATGTCAAGCAAAGAGGCACTGAGTTTGAAGGTAGGCCTTGAAATACATCCACAGGTACACCTCCAATTGACTCAAAGCTTCTAAAGCCATGCCATCATTTTCTAGAATTTTCCAATCTGTTTAATGGCACAGTCAACTTAGTGTATGTAAACTTCTGACCCACTGGAATTGTGATACAGTGAATTAGAAGTGAAATAATCTGTCTGTAAACAATTGTTGGAAAAATTGATTGTGTCGTGCACAAAGAGATTGTCCTAAACGTCTTGCCAAAACTATAGTTTGTTAACAAGAAATTTGTGGAGTGGTTGAAAAACGAGTTTTAATGACTCCAACCTAAGTGTATGTAAACTTCCGACTTCAACTCTATGTGGTGTAAAATTGACTTTTCCCTTTTTGGTAAAATGTCCCGGAGGAAACCTCTAGGGTTTTCCGTGAGGGGTGTCTGTAGCTATTTATTATTGTGTCAGCGATCACACAGAGGCAGCTTCACTTGGCTACCTTATTGGAACGGAGGGAATGATATTAATCTATGTTCTAATAGTGGCTAACTGCCGGTGTGAAGGCATTATGCGGCTGACTGGTTTTATTGAAAGTGAGTGAGCTGACAGATCTGCCAATGTAACATACGGCGCCGCACCAGAGGCAGCCGAGCACATCTTGTTTATTAATGCACAACTTTACAACTTCAAGATGATCCATCATCCTTTTCCTTCCCTGTCCCTCTCTCTGTTTCTTTCTCCCTTGCTCTTTTGGAATTTGTGTGTGTGTGTTTCACAGTGTGTTCAGAAAGTATTCAGAATCCTTGACTTTTTCCACATTTTGTTACGTTACAGCCTTATTCTAAAATTGATTAAAAGACATTTTTTCCCTCGTCAATCTACACACAATACCCCATAATGACAAAGAGAAAACAGGTTTTTAGAAATGTTTGCAAATGTATTACAAATAAAAAGACAGAAATACTATATTTACATAAGTATTCAGACCCTTTGCTATGAGACTCAAAATGAAGCTCAGGTGCATCCTGTTTCCAATGATCATCCTTGACATGTTTCTACAACTTGATTGGAGTCCACCTGAGGTAAATTCAATTGATTGGACATGATTTGGAAAGGCAGACACCTGTATATATCAGGTCCCACAGTTGACAGTGCATGTCAGAGCAAAAACAATGCCATGAGGTTGAAGGAATTGTCCGTAGAGCTCCGAGATGGGATTGTGTCGAGGTACAGATCTGGGAAAGTGTTGAAGCATTGAAGGTCCCCAAGAACACAGTGGCCTCCATCATTCTTAAATGGAGGAAGTTTGGAACCACCAAGACTCAACTTAGAGTTGCCCGCACGGCCAAACTGAGCAGTCGAGGGAGAAGGGCCTTGGTCAGGGAGGTGACCAAGAACCTGATGGTCACTCTGACAGAGCTCCAGAGTTCCTCTGTGGAGATGGGAGAACCTTCCAGAAGGACAACCATCTCTGCAGCACTCCACCAATCAGACCTTTATGGTAGAGTGGCCAGACGGAAGCCAGTCCTCAGTAAAAGGCACATGACAGCCAGTTTGGAGTTTGCCAAAAGGCACCTAAAGGACTCAGACCATGAGAAACAAGATTCTCTGGTCTGATGAAACCAAGATTGAACTCTTTTGCCTGAATTCCAAGCATCACGTCTGGAGGAAACCTGGCACCATCCCTATGTGAAGCATGATGGTGGCAGCATCATGCTGTGGGGATGTTTTTCAGCAGCAGGGACTGGGAGACTAGTCAGGATCCTTGATGAAAACCTGCTCCATAGCGCTCAGGACCTCAGACTGAGGTGAAGGTTCACCTTCCAACAGGACAACAACCCTAAGCACACAGCCAAGACAACGCAGGAGTGGCTTCGGGACAAGTCTTTGAATGTCCTTGAGTGGCCCAGCAAGAGCCCTCACTTGAACCCGATCGAACATCTGGAGAGACCTGGAAATAGCTGTGCAGCGATGCTCCCCATTCAACCTGACGGAGCTTGAGAGGATCTGCAGAGAAGTATGGGAGAAACTCACCAAATACAGGTGTGCCAAGCTTGTAGCGTCATACCCAAGAAGAGTCAATGCTGTAATCGCTGCCAAAGGTGCTTCAACATAATACTGAGGAAATGGTCTGAATACTTACATAAATGTGATATTTCAGTTTTTTATTTTTAATGCATTTGCAAAAATTTTGAAAAACTTGTTTTCGCTTTGTCATTATGGGGTATAGTGTGTAGATAGAAAAAAGCTATTTAATACAGTTTAGAACAAGGTTGTAACGTAACAACATTTTGAAAAAGTCAAGGGGTTTTAATACTTTCCGAATGCACTGTATATGCGTTCCTATGTGTTCATGTTCATGTGTGTGCATGTGCTCATGTTCTGTAAGGATTCTTAAAGCTGTACAGCAGCATTAGTTCAGCTGCTGACTGACAAATCCGTGCAGAGCCCCAGCCATTATTACGAGGGCTGAGCAGCCGTACCACGTTGGAAAGAAAAATATGACGGAAAGGCAGATCCATTAAAGAACCTAAATTAATTCCGTAAATGCCAAGGAACATCATGGGGCAGCTCCATTGAATTTTAATAGCAGACAATTGGCTTCTCACTTTTCATTCGCAGTGACATATGACAAAGAAACCATGACCATTCGAAATGGCAACATTCACCAGCCAGTTCCACCAGGGGGCATAGTGCACTCTGTCAAATGGACGGCAAACCTCAGCATCCCTCTGATCCAGGGATGGGCAACCAGTCCTCAGGGGCTGGAGTGAAGTCACTTTTCCCCTGTCCCTAGCGAACACAGCTGATTAAAAGAATAGCATTTTAAACTGAAGATAATGATTATTTGATTATTGGAGTCAGGTGTGTTTGCTGGGGAAAAAGTGTGACACCAATCAGTTACCAGAGGACTGGAGTTGCCCATCCCTGATAATCATCGCATGACAATGGATTTTAAAACACCTATTATATTTGCATATCAATCAGCGGGGTCATGCATCCCAAAAATCTGAGGGGCACAAAGTACGTGAGGATGCCTGGGCTCCCCCTCCGGAAGTTGGAGAATTTAGCATTTTTCAAACACCTGAAACAGCTTTTTCCTGCAATAATCATTATGCTTATAGAAATCAAAGGAGGAAGGGAACCGCTTCTAAGGTACACAATAGTACGTTTTTGTAGACAGAAGGAGCTCTTTGGTAAAAGGGGTAAATTGGTCATCAAAAAGAAAGGAGAACCAAGGCAGCCGTCATAACTAATTCAAATGTTAAAACGGAAACAAAGATGAAAAAACTCTGACGCGTTTCGGCAGCATGGCCTTCGTCAGGGAGTATAAAGGTATGATAATACCTCTTTGGAACAGCATTTTCCAACCAACCCTGATTTGAAGAGGGGATGTTAATGGAATTCATTGGAACACACCTAGTAAGCAATACTATACACATTAAAAAGTTAAATACTAGACTTGTTATCAAAATGCAAATCAAGGCTAGAAGCGTTAACAGGGCTTTGTTCAACCACTCTCCCATTCCGTTTGCATTAATTACTTTGGGGAGTTTTTTGGGGGATGATTGTAAGCTATTGTCCATCATCTGCAATTCATTCACTATTTCAGGAGAGGTAAGGGAGTATTGTTTGATCAAACCAGAGCAGTAGGAGATAAATGGAACGGTCAAAGCGGATGTTCTGCCCAGTCAAAGCTTTGATATTATTACCTGTTTTGTACCGTTTTGTTTCCTCTGTAGCACACTTTACCTGAGGTGTGGTTGCTCTAGATATTATTACCTGTTTTGTACCGTTTTGTTTCCTCTGTAGCACACTTTACCTGAGGTGTGGTTGCTCTATTAAATACGTTTGAACCTTGACCTGGTTCTGCACTTTCTTCTGAATTAATCAGCTATCCGGACACCTAGACAGTGCACTTATGTTCAATTCTAACAATCACTTCTACCTTGACCTCTATTCAAGTTGCACTTTCCGACCACTGTCCCTGTCCCCACCAATGGGCACGCAGAGGGACTTTGATGTCAGAGGCGTCATGCCCATAATGGATAATTCTGTTGTTGTTGTTTCTCTGTAGTACTGCTAGCCACCTAGCAATTTTATGAAGTAGGCTTTAGCTAGCCCAGATAGGTTCCCAATCTCCCAACCTCATAACGAGATACAAAGAAGCCATTTCAGGATATCAATCTAGTTAGAGTAGCTAGCTTGTCTAACTATCTTAGCTGACATGCCTGCTGGCAAGGTTGGTAGACTAGAAAAATCAAGAAAAAGCTAAATGTACTGAATAAGACTCACATTCCTTTCAATCCTTTACCCAGATTTTACTCAGTCCTCAGAGTTCTGATTGACTAAAACGTTATCCTGGAAATATCCTATTCAATATGTCTGTAGCAAAGTGAGGAAATCTGTTGGTATCATCAGAAAGATGAGTGGTTTGGTTCATCAGGCTTGCTTCCTAACTCTATATTATGGCTTCATTTACCCATATCTCATTTAGTGTAATATTGTCTGGGGCAGTACATATGCCTACTACCTACACAAATGACTCATCATACAAAATACATTTACAAGACTAGCCATCTAATTATCTGGCTCCATCTGCACCTTCGTTTAAGAAACTCAATATCTGTCTATTTACGACGTTAATGTACACCAATTATGCAATTTCATCTACAAATAGTCATACCTTCCAGACAGTTTACCTAAACCCTACAATGGATCCTTCCAGGTTAATTCTGAAATCCATCTATAGAACACAAGACACTGTAATACTCTTCACCCTCCCCACTGCCGCACCTCACATAGTCAGTTCTCTGTCAGATACAGAGGTACCATACTCTGGAATTCTTATCTTCACATTGCCAAAACATCATCATCCCTCAATAACTTCAAGCAAAGACTGGGGGTCAGCCTGATGGACCAAACTACCCAATAATCACCTCCATGTAGCCTAACTCTCTCTCTCTCTCACACACACACACTCACACACACACACACACACACACTCACACACACACACACACACACACACACTGTCACGTCCTGACCATATACTTAGGTAATTTTGTATTATATTTGGTCAGGACGTGGCAGAGTTATGTTTGGTTATAATATAGTGGGGTTGTGAGTGTTGGGTTAGGTTCTAGGTTAGGTTTTCTATGTGTAGGTGTATGTCTATGTTTGGTTAATTGGGGTTGGGACTCTCAGTTGAAGGCAGGTGTTGTCTATCTGCCTTTGATTGAGAGTCCCATATAGTGGGGTGTGTTTGTTTGGTATTTGTGGGTAATTGTATTTTACACTGGGTTTCGTTTCTCCTGTGAAACTGTCACCTTTCGCCTTTGCGTGTTTATTTTGTTTTGTCGTTTCGATCTATAATAAATATGATGTGGAACAGTCAACCTGCTGCGTATTGGTCATCAAGTGATTTCGACATATCTTCCGATGAGGGAGAATACGAGGAACGTGACACACACGGTTTTTCTTATATACGGAGTATGTCATCTACAATTCAATTATAATGAATATATTTTGTTTAACTGATTGAACAAACTTTTTTTACATACATTTGTGGTGTGGTTTTCATAAACCCTTTTGGGTTTCCAACCTCACCTGCACACCGTTTTTAACAGTTTTTTTTATCTGTACTGTTTTGTCTTTCAATTATTTTCTTTGGTGCGAATAAATAAAACCTAAAAAAGGATACAGACAGCTCAAAATGTATGCTTAGATATGCAGAAAAATATATAGGGGTTCTGATGCTTTGGTACAATGACAATCATCTTCCTTACTAGCAAACTGTATCCAAAAGCTAAATAGTAAGTCGTTTTGGTTATATGACTTCTCTAATCCTGATGTTCACAATTAGGCTTTACAATGACCACATATGTCTATGGATGAGCTCAGGGAATTATGTTTTCCAACAACAAACACACAGGGAAAATGTGGCAACAACACATCTGCGATGCAGTAAAAAATGGACGTGATTCATTTTGTGTCTAATGGAGTATGAGGAACACACATTTCTATTATCACTGTGTGTTATGTGACTAAAACTGTTTTGTACCATTCACTGTTTGTGTGTATAGTGAGAGTAAAAGCATGTTTCTACCATTCACGGTCTATGTATTTCGAGAATAAAACTATGTCGAAATAACTGAGATATACTGTCTGTTGATCTTGTTTTTCATTTTCTACTTTGAGGAATACGTTTCACCGTGGGACATCAATTTGAGATCAAAGTGAGAGTTTGGCAATGCAAACATTGCTTGAGGAAAGAAGACTGCCTTGTTCCTACCAAACTTCACAACAATGAGGTTTGCAATTTTGCTCAAGGGACTGATTACCAATAAGAATTGAGCCAACCTAATTGTGACTAATAGCCGTACTCGGCGCAGTCTGCGCTCCATTGACTCTGGCTCTGTTTGTGTCGAGTTGGAAGATGAGAAAGGGAAAGCGCAGGAGGAAATGGCTAGATCTATCTCATCACAGCCACTTGAGGCTGAATGTGGCCCTAAGTGTAGCATCCAGCTGGAACAGATATGAGGACAGGTCTGGGAGAGGAGGAAGAGGAGAGGAGCTCCCTGGCGGTTGTCATGGAGACGGGGGAGCGGAGGCAATGGTGTGAGGGAGGGCTGAGATGTGTCCACATAGGGTGACACGGCGCATCCTGCAGCCTGCCAAGCACATAATTCACTGACCAGGGAGATGGAGACAGAGAGTCTTAGAGCTCTGGAAGAGGATGTGTTTAGATAGGCAGAGAGAGGCCGATATTCAGTCAATTGTAGATAGTGGATTTTGATTGCATTTGATTTGAGTGCATTTGATTGAATACCAGCCAGTTTCCTTATGGGTGGGTGAGGTTTTTTTCAATGAGCTGTGTGCTCTGGGTGTGCCCTGGGTATGTGTGCATGTAAAGGGGTGTGATGAAAAATCACTTTGCTGGACTGCGTCCTAAGTGGCACCCTATTCAAATCAAATCAAATTGTATTGGTCACATACACATGGTTAGCAGATGTTAATGTGAGTGTAGCGAAATGCTTGTGCTTCTAGTTCCGACCATGCAGTAATATCTAACAAGTAATCTGCAAATTTCACAACTACCTTATGCGCACAAGTGTAAAGGAATGAATAAGAATATGTACATATAAATATATGGATGAGTGATGGCCGTGCGGCATAGGCAAGATGCAGTAGATGGTATTAAATACAGTATATACATATGAGATGAGTAATGTAGGGTATGTAAACATTATATAAAGTGGCATTGTTTAAAGTGACTAGTGATACATTTATTACATCAAATTTTGTATTATTAAAGTGGCTAGAGCTTTGAGTCAGTATGTTGACAGCAGCCACTCAATGTTAGTGATGGCTGTTTAACAGTCTGATGCCCTTGGCACAGAAGCTGTTTTTCAGTCTCTCGGTCCCAGCTTTGATGCACCTGTACTGACCTCGCCTTCTGGATGATAGCGGGGTGAACGGGCAGTGTCTCAGGTGGTTGTTGTCCTTGATGATCTTTTTGGCCTTCCTGTGACATCGGGTGCTGTAGGTGTCCTGGAGGGCAGGTAGTTTGCCCGGGTGATGCCTTGTCCAGACCGCAACATCTCTGGAGAGCCTTACAGTTGTGGGCGGAGCAGTTGCGGTACCAGGCGGTGATACAGCCCGACAGGATGCTCTCGATTGTGCATCTGTAAAAGTTTGTGAGTGTTTTCGGTGACAAGACAAATTTCTTCAGCCTCCTGAGGTTGAAGAGGTGCTGTTGCGCCTTCTTCACCACAATGTCTGTGTAGGTGGACCATTTTAGTTTGTCCAGTTTGTCCGTTTGTCCATGTGTACGCTGAGGAATTTAAAACTTTCCACCTTCTCCACTACTGTCCCATCGATATGGATAGGGGGGTGCTCCTTCTGCTGTTTCCTGAAGGCCACCATCATCTCTTTTGTTTTGTTGATGTTGAGTGAAAGGTTGTTTTCCTGACACTACACTCCGAGGGCCATCACCTCCTCCCTGTAGGCTGTCTCGTCGTTGTTGGTAATGAAGCCTACCACTGTAGTGTCGTCTGCAAACTTGATGATTGAGTTGGAGGCGTGCATGGCCACGCGGTCATGGGTGAACAGGGAGTACAGGAGAGGGCTGAGAACGCACACTTGTGGGGCCCCAGTGTTGAGGATCAGCGGGGTGGAGATGTTGTTTCCTACCCTCACCACCTGGGGGCGGCCTGTCAGAAAGTCCAGGACCCAATTACACAGGACGGGGTCGAGACCCAGGGTCTCGAGCTTAATTGCGAGTTTGGAGGGTACTATGGTGTTGAATGCTGAGCTGTAATCGATGAACAGCATTCTTACATAGGTATTCCTCTTGTCCAGATAGGTTAGGGCAGTGTGCAGTGTGATTGCGATTGCGTTGTCTGTGGACCTATTGGAGCGGTAAGCAAATTGGAGTGGTCTAGGGTGTCAGGTAGAGTGGAGGTGATATGACCCTTGACTAGTCTCTCAAAGCACTTCATGATGACTGAAGTGAGTGCTACGGGGCGATAGTCATTTAGCTCAGTTACCTTAGCTTTCTTGGGAACAGGAACAATGGTGGCCCTCTTGAAGCATGTGGGAACAGCAGACTGGGATAAGGATTGATTGAATATGACCGTAAACACACCAGCCAGCTGTTCTGCGCATGCTCTGAGGACGCGGCTAGGGGTGCCGTCTGGGCCGGCAGCCTTGCGAGAGTTAACACGTTTAAATGTTTTACTCACGTTGGTCGCAGGTGAAGGAGAGCCTGCAGGTTTTGGCATACATAGAAAATCAAGAGTGGTTACTGAATAATAATGACCAGCTGAATAATGACCAGCTGAAACCTGAATCTGTAGGAGAACAGTCATCAAATCAAATCAATACAAATGTTCTTTCTAAAGCCATTCTTACATCAGCTGATATTTCATAGTGCTGTACAGAAACCCAGCCTAAACCCCCAAACAGCAAGCAAGGCAGGTGTAGAAGCACGGTGCCTAGGAAAAACTCCCTAGAAAGGCCAGAACCTAGGAAGAAACCTAGAGAGGAACCAGTCCTCTTCTGGCTGTGCTGGGTGGAGATTATAACAGAACATGGCAGCATGTCCATGTACAGAGCTCTGTGGTTGTGCAGGTCATCAGGGTACTGGCTCACAGTCATCTGGAAGCGCAGATGGTCATCTGCCAACCAGCCACAGAACCTGGAACAGTTTGGACTGAGAGCAAAGAGAAACATGTCCGGATCACCCACTGCAGACACAACAAAACACATGCTGAGAATTTCTGTACAATGACAACCACTCTTAATGTCTCATTCCTGGCAACATTACATTTTCACCAAAGAACATCTGTCTGTATGATGAAGATCTGAGGCTTTCTTTTGTGTGTGTGTGTGTGTGTGTGTGTAGCTGTGTTTAGCATCAATGGAAATTAATATCAAGGTATTAGTAGATTAGTAATCAACCCCTCGGTGTGTTAGACTCAACTTGTTCAACGGCCCGCCTCCCTGGAGATAGTAAAATCATGCATTTATATGCTCTACACACATTGTACGCTGTGGGGGGAGAGAAATCACCAGATATGCTATTCTCTAGAGTCTAGAATCTGCATATGCACCAAGCTGACTCTCTCATCTTTTGTCAACATCCACACTCTATTGTCTTGTCATACGGCAGGATCTCTCTGCATAAAAGCCAGAGCTTTGCTTTGATTCGTTTTGAGCAAGATATCAATTCAAAATGGTGGACTCTCAATCACCTCGTCGCACACTGTATCCTCTCAAGAGGAGCTACAGCCTTCAGGCAAAGACCACCGTAGTTGTGATCAGTCAGTGCTTTTACCTATCCAGTCCTTGTTGGCGGTTCTGTATCCTCTGCAGTCTGGACTGGTAGTTCTCAGACAGGGATTAGAACTCTGGATTAAGGAGGCTGTCAGTTCAGGGTAGGGGCACTCTGAATACAAAACCTCCTCTGGAACCTGGTCTACCTCAGCCAGACAGTCGGCAGTTTTGGTGGGACAGTCCTGGAAGGATTATCTGGTTATGCCTTTTGAAAGACATAAAAGACTTGGTGGCAACACAATCAAACAGCATGGTGAGAGATAGAATTATGCAACCTTAATGGTGAGCGACCTACGTACCTCCACTCCCAGAAACAGGGTGTCTTCCTCTATGGCCAGATACACTTTTCTAAGTTTTTCAATGATGTCTTCCTGCTGGTCCTTCACAAAGTTGACCTGTGAGTGTGTCTTGATATCTTCAGACTTACAGACTGTGACCTCACAGGCTCTAACAGAATGAATTGTTGAACACCAACTCAGTTCAAGGAATTATTAATTCAGTTCTCTTCCCTCCTCTACATCCGAGAATTAACAGTCTGACATCCTTCTCTGATATCCATCATGGTATAGAGAGCTCTGTATCTGATGAAATTTTGTGAGAGGAAATGGAAATATATATCTCTGTTAGAGTACAGAACCCACAGATATTGAATATTTCCCTTTTCCCCTGTAGTTTTTCTTAATTTACTACTTGGTGGACAAATACAGTGAATCCTATAATCAGAGCAATTCACTGACGGCATATCGGTAGTCATACCCTCTTTCTGTTTCTAACAGGTTCCATTTTTGATGCCACTCAGAGGGAGGAAACTCAGGAAAGCAGTCTATTGTGAAACTGTACATACTAGATCACAAATATAACAATTAGATTGTCCTTCCTGCTGCACGTTCTCAGTAAAAACATACAGGAAAAGTGAGGAAATGAAGGCTTAACCATTCAATCTACAGTGCCTTGCAAAAGTATTCACTCCTCTTGGAGTTTTTCCTATTTTGTTGCATTACAACTGTCAGAAGGTGGGTGTAGCTGGTGCATGAAGTCAGGCGCAGGAGAGCAGAATGAGTGAGCAACGTACTTTACTCAAAATAAAGGCACAAGGTAACAATACACTTGACCAACAATAAACGGTAATCAATTACGCACGGGTGAACACAGCACCCGTCGAAAACCAGCCATAACTGTCACGCCCTGACCGGGTGAACTCAGGTGTTTTGGGTCAGGGTGGTTTATGTTGGGTGGTTTTCCTGTGTTTGTTTTCTGTTTTGCGTTGGAGCCTTGTGTTGGCTCTATTGGGGAGTATTTCTATGTTGGTTTCTGTCTTCCCAATCAGAGACAGCTGTCGCTAGTTGTCTCTGATTGGGATCTCATTTAAGTTCATTTTCCCCCACGCTGTTCGTGGGGAATTGTATTTGCATTGCTATTCGTAGCCTGTGAAGCTGTTCGTTCGTGGTATCGTTTATTGTTTTGCTGGTTCACCGTTCTAATAAAAATGATGATGAACCAAACCTCCGCTGCGCCTTGGTCCCTCTATAACGACGAACGTTACAGAATTCCCCACCGAACCAGGACCAAGCAGCGGGAGGAAAAGGAGCGCGAGAGATGGGCTCGCGAGGGAAAGGAGTTCTGGACCTGGGAGGAGATCATGTCGGGGAAAGGACCCTGGCGGACGGACTCCCAGGTCGAGGAGGAAAAGCCAGCCGGTAGACGGAGTCGCAGGCGGCGGTCGAGGAGGCCCGGAAAACAGCCCCAAGAAAATTTTGGGGGGGGGCTAATGGGGTGGTCCGGTAGGGCAGAGGAAGAGCCCAGACCACTGCTCTCGTGGGGGATGACGGCGGAGGAAGAGACGAGGATGAGGCAGTTGATTGAGGACCTGCAGAGGGAAGATCTGGAGGAGGAGCCCTGGTATGCGGAGTTGCGCGCTGTGTCGCCAGTGCGCCCGCACAGCCCAGTGCGTCCGGTGGACAGACCCAGCACATGCCGTGCTAAGATGGGAATCCAGCCGGGACGAGTGGCTAAACCAGCTCCACGCTACAGGTCACCTATACGTGTTCACAGTCCTGTCTGGCCCGTCCCTGCTCCCCGCACCAAGCCCACGGTGCGTGTCCACAGTCCTGTCCGGCCCGTCCCTGCTCCCCGCTCCAGGCCACGGGAAGCGGAGTTGCGCGGTGTGTCGCCAGTGCGCCCGCACAGCCCGGTACGTCCGGTGGACATGCCCAGCACATGCCGTGCTAGGATGGGCATCCAGCCAGGACGAGTGGCTAAACCGGCTCCATGCTTCAGGGCACCAGTACGTGTTCACAGTCCTGTCCGGCCCGTCCCTGCTCCCCGCACCAGGTTAGTGGTGCGTGTCCCCAGTCCTGTCCGGCCCGTCCCTGCTCCCCGCACCAGGTTAGTGGTGCGTGTCCCCAGTCCTGTCCGGCCCGTCCCTGCTCCCCGCACCAGGTTAGTGGTGCGTGTCCCCAGTCCTGTCCGGCCCGTCCCTGCTCCCCGCACCAGGTTAGTGGTGCGTGTCCCCAGTCCTGTCCGGCCCGTTCCTGCTCCCCGCACCAAGTCAGAGGTGCGTGTTCCCAGTCCTGTCCGGCCCGTTCCTGCTCCCCGCACCAGGTTAGTGGTGCGTGTCCCCAGTCCTGTCCGGCCCGTCCCTGCTCCCCGCACCAAGTCAGTGGTGCGTGTCCCCAGTCCTGTCCGGCCCGTCCCTGCTGCCCGCACCAAACCAGTGGTGCGTGTTCCCAGTCCGGCACGGCCCGGGTCCGGTCCACCGGTGCCCAATCCTGTTCCGGGCGACGGCTCCGCTCCAGAGCCTGGGCATGCCGCTCCACAGTGGTCCAGTCCGGGCCAGAGGGGTAGGGCTAAGGTGGAGGCGGGGGGGAGAACACGCCCGGGGCCAGAGCCTCCACCGAGGGTGAGGCGCCCACCCGGATTCCCCCCCCCTAATAGACTTAAGTTTGGTGCGCCGGGAGTACGCACCGTTGAGGGGGGGGTACTGTCACGCCCTGACCGGGTGAACTCGGGTGTTTTGGGTCAGGGTGGTTTATGTTGGGTGGTTTTCCTGTGTTTGTTTTCTGTTTTGCGTTGGAGCCTTGTGTTGGCTCTATTGGGGAGTATTTCTATGTTGGTTTCTGTCTTCCCAATCAGAGACAGCTGTCGCTAGTTGTCTCTGATTGGGATCTCATTTAAGTTCATTTTCCCCCACGCTGTTCGTGGGGAATTGTATTTGCATTGCTATTCGTAGCCTGTGAAGCTGTTCGTTCGTGGTATCGTTTATTGTTTTGCTGGTTCACCGTTCTAATAAAAATGATGATGAACCAAACCTCCGCTGCGCCTTGGTCCCTCTATAACGACGAACGTTACAATAACGAACCGAATGAACATAGAAACAATCACACACAAAAACATGGCGGAAACAGAGGGTTAAATACATGAACATGTAATTGGGGAATGAAACCAGGTGTGTAGAAAACAAAGACAAAACAAATGGAAAATGAAAGGTGGATCGGCGATGGCTAAAAGACCGGTGACGTCGACCGCCGAACGCCGCCCGAACAAGGAGAGGGACCGACTTCGGCGGAAGTTGTGACAACAACCTGTAATTTAAATGGATTTTTATTTGGATTTCATGTAATGGACATAAACAAAATAGTCCAAATTGGTGAAGTGAAATGAAAAAAATAACTTGTTTCAAAAAATTTTACTAAATAAAAAAGGTAAAAGTGGTGTAAATAAGATCTGGTGCAACCAATTACCTTCAGAAGTCACATAATTAGTTAGATTGCACACAGGTGGACTTTATTTAAGTGTCACATGATCTGTCACATGATCTCAGTATATATTCACCTGTTCTGAAAGGCCCCAAATTCTGCAACACCACTAAGCAAGGGGCACCACCAAGCAAGCCACTCTATGAAGACCAAGGAGCTCTCAAAACAGGTCAGGGACAACGTTGTGCAGAAGTACAAATCAGGGTTGGATTATAAAAAAAAAATTAAACATCCCACGGAGCACCATTAAGTCCATTACTAAAAAATGGAAAGAATATGGCACCACAAGAAACCTGCCAAGAGAGGGCCGCCCACCAAAACTCACAGACCAGGCAAAGAGGGCATTAATCAGAGAGGCAACAAAGAGACCAAAGATAACCCTGAAGAAGCTGCAAAGCTCCACTGCGGAGATTGGAGTACCTGTCCATAGGACCACTTTAAGCCGGTCACTCCACAGAGCTGGGCTTTACGGAAGAGTGGCCAGAAACAAATAAGCAAACATGTTTGGTGTTCACCAAAAGGCATGTGGGAGACTCCCCAAACATATGAAAGAAGGTACTCTGGTCAATTGAGACTAAAAGTGAGCTTTTTGGCCACCAAGGAAAACGCTATGTCTGGCGCAAACCCAACATCTCTCATCATCCCAGGAACACCAAGCATGGTGGTGGCAGCATCATGCTGTGGGGATGTTTATCATCGGCAGGGACTGGGAAACTGGTCAGAATTGAAGGAATGATGGATGGCGCTAAATACAGGGAAATAATTGCTGAAAACCTGATTCAGTCTTCCAGAAATTTGAGACTGGGACGAAGGTTCACCTTCCAGCAGGACAATGACCCTAAGCATACTGCTAAAGCAACACTCGAGTGGTTTAAAGGGAAACATTTAAATATTTTGGAATGGCCTAGTCAAAGCCCAGACCTCAATCCAATTGAGAATCTGTGGTATGACTTAAAGATTGCTGTACACCAGCGGAACCCATTCAACTTGAAGGAGCTGGAGCAGTTTTGACTTGAAGAAAGGGCAAAAATCCCAGTGGCTAGATGTGCCAAGCTTATAGAGACATACCACAAGATACTTGCAGCTGTAATTGCTGCAAAAGGTAGCTCTACAAAGTATTGACTTTGAGGGGGTGAATAGTTATGCACGCTCAAGTTTTCTGTTTTTTTGGTCATATTTGTTGTTTGTTTCACCAAAAATATTTTGCATCTTCAAAGTGGTAGGCATGTTGTGTAAATCAAATGATACAAACTGCATAAAAATGCATTTTAATTCCAGGTTTTAAGGCAACAAAATAGGAATAATGCCAAGGGGGTGAATACTTTCGCAAGCCACTGTATATGTATAGAAGAGAGTGGTGGTGAGGTCATTTTCGGTCACCTTCTGAAGCCGTAATGCAGTGCAGTACGTCTCAGACAGGCCATTAGGGACTCACAGATTGCCTCCCAAATAGCACCCTATTCCCTATACAGTGCACTACTTTTGACCAGAGCCCTATGGGTCCTTGTCAAAAGTAGTGCACTATAGGGAATAGGGTGCCATTTGAGACATAACCACTGTTTTAAAGCCAGACAAAACTTCTCAAACCTTCCCTCCAAACAAATTCCTCTGACGCACAAACAAGTATGGAATCGTAATGAAGAGTTTTAAGGGAATGTTATTTAGCATGGTGGGTCACTTAGTACAAGAAGCATGCAGGCGGCTAGAGAGAGGAGAGTAGGCAGCAGCTCCATTATGGTGAGCCTCTCAGGTGGGCAGGACTGAGTGGGGGGGACAGCAGGGGCTGGATGAAAGAGAAGACGAGTGGGGGATGGAGGTACGCCAGAGACTGACTCACTCACACAGGGGCAGGCAGGCAAGCAGACAAAATGGCTGGCAGTGGATTCCTCATCCCCCTATATGGCCCACTTTCAAAGACATCCCTTCTCCTGCCTGCTCTTAATCCCACCATTCGCTCCCTGAGAATGAAAGAGCCTCCAGGAGTCAAAAGGAGAATTAACTAAAGAGAGGTGACTTACGTAGAGAGGAGTTCTAACAAACACCAGATTTATGGGGAATGAATGCTGTATTGTGGGCAACAAGAGGACTTTTGGTAGGATCTAGGTAGGATCTGCAAAGTACGGTCTATTATTTTGGTACTTGTAGAGATTGAATGCCTTAAGATTCATCGCAGTATATTGTGTGGGAATTAAAAAACAGAACCACAGTTTTCACAAACAGAGTCAAGGGCTCCACTTTCATATGGAGAAAAGTAAGTTCCTCTGCAGCTTTCTGAAACAGTGGGCACAGAGCCCCTCAGCTCATCTCTCAGGTCATGGGATGCGTCCCAAATGGCACCCTATCCCCAGAGCCCTGGTCAAATGTAGAGCTCTACATAGGGAATAGGGTCCCATTTGGGACGCGTCCGTGTTGTTACCCACCTGCTGGAGTACCTGCTCTCAGTCTGCCGGCTGAGGAGGCTGGTGGTGTTGCTGGTGTTGGACTTCACTCAGTCTGTACTGCAAGTCCTCTGTCAGCTGCCAGATGGGCTCCACAGTGGTACACCTGAACGCCTCCCGCTCACTCTCCAGAAACAGCTCTAATGAGACACCCACACACATAAACATGTGTTTGTGCACACACACACACACACACACACACACACACACACACACACACACACACACACACACACACACACACACACACACACACACACACACACACACACACACACACAGTATGGTATTGTCTCACTCAATAGGGACTGGAACAGTATCTATACACTCAGGACTGAGAGGGGTACTGTGGTCCAGTAGCTCAGAGAGGATGCCCATGTCTGTTCTACTGGCCAGACCATTTGGTCCCAGAAATCCTTGCAGCTCAGCTTCAGCCTTTTCCCTACTGCATGGAAAGAGAGCAAAGGGAATTCCATTAAGCATACAGCATACTGTACCAAGCACAACTGAACACAGACTGC
Organism: Salmo trutta; assembly: GCF_901001165.1. NCBI lineage: Eukaryota > Metazoa > Chordata > Actinopteri > Salmoniformes > Salmonidae > Salmo > Salmo trutta. The sequence goes on from NC_042980.1 coordinate 12,311,701, forward strand.
TTCTCAAATGGCAATCTATTCCCTATGTAGTGCACTACTTTTGACCAGGGCCCATGGGGAAAAGGTTGCCATTGGGATGCGGCAACACAGTGTGCCGAACACTCTCATCCATTAGTCCCAGCTAAAATATAATGGGATTGTAACTATAGAAACAAACTTTTTCTCCCTTCTCTTAAATTACCTTCACGCTTATGAATTCAGTGGTTATGTGCGGTTGCCGTGGTGCGGTCGGTCAATCTGTGTGTCTGTCTTCAGAGAAGGCTCATTACAGAAACCCACGCTTGTGTACACCATTAACCTTGGATCGCACCGACACAGTCATTACCCCGAGAACAGCCTACACCCCAGAGCTAGCGCTGCCCTTCTCACTTCACAACGCATGACACCAACGCATGACACCAGCGGGCCGCGGCAGCCCAATGCTTCCTCTGCTTCTGCCTCATCATCACACCAGGGAGAGTTCATTTTACAATGCCACAGAAGCTAGCTAGCACCCTCCACTGAGCTATCCATTCCCTCTCTCTTTCTTTCTTTCTTTCTTTCGCTGTCTTCTTTGGTCACGGAAAGCCATTTCAAATCACCCATCTCTCATTTTACTGGGGCTTATTTTAGTTTTGAGCAGTGTTTGCCATAACTGAATATGGCTGAGTAGGGTGGGTAGTAGGCTACAGACTACAATACAGTATATGGTGTAGTGGTTCATGGTAATGTGTGCTGGGAGGGGTTTCTTATCCTGCATTGGCTAGTCTGCTGTTCTCTCTGCTCCACACCTGTCTGGGCTGCTTCAGTAGGGAGCTCCTTTTGGTCTCCTTGGTTGCACGGAGAGCCCTCTTCACCTGAAAGACAGCTCTTAAATCAGCCAACAGCTACCTGTGGAACACTGTGGTCATGAAAAATCCTCTCTCACAAGTTTATGATAACATGATCCCATTATGGTAGCATTAGCATGTAATCGCTGATATCACTATGACCAATCATGACCAAAGCATAGACTGCAATCATGGAAGATTATGTCTGCATCCCAAAAGTCGCAGCCTTAAATTCACTTGATGTCCTTTTGATCAGGACCTATGGGTAAAAGTAGTGCACTATGTAGGGAATAGGGTGCCATTTGGGACACGGGCTATGAGTAATAAATGGTATAAACATGACCAAAAAGGAGTACTCTCCTTAGTGCTCTATGTTCCTAGCTTACCGAGCAATACAGAATGAGAGATTGGTCAATTTTTTCCTTGTTATGCTTCATGGGGGAAATGGTCTTCATTCAGCAGTACATTCAGTGTGTGTGGGGTTTTGCCTTTGAAATATTGACTTTGAAAGGCTCATAATCTGCAGGAATTCATGTGAAACATTATTGCCGTCAAACACTTGAAAGGAGAACACACGTTGGTAAATTAAAATATTCAGGGGGAACATGCATAAGGCGTGTTTCTGGTGGGAACAGGAGGGGGTCAGTATCTTCCTCTCCTGTCATTGATTTGCCTTTTCCATTATGAAAATGCTCTCTCGGTGCAGCCCTCTATACTGTCCTCTACCGCAGTGAATGTGCCCTTAGTTTTGTTCCATCTGTACAGTCTTAGGAAAAAAAGGTGAAAAAGAAATCCAGAAATAAATAAATAAAAATATAGAACCTTAAAGGGTTCTTCGGCTGTCCCCATAGGAGAACCATTTGAATAACCCTTTTTGGTTCCAGATAGAACCCTTTTGGGTTCCATGTACAACCCTTTCTTCAGAGGGTTCTACCTGGAACCAAAAAAGGTTCTCCTATGGGGACAGCCGAATAACCCTTTTTTCTAAGACTGTAAGGGGGAAAAGGATGTTTGATATTAACATGCCGTAAAACATGTGAAACTACAAATAAAACATATCGGTGACATGAGATGAAACCACACACCTACAAGCACAGTCAAACCGCTGCTCTCGATTACCCTGCTCGAAACCCCAGCCATTAAAGTAGGCTGTGAATTCTCCCTTTACCATGTGTTGACCTAGGGATCTTATCAGGATCTCTCCTTCAAAGATGTAAGGCCTTAGTATCCAGGACACTCCCACTCTCTTACTGGAAAGTCAATCATCTGATCACATCCTGCGGCGACTCCCCTCTACCACCACTGGGAAATCCACAACAGACAGCCTGCCTTTCAGCGTGGCGGGCGTATGCAAACACTGATTGCCTTATCTGGTCCACGCAGAGAGCTGAATTGGAGGGAGCCATGGGCAACCGTAATGAGACACAACAACAACAAAAAAGCTGCTGCCACAGTTTACCAATTAAAACACTGCAGGTCTACAAGCATAATCCTCATGCCCCCTAGGGTTAACTTCTCACAGTGCTAGGATGCAGAAAGATTGGGAACTTCAAACAGCTTTATGGTTGATCCTCCTGCAGACTCATGAATATTCAAATTTGATGTTGATATTCTTCTTAAATCTTATATTTTTTGGAGAGCCTATTTACAGTAGGTTACGTAATGGTCTGATGTTTTATAGTAAATCCGCTCCTCCGGATCATTGGAGATCGTGTGTGTGTGTGTGTGTGTGTGTGTGTGTGTGTGTGTGTGTGTGTGTGTGTGTGTGTGTGTGTGTGTGTGTGTGTGTGTGTGTGTGTGTGTGTGTGTGTGTGTGTTCATGCCCATGATCGTTAAACTCTGAATGAAGGTTTCCAGCACCGTAAAACTGAATTATGATTCAGAAAGAGCCCATGGTTGTTCATTTGAGAAAGAACCCCAACTCCATATAAATATGTCCTCAGATGTAAATGATGTTGCGGATATCATGCAGAGGCGTACATGCACTGTTCAGTCTTTTACCTTCTCATTATGTCAACAGATCTGTCACCCATCAACTGTCTCCATACTGAAAGTTGGACACACAGAATCAGTATGTTGCCTAAAAGAAAAGCTGAATTATTGAATGAATGAGGTAGCTTGCACCTAAGGATGTTCAAGAGCATACTGGGCTATGGAATAACAAAATATATATCGTACCAAATTCAACTTTTTACTTTATACATTCTTCAGCCCTTTGCTTCTGTTATGGGCTTGTATTCACAAAGTGTCTCAGAGCAAATCAAATATCAACAATATCTACCTTTTGAGCGATGTGTGCAGACTCCAGTGGTTTGGCATCAACTATGGCTTGTAGTTTCTCATATTCAGCCGGTTTATACTGAGCTTCCAAGGCCATCCTTCACCAGTAGAGTCAGTTTCTCTATATCAATGAAAGGAAGCATCAAACTACAAGATAGAGCTGTGTTCTAGTAAGCATTGAGCATGTGAAAAGTGCATTAACTATCAATCACTCAATCAACTGTGAATTCTTAGGCCAGGTGTTATTTATGCTGATGACAGAAGAGGAAGGAAGTGAGATAGAAACGGCACATCCTCTGTCTTCAACTGCATCCCAAATGGCATCTTATTCCCCATGTAGTGCACTACTTTTGGCCACTACTTAGGGAATGGGGTGCCATTTGGGACGCAGCCTTCGTGATGAGGTATATCCTATAGGAAGCAGGAAGGAGGGAGTGAGGAAACAAACTGGCCATGTCAGACAGGCTGGTCCTGACCAGTTCAGCTGGGACTCCATGAGACAGGTGAATAAACACCAGCCATGCTGCTGCTACTGACAACGCAGACATAAAGGTCCTGGCAGACGGTTATGAGTTCAGTGAGTCTAGAGGAAAGAGCAGTCAGCATTGGTTCAGATTGGAGCTGAGCTAAGCTGATTTACCTAAATATTTTGATCGGTTGCTGGTTATAAAGCAATGTAGGTCTCTTCCACTCATAGCTTCTCATCTGTTTATCAATAGTACATGTGATTTAAACAAGGAATTTGAGGTAACACTTTACATTAATTTACCACGTACACCTGTGTAATAGTAACACAGTTATTACTCTTGTGACAACACTGTAGTAATATGTTATGTATTATTACAACATTGTAATCCCACATAATTTTGTCAAGTAAAATCAGCCAGGAGGAAAAAATGAATATGTAAATAGGAAGGTTCGTTAAAGTTTGACAGAAAGGTCACCACACCACCTCATCATCTTCCTGCTGTTGCTTTAATCAGTTTAGGCCTATTCTAAGGATTAACATTTACATTCAAGAACTTAATGGGAAAAACCACTATCACTCAATTTCTCCCAAAACAGCCTATTCAACATTCAGGGTCTAAGAGGTTATAGAAATAACCTCTGAATTCTCATCAGGGCCCAGTTTTTCAAAAGCAATCTGTCTGGATTTCGCCTATCGGATAGGATTAAATGCATAGAAATAGAACGAAGAGAACGGATCAATCATTGACTTGAATGGAGACTTTCGTTCTATTCGTTCTATTTCTATGTATTTAATCCTATCCAATAGGCGAAATTCAGATAACTTTAGAAAAACTGGGCCCAGGCCTTCAAAGTGTCTGTGCATGAAAGTTAACAACAGATGGTACACTGTAAACAGAGTGTGGAACTGTACACAGACGTGCTAGAATATCACTTGGGTTAATCTAATGTGGAATATCCTCCCAAATACATTTAGAATTCATCATGTAAATTACTTGTAATATAATAATTCTGGTGTACTTTATTATGGTAAATTACACTCTGTAAAAAAAGTGAATTCATACAGTTTCTACCCTATCATAACATAAGCAAAACAGATAAGTGGAGACTGACATCAAATGTAATTTAAAGTAGAAATCAATTTAACATGGTAGGACTGTGGGAGGGCGTTGAGGAAAGAGCAAAAGGGGATAATAATTCATGCTGAAGTGTATTGAGGTTTCTCTACATTGTATTGGATTAATTCCATCCATACCTAAAGTGTGGAAGATATTTTTCACAATAAAGCATCAATGTCCATATCAGTGACCCATGCAGAGAGTGAGTTACGGTATAGGATTACATATAGCTGAAAGGAAGGAAGAGGTGAAGCGAGAGGGTTTACTCCGCCCAAAATCTGTCCACGAAAATGAAATCACGAAGTAAGGCATTTTTGTATGGAGATCAATGAGAGAGTGTTGAATTTGGTCAACAGAAAATGTAATTGCTCATTTGCTACGTGAGGATTATTTGATCGAATAGAAGATTCGTGAGGGTTAGGTTGTTGTTGCGAATGCACTGATATAATTGGACTGATATAATTGGACGCAAGTGGCAACTTTAGAAAAAAAACGTTATATTAGAGTTGTGCATGTTGTTCACGTGTGTATCCGCCCTCGCACTGGCTAGAATGGTCCACCTGATCTCGCCTCCTCCCGCCTGCCTTCCATCTTTGAGGACATGTAGGCCTATTTCCATTGTTAGAACGGTCATGCGACTATTTTGTCAATATAATACAAAATCTTTTCTTATACAGTGGCAAGAAAAAGTATGTGAACCCCTTGGAATTACCTCGATTTCTGCATAAATTGGTCATCGAACTTGATCTGATCTTCATCTAAGTCACAACAATAGACCAACATAGTGTGCTTAAACTTATAACACACAAATTATTGTATTTTTCTTGTCTATATTGAATTTAAACATAGGTTGGAAAAAGTATGTGAACCCCTAGGCTAATGACTTCTCCAAAAGCTAATTGGAGTCAGGAGTCAGCTAACCTGGAGTCCAATCAATGAGACGAGATTGGAGAGGTTGGTTAGAGCTGCCTTGCCCAACAAAAACACTCACAAAATTTGAATTTGCTATTCACAAGAAGCATTGCCTGATGTGAACTATGCCTCAAACAAAATGAATCTCAGAAGACCTAAGATTAAGAATTGTTGACTTGCATGAAGTTGGAAATGGTTACAAAATATCTCTAAAAGCCTTGATGTTCATCAGTCCATGGTAAGACAAATTGTCTGTAAATAGACAAAGTTCAGCACTGTTGCTACTCTCCCTAAGAGTGGCCGTCCTCCAAAGATGACTGCGTTAAGAAGAATCCTAGCGGGTCAGCTAAAGACTTACAGAAATCTCTGGAACATGCTAACATCTCTGTTGACGAGTCTACAATACGTAAAACACTAAACAAGAATGGTGTTCATGGGAGGACACCACGGATAGGCCACTGCTGTCCAAGAAAAACATTGCTGCACGTCTGAAGTTTACAAAAGTGCACCTGGATGTTCCATAGCGGTACTGGCAAAATATTCTGTGGACAGATGAAACTACAGTTGAGTTGTTTGGAAGGAACACACAACACTATGTGTGGAGAAAAAAAGGCACAGCTCACCAACATCAAAACATCATCCCAACTGTAAAGTATGGTGGAGGGAGCATTATGGTTTGGAGCTGCTTTGCTGCCTCAGGGCCTAAACAGCTTGCTATCATCGACAGAAAAATGAATTCCCAAGTTTCTCCAGACATTTTGCAGGAGAATGTTAGGGTATCTGTCCGCCAATTGAAGCTCAACAGAAGTTGGGTGATGCAACAGGACAACGTCCCAAAACACAGAAGTAAATCAACAACAGAAGAAAATACATCTTCTAGAGTGGCCCAGTCAGAGTCCTGACCTCAACCCGATTGAGATGCTGTGGCATGATCTCAAGAGAGCAGTTCACACCAGACATTCCAAGAATATTGCTGAACTGAAACAGTTTAGTAAAGCGGAATGGTCCAAAATTCCTCCTGAACGTTGTGCAAGTCTGATCCACAACTACAGAAAACGTTTGGTTGAGGTTATTGCTGTCAAAGGAGGGTCAACCAGTTATTAAATCCAAGGGTTCACATACTTTTCCCATCCTGCACTGTGAATGTTTACACGGTGTGTTCAATAAAGACATGAAAACGCATAACTGTTTGTGTTATTAGTTTAAGCAGACTGTGTTTGTCTATTGTTGTGACCTAGATGAAGATCAGATACAATTTTACGACCAATTTATGCTGAAATCCAGGTATTACCAAAGGGTTCACATATTTTTTCTTGCCACTGTAGGTCACCTATCAAGTGGTGTATAGGTACACAGGTGACCGGAATCGTTAGCACGCCAATTCGATTTAAAGATATTTTTGTAGCAGGTTTGGAGAACTTGCTCAACAGGTTAGGATAATTAAAGTAGCAGACTAGGATAATTAGGTTAAGGTTAGGAAAAAGATTAGGGTCAGTTAAAATGCTCTCATAACCTGCTACGAAAAGTGACTTCAGGTTGTAGCTGTACTTCATCAAATTGTTTCTATTATATTGACAAGATAGTCGAGTGACCGTTATAACAATGGAAATGCATGATCTCAAGGATGGAAGGCAGGCGGGAGAAGAGGAGGCAAGATCAGGTGTGACCATTCTAGCCAATGAGAGGGCAGATACGCTTGTGAACAACAGTCACAACTCGGATATAAAGTCTTGTTTTTTGTGTGTTTGCTGCAGGAGAGACTGGTGCACTTCACAAAATAGATGACAACATGAGGATGTAAAATTTTGTGGATATGTTGAAGCAACATCTCAAGACATCAGTCAGGAAGTTAAAGCTTTGTCGCAAATGGGTCTTCCAAATGGACAATGACCCCAAGCATACTTCCAAAATGGCTTAAGGATAACAATGTCAAGGTATTGGAGTGGCCATCACAAAGCCCTGACGACAATTCAATAGAAAATTTGTGGGCAGAACTGAAAAAGTGTGTGCGAGCAAGGAGGCCAACAAACCTGATTCAGTTACACCAGCTCTGTCAGGCGGAATGGGCCAAAATTCACCCAACTTATTGTGGGAAGCTTGTGGAAGGCTACCTGAAACGTTTGACCCAAGTTAAACAATTTAAAGGCAATGCTACCAAATACTAATTGAGTGTATGCAAACTTCTGACCCACTGGGAATGTGATGAAATAAATAAAAGTTGAAGTAAATCATTCTCTCTACTATTATTCTGACATTTCACATTCTTAAAAAAAAGTGGTGATCCTAAGTGACCTAAGACAGGGAATTTTTACTTGGATTAAATGTCAGGAATTGTGAAAAACTGAGTTTAAATGTATTTGGCTAAGGTGTATGTAAACTTCCGACTTCAAATGTATGAATGAAAGTTTACAAGGAAGGTGCACACAGGGTGAGAGTTTTTTTTTAGGTGACAGACAGTGACACATGGAAAGACAGTGACACATTCAATTTCGCCTTGCAAACTCTTGCCTGCATCTAGATGATCTACGGTGTAATTATTAGTCCAACAGTCGCAAACGAGAGTTCCTTTGGAGAAATCCAGGTAGGTTTATCCCCGTTTCATTCGTGTTGGCTTCTGTTTAAGAAACATTGTACAACATTCATACCCCTCGGGAGAGGCGAAGGTCGAGAGATGACACAACCAAGCCGCACTGCTTCTTGACACAATGCCCGCTTAACCCAGAAGCCAGCCACACCAATGTGTCGGAGGAAATATTGTACACCAGGCGACCGTGTCAGCGTATATGCACCCGGCCCGCCACAGGAGTCACTAGAGCACAATGGGACAAGGACATCCCTGCCGGCCAAACTCTCCCCCTAACCCAGACGATGCTGGGCCAATTGTGCGCCGCCCCAACCAGGATCTCTAGTGGCACAGCTAGCACTGCGATGCAGTGCCTTAGACCCCGGCGCCACTCGGGAGGCCTCCATGTTGTATTCCTTCTCGCGTTTATACGCTTTCCTCCTCTCACCTTTTCCCTTTGCTTGTGGACTCCAATAACACCAACAACACACCAGCTGAAAAAACCTTTCCAAGCCAAGCCATATCATAACCGCTACACACAGCCCACATCGTTGTCGCCATATTTGCTCAAATAACGTCATAGTCAACATAGCTAATAGAACTATCATGTTAGTAAACCCTCTACAATCACGCAGTAACGTTAGAGTGTACAGTCAGTAAAAGTTAAATAAGCAGTTTAGCAGTTTCACTGGCGGCCCCGGTGGCAATGAATTTGTAAAACCTAAAGCTTACCTTGACTTGGAAGAGTTCCAGTGTTGTGTTGCATAGTCATAGCCAGCTAGCTGACAAAGCATCCCTTTGTTTGAGCTGGGTGTTTGAGTAGGGTAAGTTAGCTAGCTAGCTGCATTTGCTAGCTAAGTAAGTGAAAGTGAAAAAAATGACTAAAAATAGCTCTCTTACTTCTCCTTCATTTTTTAAGCAATTAATTTATTAAACTATTCTTTCTCTCTCTTTGAGTCAACTACTCACTACATTTTATGCACTGCAGTGCTAGTTTGCTGTAGTTTATGCTTTCAGTTCTAGATTAATTCTCTGATCCTTTGATCATGCTGCAAGAGCTCTGATAGGTTGGAGGTTATCCTTCAGAAGTTGCCATAATTACTGTGTACGTCTATAAAAGGGGGTGAGAACCATGAGCCTCCTAGGTTTTGTATTGAAGCCATTGTACCCAGAGGAGGATGGAAGCTAGCTGTCCTCCGGCTATACCATGGTGGTCTCTACAGAGTGCTGTTAAGGCTACTGTAGACCTCATTGCAAAACAACGTGTTTTTAATCAATTATATGGTGATGTAAATATACTGCTCAAAAAAATAAAGGGAACACTTAAACAACACATCCTAGATCTGAATGAAATAAATAATCTTATTAAATACTTTTTTCTTTACATAGTTGAATGTGCTGACAACAAAATCACACAAAAATAAGCAATGGAAATCCAATTTATCAACCCATGGAGGTCTGGATTTGGAGTCACACTCAAAATTAAAGTGGAAAACCACACTACAGGCTGATCCAACTTTGATGTAATGTCCTTAAAACAAGTCAAAATGAGGCTCAGTAGTGTGTGTGGCCTCCACGTGCCTGTATGACCTCCCTACAATGCCTGGGCATGCTCCTGATGAGGTGGCGGATGGTTTCCTGAGGGATCTCCTCCCAGACCTGGACTAAAGCATCCGCCAACTCCTGGACAGTCTGTGGTGCAACGTGGCGTTGGTGGATGGAGCGAAACATGATGTCCCAGATGTGCTCAATTGGATTCAGGTCTGGGGAACGGGCGGGCCAGTCCATAGCATCAATGCCTTCCTCTAGCATTGTCTTGCATTAGGAGGAACCCAGGGCCAACCGCACCAGCATATGGTCTCACAAGGGGTCTGAGGATCTCATCTCGGTACCTAATGGCAGTCAGGCTACCTCTGGCGAGCACATAGAGGGCTGTGCGGCCCCCCAAAGAAATGCCACCCCACACCATGACTGACCCACCGCCAAACCGGTCATGCTGGAGGATGTTGCAGGCAGTAGAACGTGCTCCACGGCGTCTCCAGACTCTTTCACGTCTGTCACGTGCTCAGTGTGAACCTGCTTTCATCTGTGAAGAGCACAGGGCGCCAGTGGCGAATTTGCCAATCTTGGTGTTCTCTGGCAAATGCCAAACGTCCTGCACGGTGTTGGGCTGTAAGCACAACCCCCACTTGTGGACGTCGGGCCCTCATACCACCCTCATGAAGTCTGTTTCTGACCGTTTGAGCAGACACATGCACATTTGTGGCCTGCTGGAGGTCATTTTGCAGGGCTCTGGCAGTGCTCCTCCTGCTCCTCTTTGCACAAAGGCGGAGGTAGCGGTCCTGTTGCTGGGTTGTTGCCCTCCTACGACCTCCTCCACGTCTCCTGATGTACTGGCCTGTCTCCTGGTAGCGCCTCCATGCTCTGGACACTACGCTGACAGACACAGCAAACCTTCTTGCCACAGTTCGCATTGATGTGCCATCCTGGATGAGCTGCACTACCTGAGCCACTTGTGTGGGTTGTAGACTCCGTCTCATGCTACCACTAGAGTGAAAGCACCGCCAGCAATCAAAAGTGACCAAAACATCAGCCAGGAAGTATAGGAACTGAGAAGTGGTCTGTGGTCCCCACCTGCAGAACCACTCCTTTATTGGGGGTGTCTTGCTAATTGCCTATAATTTCCACCTGTTGTCTATTCCATTTGCACAACAGCATGTGAAATTTATTGTCAATCAGTGTTGCTTCCTAAGTGGACAGTTTGATTTCACAGAAGTGTGATTGACTTGGAGTTACATTGTGTTGTTTAAGTGTTCCCTTTATTTTTTTGAGCAGTGTATATTTAGTAAAGATTTTAAAAGGATAACCTTTTAAATGTTTTACTATTTTTATTTGTATGAAATTCAGTGAGAAGTATGGTCCTCCGCTTCCTCTTCTGAGGCGCCTCCACTGGTACGGCTGTTTTGTTCTGTTCGCATTCATTTATTTGCAATAACAGTGTCGGTATTCTAAGCCAAACTGCTTTTCAGTATTTTTGCTTGCATGCATGAATAACTAGGCTACTACTTTGAGCATTGAGTTTGCATTATTTTGGTAAGACAGCTGTGTGTAGGGCTGCATTCACATAGGCTGTTTGTATGTAATATGTTAATTACCCTATCTAACTTGTAGCTTATGTTCATTACGAAAATGGCCTCGCCTTAGTGTGTATAGGGCGTTGTCCTTTGTGCTGATACGGCGCAGCGGTGATTGGTGCGAAATCTGTAGCCTTCCCGCCAATTTAAACAGCCCCCTATATCATTTTATCCTGGTGCCGGTTCTGGGTGTTAATTAGTAGGCTGATACCCCATTTTATGTACCCAAGATCCCTATGTAAGAATGTACATTACAATTTGAATGTTCAATATACATAGTATTATTTCAATTATGAAGTCTAATACATCCACAGTGCAATTTCAACTGATTTGTCCTATTTTGCCAAATTAACTAATTATTGTTTTTTTTATGTATATAACAATTTTGCGAACTTTTTAAGCATTATATAGTCCAAATATTGCATTTTTACACTACTCGTATCAGTTTGCATCAGTTTCAATACGGGACTTTTATTTTGAAGGCCACTATTGTGACTGATCGTTATTGTGGTTAGCTTCACATAGGTGGCTCTGGCAGTGCTTGGCGCTGCTGAAAACGACTCATCTGCAGATTACTTGCTTTTCTGTATGGAGCACAGGAGGATGGTGGCACCTTATGGGGAGGACGAGATCGTGGTAATGGCTGTAGTGTAGTGGAATCAGTGTTATGGTATCAAATACATCAAACACATAGTTTCCATGTGTTCTTTTGCCCATCTTAATATTTTATTTTTATTGGCCAGTCTGAGATATGGCTTTTTCTTTGCAACTCTGCCTAGAAGGTCAGCATCCCAGAGTCGCCGCTTCACTGTTGACAATGAGACTGGTGTTTTGCGGGTACTATTTAATGAAGCTGCCAGTTGAGGACTTGTGAGGCGTCTGTTTCTCAAACTAGACACTTTAATGTACTTGTCCTCTTGCTCAGTTGTGCACCGGGGCCTCCCACTCCTCTTTCTATTCTGGTTAGGGCCAGTTTGTGCTGTTCTGTGAAGGGAGTAGTACACAGCGTTGTACCAGATCTTAAGTTTCTTGGCAATTTCTCTCATGGAATAGCCTTCATTTCTCAGAACAAGAATAGACTGATGAGTTTCAGTAGAATGTCCTTTGTTTCTGGCCATTTTGAGCCTGTATTCTAACCCCCAAAATGCTGATACTCAACTAGCCTAAAGAAGGCCAGTTTTATTGCTTCTTTAATCAGAACAACAGTTTTCAGCCGTGCTAACGTAATTGCAAAAGGGTTTTCTAATGATCAATTAGCCTTTTAAAATGATAAACTTGGATTAGCTAACATACCGTGGCATTGGAACACAGGAATGATGGTTGCTGATAATGGGGCTCTGTACGCCTATGTAGATATTCCATTAAAAATCAGCTTTTTCCAGCTACAATAGTCATTTACAACATTAACAATGTCTACACTGTATTTCTGATCAATTTGATGTTATTTTAATGGACAAAAAATGTGCTTTTCTTTCAGAAATAAGGACAATTCTAAGTGACACCAAACTTTTGAACGGTAGTGTATGTGCGGTTCTACCCTGTGGATTAGGCAATATTTATTATTAGGCCAACTCCTGAACAAGATAAATTCACGTTTTACGCCGCTGTATAGGCTACTGTATGAATCAATTCATGCGTAACCTCGGGTGGATATGACACAAAACAGACTACCCTACGTAAAGGTCAGTGGAGGCTGGTGGGAGTAGCTATAGGAGGACAGTCTCATTGTAAGCAAGTGGTTTCCATATGAGTCAAGCATGTGGTTTCCATATGTTTGTTGTGTTTGATACAGTTCCTTGTATTCCATTCCAACCATTACAATGAGCCCGTCCTCCTATAGCTCCTCCCACCAGCCTCCACTGATAAAGGTGCAGAAAGGGACTGACAATGGGAAACAATTTACGAAATGATTATGGTATCCTGCTTAACAAAATGTGTAACCAAGGAAACTGTTTTTCCCTTACCATTGGTCTATTCAACAAAGCGAGTCTCCAGTGAAACGCCCTCTTCTACAAACTAGACCCAATGAATACTGAAACTGCAAACCTTACAGCGAGGTGACGTCATGCATACTCGTATTCCTTTGGCGTGGAAGCGGAGAGGGAAGAAGGGATCTTGTTCTTGACTATGGAGGCGAGTTACACTGCATGGGACTAAGAGCGGACTTGTAGAGGTGCTACTTCCATGCTGATTAAGTTACATGTTCCAATGTGGATCCACGCCAAAACACAGCGATCACAATAATACTCCTTAAGGTACAGGCTCGTTTTCATTCATTCTGAAAGCATGGAGAAAATCTGTAAAAATGAAAACATCTGCAGGCTAAAAGTCTGCGCTAGACAAGTTACTATTTAAGTCCTAAATTCATTTTTTTTTGTTAACTATACAAACAGTGCAGCATGTGTTGTTTATTTCCTGCTTTTGCTATAGCCTATACATAGCAAGCAAGGACCTTAACGCAAACTAATCTTTCTCTTGTGACTGATTCACTACCACGCACACCTCCTGAGGGTCATCCACTGGTTATTGAGTTTGCCCCTTGATACATTGTAGGCGAAACTTTTGATTTGTCCATTATTGTATCTTGTGGACGTTGCATGAAGTGTTACTTTTTGTAGGGCTGTGACTCTGAGGTGGAAATGCACCGGTAGAAAATGAATTAGGCAGGTTGAGTTCAGTGTGTGGGAATCTGAGGAATGCGAGGATTAGGGGCGGAGATTCATGCGCTACCCTTCTTCATTTTCTCACGTTTATTTCGGTTTCAACTCACGACTGTATTCAATGCCCTTAACTGGTCTAACAGTCACTATATTTGTCATTGGCATTGATGCTTTTTTTTCTTTTTCCGTTCTCAAATTACGTAGCCAGATTAAAAATGTTGTATAGTTCTGCACCAATTTCGAACCAAAACTACCTTTTTTTTGGTCACGGTCGAGAGTGACTCCCGTCGCTTAATTTAAGTTATAGGCCTAATAATTGTAGATCTATCTAACATTGGTACAATTTATTTGGGATTGACAATGGTGGTGTTTTTTTTTTTGTCGTCCGGTTAACATTTTCGTGTTTTAATCTCAGCTAGTATAAAGAAGAAAAATCAGCTATACTACTTCACGTGTCCCATAGCCGTTTTCAGGATTCATGCAAATCAAGGCAAAACACGTTTGAGCAGATTGACACAAGGCAACTCGACAGAAAAGTGAAGTCGTTTCAGTTTGAAGGCCGTGTGAACGGTTATTTAGCATCAGTAGCCAATTAAAGTGTAAGGAACAAGGCCAGGTTTTAGTGTGCCATTCTTTTCCCAAGCGCGCACTATTGCCTAGATGTCTCGGTGGAATCACCGTGTCCTAATCAGGATAGATGGCAGGAAAACGGTTCCCTACAATTGCGATGCCAAGCTAGCCTACTCGATCTCGTTTGAAGTCTCCACGTTTTCTTTTCATTCGTTTATTTAAAACGAACCAATGGCAGTGTTCACAAATATCTGAACTAAATGCTCCATAGGAATGAGAGAAGGCAGCCACAGCATTTAGAGGGAAAATGCTTTCATTATCAATATGACTGATGTTGATATTTCAAATAACTCAAACCATATAGGAGTAGTCTGCTGTGCCATCATCACACTTTGTCATTCACAAGACCTGTATCCTTAGACCACTGCCTTGCATTGGAAGACCTTTACAAGGACATATGCACTATGCAGAAATAGATTGGCATATGTGACTGAGACCAGTACCACTGCCTCTGGACACTTGTATATGATTAGAACATATTCTTACATCTCACAACATGTACATGAAGGCATCGAAAAGGAATTTCCTTGGTTGTCAGGGCAGCTGAAACACTGCATATTTTTTTGTGTTTGGGCGATTTTTGTTATGGAGATTTGATGGACAGCTATATGAAATAGTTATTTGTTCAGTTCTACCATTTATCAAATCACTTTTGGTCCAGTTGGTGACCTCTGCACTCTTTGGTGTGCAGCACTGTGTTCAAAATAACCCTTTGGTTATTCTAAGGAATTGTTTCTCACTGTGGTTCTCTTCCAATCCTTCTCCATGTTTCCTCCTCTGTTGAAAAGTGTTATGTTTGCCTGGTCATCTATTGGTGTCAATGATAATAGAATTGAACATTGGTGTCAATGATAATAGAATTGACGTAGCATACTATAATATCATCAGCAACATAAATATCAGGAAGATCTCTAGTCTCCAAACCTGGGTCTATTTGCTTTTAGAGGCTAACTCTGGACATACCTAGCCCTCAACTGTCAGTAGCTCACTAGGTGATGGAGGTGATATTTGTACAACTATACTCTGAGTCAGTGTGCTCTCGCCCCCCCCCCCCCCGTCAGATGCACTATGCAATGCTCCTCGTGATTCACATTACCCAAGCCACAGTCCCAACAGCTGACATCTATTGAAGGAATTCCACTTAATCTAAAAACATGAAGATTTCTCGTGAGGTATTGCAGCAAAGGCTCCAGATAAAAACATTTTGTGCAAGTGTTCTGGTATGGAGATTGTGGTTTTGCTCTTGCAGTGCATAAATGGTGAGGAGTTTTTTTTTGTGTGTGGTTTTGCTCCTTCGTGGCACAATGGGAGACAATCACAAATGTCTTATTGGAGTCCATAGGAGATGGTGCAAATGTTGTGGGTTCAACAACGACCACAACAACATTTGTTTGAGTAGTCTGACCCCATGAGAGTTTCTGCCCCTCATCCTCCTCCTTATCTTGGTATAGATGCAATCAAGTAATGCACTGTATTCCTATGTTGTTGTCAGAGCTTTTGGCTGTAGATGAAGGCTCCTTTGCTTGCGTGGTGTTGGGAACAAATGCTGCTGTTCTAGTCTGAGTCTGCACAAACACAGCCAAGTTCTGTCTTAAATGGCACCCTATTTCCTTAGTACACAACATTTGACCAGAGCCTTATGGGTCCTGGTCAAAAGTGGTGCACTATATAGGGAATAGGGCGCCATCTGGAACTCAGCCTGCCTGCGAAAGGCCATTTTTTAAAATCTCTGTTTTGGTGTGATTCTATTGAACCCACGTTCATGTCAGAATCTGTTTAACAGGAGCTGACATCAGTCAGATGAATAGTTCAGCTGTTCTTAGACGCCCCTTCTTGATAAACCATTCTCTAATGCTGCTCAGACAGACAGTAGCACGGCAAAGCTCAGCTCACTCTGCTACATATCTAGGGCCCTATAAAATCAGTAAAAAAAAAAAAAATCTCCGTTTTTGTTTTTCCAGGTTTTCACTCTCAATTAACATTGTTGTGGACTTAGAACAACCAATTGTTGTTTTTCTAAGTCCACAACAATGTTAAACCACTTCACGAGACAATTTTTGAGGTCTGGGAAAAATTGAAGCAGTTTAGATTATTGGGCGCAGTTACCCTTTTAATGCAAGTGTGCACCAGGAAGAGACCATTATTTGGGTAAGTGCTGTAGCACTCATGTGATTGCAGAGTTTGAAAAACAAATGGCCACTGGATTAATGCAAATAACATAGTCCAAAGTCATGCAGTATATGTAGGTATTAGTGTGCCTTTTGGGATACTGTGTCTGTGGCTCAGTGGCTGGTCTCATCACTGAATCATAATATCCATTCAAAGACTGGGTATCCATCAAGAGCTGCTATTACCCTTCTTCTTTAGGATCCCTCTTTTTTTTCTCTTTTTTTTGACGATCAAATCTTCTTTCTTTCCATCCCACATTTGCATGGTGTGGTCTAAAGATTGTTAGCCTACTCCTTGAGGACGACCACAAGTTGTAGACTAGAGAAATTCCACGTTGAGCCTGTAATATCGATCCCTGTTCTATCACATGGGAGACAAGACTTTTCCCGGAATAGAAGAACTGTGAGCGGAACATATTTTAATCGGTGACCTTGTCAACAGAGCGAGAAGAGACAAACCAACACCCACACATGAAAGTTTGAACCGCTGCCCTCACTAAACTGGAGACTATTTGAATAAATACCAGGCGTATTGCTGAATCTAGCCTAGTGTCCTATTAGATTTGAATGCTAACCTTCATGAGTTGTACTGTATATAAAATCAAGGTAATTAAAGGATTATGTTCCACGTGCAGTGTGCATTCAGTTCTTCTGCTATGGGCTGTTCGGTTGTGGTACAGTGAGATGATTTGGTGAGGACTGTGTGGTGGCTGCCTGCTGATCTTACTGGATATATAGATAAATTCCTGAAAGAACTCCAGATTTCATGCTTTGGTTGGATCCTGGGCGGCTGAAGATAATGAACACAAAGCATGTCAGCGCTTTGAGAGATTAGGCACACAGTAGATTTTTTTTTTTGTCCAGTGAAATAGCCCTCCATAGTCCTGGCACACTGAGTATGAAAGACCAGCGGCTCTCCAGCCTTGTGCTATGTGGAGTGGATAGCAGTGAATGGGGAAAGAGCCATTTTAATTTCAGTGTGAATTGCTCCAGATGTGGCTCACTCGCTAGAAGAGAGTATTTTCTTCTAGCTCCTAATCCTACCTGCAGTTTTACCTCGACGGGGAAGAGCAGGATGGCATATTGTTGAATATTTCAAAGACAAAGTGCTTGTTACTGTATCACTCCGGGGTGCCCGCTCTCCGGTTAAGAGAGGCAGAAGCCTGAAGGGGACAGGCCGTCTCTCCGCTGAGCACATTTGCCTAACAAACAAGGCCTCCAGAGAATTCCGCAGCAGTCAGTGAGCATTGGATGACTTAACCTGGCATGACTCCGTGTGATGAATGGACAATTGTTAATCCTAATGTCAAATCGCCGTAAGTAATACACATTCAGCTGTGTCCAAAATGACCAGTGATTTTGTTGTTTTGTCGGTATAGATGTTTTCCTTCATTGAGAACCCTATAGTTAGATGTATCACCTAGCCTCACTATTCAGTGGTGCGCTGACCCTCTTATAATAGGGTTCAGGGGAAATACTACACTTGTCGTCCCAGAGTGGTGTGCAGGCACCCTTGGGTGCCGGATTTGGTTTGAGGTAGCCTTGCATTGTCATACGCCAAAATCACATCGTTATCACGCCTCCCTTGGAGGTCTGGAGAATTTTTGTATTGCAAAAACGGTTTGAATGGGCAGCTGATCTTGATTTGGATGTTACATTTCAAGAAACCTCCCCCTGCGCCCGCAGAAGGGGTGCTGGGTGTTATGTGCGTCACTGTTGTCCGTCCGGGTAGGACACATCAAATGTGGCCGACATTTAGCGTTTTTACTATATATATATTTTTAAATGATTTATATTTTTTGTATTTATTGAAACTGAAAGTGGAAGTTACGCTGGTAAAGTCAAACGTCACAACACGTTCTAAACTGCTCTGGTGACAAACACACTTTTTGCCTCCATTCGTCAACATGGCTGCTGGCTGCGCTTTGCTACCACCGGAAATATCTTGAAGATTATTTTGTTATTGTAAGGACCCCAAAAATGGAGGCAGTGGGAGAACCTATTCAAGTAAGTAAATGCATTTTGAAAATGTTAGATGTATTACAGTGCTAGTAGTAGGCCACTGTAGGCTAACTGAGCTGCTAGCTAGTTAACTTTACCCACAGTTTAGCTAAGTGAATTAAATTATCAGCTAGCTAATGTTATATTAGCTAGCTAATGTTATATTAGCTAGCTATCTTGTTGTAATCATTGTAAATTTAAAAAGTTTCCAAATTAATTTGCAGATAACAGCCATGGAAGAGGGTGAAATTACAGCTCCAGCTGTCAGTGAAGGGAGAGTGTAGGCTACTGAACACAGTATGCTTTGTGGGAGGACATTATGAAAAGATTCTCTAGTTCCAGTCAGTAGAGGGGAACAACTGAGGACAGAGATAATAGCAACATAATATCCAGTGCTGTCTAATTTAATTATAATGACGCCTGTTTCTTTTTTATGTATTCTGTCCTCAGATATGGAAAGCTGTGAAAGCCTGTGTTTGTAGATGAAGATGGAGGTCCCAAGAGACTAATTGCGTATTTCCATACAGGTTTTAGCCCAGTATTTTACCCAAAAGGCTCAGACTTTTCTGTTTCCATCTACACAGGCCGTCACCTGTTTCTCACTGGGCCATGGTTCCGGCAGACCTGCTCTCACTTGGGACCAAAGCCAGGTCACTGGTACTTTTCAGCTGGCATTTACATAGCAATGGCTAACTGTGAACTTTAACACCTTCTCACAAAGCAACTGTGTATAAAATGGAGAACACCATCGTATTCGTGAGAGTCCATAGTGTGGTTATTAGTTTTGTAGGCCAAACCGTTGGGAGACTACAGACGTTTTTTGAAAATAGTTTTTTGTGTGATGTCTCATGGCATGACAAACACCGCTGCAACCCAGCCACCTTCCACTGCAGATGCGGAAGGCCGACATAGGTGCATGCGGTGGATTGAGATGCAGCCCATGCAAAAAAATTGATCTCTCTAGCTTATCCTAACGGTTTTGATGGGGATTTTTTTCCCTTTTTTTTTGATGTTTCAATTGACACAGAGAGGGAAGGGTGCTGTTTTCTGTGTTCTCAAGTGGACATTTCATTTTTGTCTAGTTGTAAGATATCCAATCTGTTTTATTTGATTGTCACTCTGTCTCAGTATACAGTGAGGGGAAAAAAGTATTTGATCCCCTGCTGATTTTGTACATTTGCCCACTGACAAAGAAATGATCAGTCTATCATTTTAATGGTAGGTTTATTTGAACAGTGAGAGACAGAATAACAACAACAAAAATCCAGAAAACCGCATGTCAAAAATGTTATAAATTGATTTACAATTTAATGAGGGAAATAAGTATTTGACCCCCTCTCAATCAGAAAGATTTCTGGCTCCCAGGTGTCTTTTATGCAGGTAACGAGCTGAGATTAGGATCACACTCTTAAAGGGAGTGCTCCTAATCTCAGCTTGTTACCTGTAAAAAAGACACCTGTCCACAGAAGCAATCAATCAATCAGATTCCAAACACTCCACCATGGCCAAGACCAAAGAGCTCTCCAAGGATGTCAGGGACAAGATTGTGGACCTACACAAGGCTGGAATGGGCTACAAGACCATCGCCAAGCAGCTTGGTGAGAAGGTGACAACAGTTGGTGCGATTATTCGCAAATGGAAGAAACACAAAAGAACTGTCAATCTCCCTCGGCCTGGGGCTCCATGCAAGAGCTCACCTCGTGGAGTTGCAATGATCATGAGAACGGTGAGGAATCAGCCCAGAACTACACGGGAGGATCTTGTCAATGATCTCAAGGCAGCTGGGACCATAGTCACCAAGAAAACAATTGGTAACACACTGCCGTGAAGGACTGAAATCCTGCAGCGCCCGCAAGGTCCCCCTACTCAAGAAAGCACATATACATGCCCGTCTGAAGTTTGCCAATGAACATCTGAATGATTCAGAGGACAACTGGGTGAAAGTGTTGTGGTCAGATGAGACCAAAATGGAGCTCTTTGGCATCAACTCAACTTGCCGTGTTTGGAGGAGGAGGAATGCTGCCTATGACCCCAAGAACAACATCCCCACCGTCAAACATGGAGGTGGAAACATTATGCTTTGGGGGTGTTTTTCTGCTAAGGGGACAGGACAACTTCACCGCATCAAAGGGACGATGGACGGGGCCATGTACTGTCAAATCTTGGGTGAGAACATCCTTCCCTCAGCCAAGGCATTGAAAATGGGTCGTGGATGGGTATTCCAGCATGACAATGACCCAAAACACACGGCCAAGGCAACAAAGGAGTGGCTCAAGAAGAAGCACATTAAGGTCCTGGAGTGGCCTAGCCAGTCTCCAGACCTTAATCCCATAGAAAATCTGTGGAGGGAGCTGAAGGTTCGAGTTGCCAAACGTCAGCCTCGAAACCTTAATGACTTGGAGAAGATCTGCAAAGAGGAGTGGGACAAAATCCCTCCTGAGATGTGTGCCAACCTGGTGGCCAACTACAATAAACGTCTGACCTCTGATTGCCAACAAGGGTTTTTCCACCAAGTACTAAGACATGTTTTGCAGAGGGGTCAAATACTTATTTCCCTCATTAAATTGTAAATCAATTTATAACATTTTTGACATGTTTTTCTGGATTTTTGTTGTTGTTATTCTGTCTCTCACTGTTCAAATAAACCTACCATTAAAATTATAGACAGATAATTTCTTTGTCAGTGGGCAAACGTACAAAATCAGCAGGGGATCAAATACTTTTTTCCCTCACTGTATCAGCTATCTTAATCCATTTGGTAGCTTATCATATGGCATGCATTGCCAATGCAACCATAGGCCTACAGTATGATGGGATTACTGGCTTTATGGGCATCTGTCTTCTGAAGCAGAGAATTGCTAAAGTCACACATTGTTTACATGTTGAGCTATATGTTAAAATGATACCAGTAGACAATGTATGAGGCAAACCATATAACACATTTTGTACATTCCTTTTATGTGCTGACATAGAGTACCAGTCAGAAGTTTGGACACACCTACTCATTCAAGGGTTTTTCATTATTTAAACAATTTTCTTTTTTACATTGTAGAATAATAGTGAAGACACAAACTATGAAATAACACGTATGGAATCATGTAGTAACCAAAGAAGTGTTAAACAAATCAAAATATATTTTACATTCTTCAAAGTAGCCTCTCTTTGTCTTGACAGTTTTGCACAAGCTTGACATTCTCTCAACCAGCTTCATGAGGTAGTCACCGGGAATGCATTTCAAGTTACAGATGTGCCTTAAGTTAATTTGTGGAATATCTTTCCTTAATGTGTTTGAGCCAATCAGTTGTGACAAGGTAGTGGTGGTATACAGAAGATAGCCCTGTTTGGTAAAAGACCAAATCGATATTATTGCAAGAACAGCTCAAATAAGTAAAGAGAAACGACAGTCCATCATTACTTTAAGACATGAAGGTCAGTCAATGCAGAACATTTCACTAACTTTTAACATTTCTTCAAGTGCAGTTGCAAAACTATCAAGCGCTATGATGAAACTAGCTCCCATGAGGACTGCCACAGAAAAGGAAGACCCAGAGTTACCTCTGCTGCAGAGGATAAGTTCATTAGAGTTGCCAGCCTCAGATTGCAACCCAAATAAATGCTTCAGAGTTCAAGTGACAGACACATCTCAACATCAACTGTTCAGAGGACACTGCGTGAATCAGGCCTTCATGGTTAAATTGCTGCAAAGAAACCACTATTAAAGGACACCAATAAGAAAGAGACTCACTTTGGCCAAGAAACAAGACCAATAGACATTAGACCAGTGGAATTCTGTTCTTTTTTGGTCTGTCCAAATGTGAGATTTTTGGTTTCAACCGCCATGTCTTTGTGAGACGCATAGTAGGTGAATGGATGATCTCCGCATGTGTGGTTCCCACCGTGAAGCATGGAGGAGGTGGTGTGATGGTGTGGGGATGCTTTGCTGGTGACCCTTTTTGGTGATTTATTTTGAATTCAAGGCACACTTAACCAGCATGGCTACCACAGCATTATGCAGTGATACGATATCCCATCTGGTTTGCGTTTAGTGGGACTATCATTTGCTTTTCAACATGACCCAAAACACACCTCCAGGCTGTGTAAGGGCTAGATGCAGTGCTGCATCAGATGACCTGGCCTCCACAATCACCCGACCTCAACCCAATTGAGATGGTTTGGGATGAGTTGGCCTGCTGAGTGAAGGAAAAGCAGCCAACAAGTGCTCAGCATATGTGGGAACTCCTTCAAGACCGTTGGAAAAGCATCATTCCTCATGAAGCTTTGCACACTTTTGGCAAAGGGTGGCTACTTTGAAGAATCTAAAATATTTTATGTATATGATTCCATATGTGTTATTTCATAGTTTTGATGTCTTCACTATTATTCTACAATGTAGAAAATAGTAAAAATAAAGAAAAACCCTTGAATGAGTAAGTGTGTCAAATTTTGACTGGTACTGTTTAGTGCAAATCCAACCCTTGTAATTTAGGTACAGTATGAAAATAAGGAGATGACAATTAGGTTACAGGAGATTAGCATTACAGGTAACATATAAGTTCCCATAGTAGATAGTCCAGGGGTTACCCTACGAAGTCCGGAGCCTGCTGGGGGGGGGGGGGGGGAAGCAAGCAGTGGAACTGGCTTCGAGGCCCAGAGTTGAGTTTGATGGAGATAGTTGCTCTATGTACCGTCTATCACTGACCCTGGATGAGCTAGATGCATATTATTGACCTTTACTCTTTTAGATCAATAATATGTGACCCGATTCAGGAAACTAGGCGTATGTCGCAAGGCAAACGAGACGATTGTGGACTACAGGAAAAAGAGGACCGAGCACGCCCCCATTCTCATTGACGGGGCTGTAGTGGAGCAGGTTGAGAGCTTCAAGTTCCTTAGTGTCCACATCACTAACAAACTAACATGGTCAGTCACTAACAAGACAGTCGTGAAGAGGGCACAACAAATCCTATTCCTCCTCAGGAGACTGAAAAGATTTGGCATGCGTCCTCAGATCCTCAAAAGGTTCTACAGCTGCACCATCGAGAGCATCCTGGTTGCATCGCTGCCTGGTATGGCAACTGCTCGGCCTCCGATCGCAAGTCACTACAGAGGGTAGTGCGTACGGCCCAGTACATCACTGCGGCCAAGCTTCCTGACATCCAGGACCTCTATACCAGGCATTGTCAGAGGAAGGCCCTAAAATTGTCAAAGACTCCAGCCACCCTAGTCATAGACCGTTCTCTCTGCTACCAGCACGGCAAGCGGTGCCGGAGTGTCAAGTCTAGGTCCAAGAGGCTTCTAAATAGCTTATACCCCTAAGCCATAAGACTCCTGAACATCTAGTCAAATGGCTTCCCAAACTATTTGCGTTGCCCCACTCTCCCCCTCTTTTACACATCTGCTATTCTCTGTTATCTATGCATAGTCACTTTAATAACTCTACCTACATGTAGATATTACCTCAACTAACTGGTGCCCCCCGCACATTGACTCTGTACCGGTACTCCTGTGTATATTGTCTCGCTATTGTTATTTTACTGCTGCTCTTTAATTACTTGTTACTTTTATTTCTTATTCTTATCTGTATTTAAAAAAAAAATTTAATACTGCGTTGTTCGTTAGGGGCTCATAAGTAAGCATTTCACACCTGTTGTATTTTGCGCATATGTGATAAATAACATTTTATTTTGATTTGAAGTCACGACTTCACAGGAGAGCCGTTTTGAACATAAAAAATAAGTTCAAAGAAATGCCTTCTCGAACATGTGAACTTTCATGTGCCTTAATATCAAACTTGTATGCTGTCTGTAAATACGAATAAAACATTTAAATTACGAGCCTAGTTGGTTTAGCCATGGAAAAAGTCAGCAGCCTTCCCGCTAGCCATGATTGGCTGAGATAATGAGTGGGCTGGACATGCTGAGAGATGGACTACTTTCTGGAGGACGATCGTGCCGTGCTGAATCTCTCTGACTCTGAAAATGAATGTCTGCCGTGAAGCTTTCATCCATGTATACGGGTAAGAATCTAAGATCAAACCGGTTTGTCATAGCTAGCGAAAGTTAACCAATCGGTTTGTATTGCTAGTTAAAGCTTGCTGTTAGCTAGTCAGCTGGAGTTAGATGGCTGGTTTGCTAACGTTACTCTGTGGATTGGGATTTTCTTTCATTTTGAAAATGTTGCTACATAAGACCGAATCCAGGTGGTGAGTCACATGCTGTTTTTATTAACATTTTGTTGGCTTTATAATCGTGAGAGAAATGTAACTATCTTGTAGCTAGTTATACCTAGGTTAGCTGACTTCTCAAAACAAACATCCATTGTGGCTAGCTACTTCTTGTCTTTCATGCTAGCCTGCACAGCCAAATATCACTCCATAAAAATCAACATTTTAAAATATTGATATGGCCAGCATTGCTTGAGCTTCAGCTCATCTCTAAATAACAGAGAAATGTAGTGTAAACCAGCCTGCTGCAAACGTTCTAAAATGTTCTTTCACCAGTGCTTGTTTTGTTGAAATGTTTAGTCCTCACGCACTCTTACTCCTGTGGCACTAATCTGGTTAGCAAGGCATTTGATTGGCATCACTGATTTACACCAGGTTCCCACCCCTCTTTAACTGATTTCTGCCATGGAACTTCTCAAGGGAAGCTTGAATCTCGACGAGGCTAGATTTGAGGTGATGGCATCTCCCCTATGTCAAGGAACCAATATATTCTCCTCAAGCCATGTGGGCTGATGTCAGAGGCTTTTGCAGGCTGCGGAGGCTCCAAGTCTAAAACTGCAACAGTGTATAAGCCAACCTTATACACAAGCCAACCTGCAGGATCCCTACCCCTCACCCGCTTCCTTCAAGGCCATTCCAAAAGCAGATAAGAAGATTCACTTGTTAAATGTCAAGCAATTTCAAAGTGCTGTATGTTTTGATAATTAACTTCAGTGAAAGGGGTTGAGCCATTGAAAAGGTTCAAGTACATGACATTTATATTGGCATTTCATCAGATGCTATTCTGTCCTTTTTTCTTTTTACAGCAGTTGGTTTTAAGATCTAGTGTTCATGTTGAGCTAGAATACTCCCATCAGAAGCTTTTAACTTGATAAAGACATGTGGCTCACGGTCTTGATAAAGTGACAAGATCAAAGCTGATGAATTTTGAGCCTTGAGCTTTGACAAATCAGACATTTCCACTGCACATTCTTCTCTTCAGGTTTTCCCTTTCCAGGACAAAGTTCTGACGTGATCCTGGAAGTAGAGAACAGTCCCGGAATAACCTGCAATTTACTCCCTCTGTGTAGTGTCAGACAAGGTTGACAACTCAACTATGGCCATTGGCCACCATGCTAACAGCTATATACTGTATAATGTCAGGCAGTCGACACATTAAAAGGGCAGATTTTCCACCAGTTTTACTATTGAATATATCACTGGCGAGAAGGGCCTCATATCAGCCCATTTCACTCCAACTGCTTTGCCAAAACCTCTATTTGGATCATGTAGTTAAAGGGCCAGTGCAGTCTAAATGCGTTTTTTTTTTCTCAGGTATTTATATCCTATTGTACAACAGCTGATAAACAGATTTTTTTTCTTTCTCAGTGTTATTTCCTGATAGTTGCTGGTTGAAATTACAATCTACACAGGATCTTCTAATCAGCAGGTTTTGCATGTGTGGAATTTCAGCTTGCCTGGTGACATCACCTGGTGGTAGATAAGTTAAAGGTCCAATGCAGCCATTTATATCTCAATATCAAATCATTTCTGGGTAACAATTAAGTACCTTACTGTGCTTGTTTTTAAAATGGTAAAAACAAATTGCTTCTTAGTAAATGTTAATTTCTCAAGCAAGAATTTTGCTAGGGCTGTCTGAGTGAGGAGGGGAAAACTAGTTGTTATTAGCAGAGCGGTTTGGAGCTTTCTTTCTGTCACCAGGCGGTCCAAAACTCCATCCCACCAAACAGGCTGAAATTTCACTAAACACTACTTACACTAAAAGGGCATATCATAATTTAAACAAGCTATTTTTGTGTCTTTTTGACAATATTTAATGGAAAGCTATTACTAAGGTACTAAATTGTTACCCAGAGATGATATAATATTGATATGAAGACAGCTGCATTGGGCCTTATTTAAACTCCCAGCTGCTCATACCTTCCTCACAGTTGTTGATATGACGAGCTAGTTTGACCTTAAGAAATCTCTTGAAATATTTGGTATTCATGAAATGCACTACATTGATAATACTTGAACAGTAATTTTAGGAAAGAGGAGCATCACGAGCTGCAGCATGATGAACTTGATGACACTGCACTTAGGGCTATTGCTCCCTCCAGACATGCATCAACGCCTTTGATAAAAGCACACATTCTACCTCGGAGCAGTAAAGTCATGCTTGGCCTACATGAATCATAACTGAGATTACAACTAAGGGGGAATTTATTTTACTAACCTGTTGGGTGTGATTTATGTTTCAATTAAAAGCCTTTGTCATAGATCCCTCAACCCAGCTCGCTCCCACTCCTTCCCAGTGCTCTATATCCCCATTCCTGTGGCTTTGCTTTATAAGCCATCTTGTGTTTCAAAGAGTTCATGTTTAAAAGTGCCATTAGTTAGGTCAAAAGGTTCATAGACACATTTTAACAAAGTAGAGCGTGGTATTTAGCTCACTGGCCCCACCAAAGCATTGTTTTTAAAAGGGCAGCTGAAGGTGATTGGACTTTTTTTTTGGCCATTTTCCTCATGCTCATTTCCCTTTCTCTACATGGCTCAATGCATGTTAGCGCCCCAGGTGCATACTGCGTTTTGTTTAAATTTGTTTTTGCTAAGCCCCCAAGGAAGACTCTAAATGGAATACATTGAGTTGGAACACATCAGCTTAGCTAACCTCATACACACCTTGTGCAGGTAAATGCATGCAAATACTGTGACAATCTCTACATTGTATTGTATGCCCCATCCCTAGGTTGGAAAGTAAATGTGTACTTGGCCTTTTCTATTGTGAAGGCCTTTTTTTCTTTTCTTTTTTATCCTTATACAGTTTTACCTGTCCTTGAAGACTTGACTCACCAAAATAGTTGAGCTGTTCCAGCTAAGCGTTCTGCTAGAGTGAATGAGGATTTGAAAGAGAAGTTTACTTGTATAACAGACACTGATACATTGGCTTTTATTGTGCAGGATTCTCTGAGATGTTGGTGCTCAGCTTTGTAGCTTGCGGTTTAAGGTCAACGATACACCGCGGGGCAGTTACTTCACAGATTCAATGTGACAGGACGTTTGTTTGCGCCGAAGAAGGGAAAGCAAATGTGACAAATGAAACGAGACCTTAGAATAAAATGATAAACTGATTTAGTTTGATTTCACAGGCTAAAGGTGAACGGTGCTTCACTTTTTTTTTTTCATACTATGACTTAATCTATTGCTCAGCACTCTGAAGTATTGCAGAAGCTTTCCAAGGAGCTGGGATATAACAATTTTATGAAAGTTAAGCATTGTAAAATAGGGTAATAGTGCTTTTACAGCCAGGCCTCTTTTCGTGGCTGTGTTGAAGTCCAGGACAGTAGAAGACGGGTGTTTTGTCTAGGCAGACAACAGAGTGCAACGTCCCGATTTGAAACAGCCTGTAGACTGAACACTGTGTGTGGAGGCCATGAGGCCATCTCACCTCCCACACTGCAGGTCAAGGACATCCACAGACAGGAGCGATAAGGTGGGGGGGCCTGTTTTTTGAAGTGTTAATGAGCTGTAAAGCTATCGGCCCTACGCTAGCTGCACGCTAACTGGCCCTTAATGATTGACTCGCCTCAGACGGAACATTTTTTTTCTTCTCACGAGCAATGTACTTCATCCCCAATACCAAGGCTGTTGTTAACATGCTTTTCATGCAGTTATCAGCAACAACCCCCTCATTTGAATGGACGGCAGCATGGTTCTCAGTGACCCCCTGCTCGCCACTCTCTAAAGCATACAAATCAGCCGGGCTAGACAATCTGGACCCTCTCTTTCTAAAATTATCTGCCAAAATTGTTGCAACCCCTATTACTAGCCTGTTCAACCTCTCTTTCGTATCGTCTGACATTCCCAAAGATTGGAAAGCTGCTGCGGTCATCCCCCTCTTCAAAGGGGGTGACACTCTAGACCCAAACTGCTACAGACCTATATCTATCCTACCCTGTCTTTCTAAGGTCTTCGAAAGCCAAGTTAACAAACAGATTACCGACCATTTCGAAACACACCGTACCTTCTCCGCTATGCAATCTGGTTTCAGAGCTGGTCATGGGTGCACCTCAGCCACACTCAAGGTCCTAAATGACATCATATCCGCCATTGATAAGACATTACTGTGCTGCCATATTCATCGACCTGGCCAAGGCTTTCGACTCTGTCAATCACCACATTCTTATTGGCAGACTCGACAGCCTTGGTTTCTCAAATGATTGCCTTGCCTGGTTTACCAACTACTTCTCTGATAGAGTTCAGTGTGTCAAATCGGAAGGCCTGTTGTCCGGACCTCTGGCAGTCTCTATGGGGGTGCCACAGGGTTCAATTCTCGGGCCGACTCTCTTCTCTGTATACATCAATGATGTTGCTCTTGCTGCTGGTGATTCTCTGATCCACCTCTACGCTGACGACACCATTCTGTATACTTCTGGCCCCTCTTTGGACACTGTGTTAACTAACCTCCAGACGAGCTTCAATGCCATACAACTCTCCTTCCGTGGCCTCCAACTGCTCTTAAACGCAAGTAAAACTAAATGCATGCTATTCAATCGATCACTGCCCGCACCTGCTCGCCCGTCCAGCATCACTACTCTGGACGGCTCTGACTTAGAATACGTGGACAACTACAAATACCTGGGTGTCTGGTTAGACTGTAAACTCTCCTTCCAGACTCACATTAAGCATCTCCAATCCAAAATTAAATCTAGAATCGGCTTCCTATATTGCAACAAAGCATCCTTCACTCATGCTGCCAAACACACCCTCGTAAAACTGACCATCCTACCGATCCTCGACTTCGGTGATGTCATCTATAAAATAGCCTCCAACACTCTACTCAAACTGGATGCAGTCTATCACAGTGCCATCCGTTTTGTCACCAAAACCCCATACACTACGCACCACTGCGACCTGTACGCTCTCGTTGGTTGGCCCTCGCTTCATACTCGTCGCCAAACCCACTGGCTACAGGTTATCTACAAGTCTCTGCTAGGTAAAGCCCCGCCTTATCTCAGCTCACTGGTCACCATAGCAGCACCCACTCGTAGCATGCGCTCCAGCAGGTATATCTCACTGGTCACCCCCAAAGCCAATTCCTCCTTTGGTCTTCTTTCCTTCCAGTTCTCTGCTGCCAATGACTGGAACGAACTGCAAAAATCTCTGAAGCTGGAGACTCATATCTCCCTCACTAGCTTTAAGCACCAGCTGTCAGAGCAGCTCACAGATCACTGCACCTGTACATAGATGGGCTGTTAACAGATGGGCTATCTACCTAACTCATCCCCATACTGTATTTATTTATTTATCTTGCTCCTTTGCACCCCAGTATCCCTACTTTCATCTTCTGCACATCTACCATTCCAGTGTTTAATTGCTATATTGTAATTACTTCGCCACCATGGCCTATTTATTGCCCTACCTCATTTGCACTCACTGTATATAGACTTTTTGTTTTATATTATTGACTATGTTTTATTTATTCCATGTGTAACTCTGTGTTGTTGTATGTGTCGAATTGCTATGCTTTATCTTGGCCAGGTCACAGTTGCAAATGAACTTGTTCTCAACTAGCCTACCTGGTTAAATAAAGGTGAAATAAAAATAAATAAACAAAGCGCTGAGTATTTTAATAGGCAGCGTTAATGCAAATCAGCCGTCACGGGAGATGTCGACAGATCTAAATTTACTCCTTCTGCGTTAACCCTATCTTTTTCGAGGATATACTGCTGGTAGTTTCTACTAACGAATAGGTTGATGCCCTGTTCCTTACCCAATAATCTCCTCCCATTGGTTATTGGGATGGGGTTTATATGCCTTTCCTCCATAGTGTCAACTTCTCTCCCATTTCTTATGGTGGTTTGACCCTTTCCATATCAATGACTAAGTGCTGTGTGTGCGCATTAATGATGGTAACACTTTTTACTTTTTAAGTAGTTTTCAAATCAACTTTTATTAGTCACAGTTTTACAGTTTTAGATTAAGTTGCTTTGCACCAGTGGTAGGCAACTAGATTCAGCCGCGGGCCGGTTTTGTCCAAGCGAATGGCCGGGAAATAATTATAATCATTTGTACACTGCAAATTGACCACAACTAAGCCCAAAAAATGAATGTTATTTTCCAAATAAAAATCATTTCATACCTTGATAACATTGAGACACGATCACATATGTCAATTTTCTTAATTTGCGGGAATACTTGGCAACAGATTTCCTAAATTTAGCATACATTTTAGCTTACTTCCTGGTGATTTTTGGGCTACAACAAAAACAAAACGCCAGTTGCCGACCACTGCTTTACACAAGCTCCTTTAATCATTATACATGTGTAATACTGTAGTTACTACAGTGACAATGTTGTTTAATGTTTAGTTGAGGAATTGCTTTGTAGCGGCATAGTAATGGAGCTGAGCTGTTTTTCGCTGTTACACATTTGGAATAAGCAATCCCAGTTCCTCTGGATTGTATGTGTCACAGATGGGACTGCCTTTTTAATATTTCTAACATTGTGTTCAGCTGGTTACCTCTCCCTCCCACTGCAGTTCCTAGCTCCCTCTTTTAATTGATGCCAATGGGATTTCTACATGTGCTATCACCAATGATAGATTTCTGTGTCAACGGGAAACCTAAGCGATCCCGTGCCTCTGTTTCCAAGCTCAAGCGGAAGCCTGAATCTGAGTCCTACATGGCACCATATTCCCTATATTGTACACTACTTATAGGACTCTGGTTAAACGAACAAATATGCGTTTCTCTCAAATTTTGTAACGTCGCGCTGCATGAGGCAAATGGTCGTCACACCTGATACTGACTGGTTTTCTGATCCACGCCCCTACCCTTTATTTTTTTTGTGTCAGTGCATCTGTGACCAACAGATGCATATCTGTATTCCCAGGCATGTGAAATCCTTAGATTAGGGCCTAACGAATTTATTTCAATTGACCGAATTTCCTTTTCTGAACTGTAACTCAGTGAAATTGTTGAATGGGGGGGGGAGATTCGAAATATTTTTGTTCATAGGCAATGGGGTGCCATTTGGGACACGAACCTGTGACTGTGATGCATGACAAATTGTATGTGGATGTTGACTTGGAGGGAACATGACGGGCAAGACAGCTTGCTCATAGAACAGGAACCGGAGGACGGGAGTTGTGAGGGATGGCTGGCGGGCGGCACGGCTTTGCGTTTAATACCACATGTCATTTTCTCATGGTGTTGTGGAGGGAAGCTGACACAGCCCTACTGGGCACTCTGCCCACGGCGGGATGGCTGCTGGATGCTGGCCCTGTCAATACCAGTGATGGAGCATCGCCGATAAACAAGGTTGACGTGATGTTGATACTTCACTGTGATCATATTAATCCCCCAATATACACTCGCGCATTCCACAATTGCATGTGTTCTTGCGTGAGTACACACACAGTAAAGTGACATGAATATCCCACAGAGGGAAGTGTGTGTGTGACTAATTGTTGCTGCTGTCATCCCCCTTAACTTCCCGTCCGCTTTAATGAGCCTACAAGGATGCCCTATTGATGAATAGGCCGACCAGATAAGCTAATGCTGTTCTTCCCAGTGGTGTGATTTGATCATTTGTCAGAGGACAGTGAAGGCAGTTCATCAGCTGCTGTAATCGGTCTAAAACGGGGGAAGCAGCCGATGTGCACAGCTCGGTAATTCACTCCAGGCAGGATGCATTGTGGGAGCCAGATCACTGCCAACAGTAGGCCAATTGTTATGTTAATGTACTTTTAACATCCTATTTGATTCCAGTCATTTCGATCATCTTGGAATTTCTCACTGGTCCTTTCCATAAAATCCTGCACACTTACAATGTTCACATTAAAATTTGATAACCACCTGAAATGGGAGAAATAAATCAACACCTATGTGTGTGAGGCAGAATGGAATGGAACATTGATTAAACTGAATTTATTTCCGCCTTTCCGGCTGAAAGAATGAATAACTTTCACCGCGGCCCCGATCACCATTTTAATTTCCCTTCTTTATGAACCACTGCGGCGGCTTGAGTGTTATTTCTGTTTTGGCTTTGTTTTGCTGCTGGATTTGCTTTAGCAAATGAGCCTGTCGTGTTCACTCTCATGGAGAAAATTGGAGCATTCATCTCGTATTCAGCTCTTCCAGGGAGAATCCTAAGTTGACTTCTGTGTTTTTGTCCGTGTGTGACCAACATTTCACTTCAGAGATTTAATCAACCCACAGAGCCAATGTAAAAGCCTTGATTCTTGAGGGTGTGCAGCAGACTCCAATCCCCTTTTTTTAAGTCGTCAATTCTTTGGGCGTCATTTACATTCAGAGCGTAATTTATGCGCCCAGCCCCACGCTATAACGACATGACGTGTGTTGAACAGCTGATTTTTAATCATTTGGATCAGTCTCTCAGTGAGGCTTGTGGCTGTGTCCCCAATGGCACCCGATGCACACAAAAAAAACAGAATAGGGTGCCATTTGGGACGCCAGCAGGGTGAATGAACAGAACAGGAGGAAGTTCCTCTAAGAATGACCGCTCAGAGTCTTCTGGTTCAACGATGTAGACCCCTTCAATTATTACACATGAAGTAATCTCCCTCTTGTTCACTTGCAATGGTGAGTCACTTTGGTTTAATGCATTTCATTGGAAGAGGTCTATCTGGGTTATACGTTGTGTGAACTGCCCTGGTTTGACTGTGTTTCTTGCCTTTATTCCTGGTTTATCTTGAGCCATGCCCGTCCCTGTACACACACGCTCAGATTAGCTTAGAGTGATTTTAGATGTTCCAACATTTTGTAGGATGTGATTCAAGGACATCCGAGGCGGGCAGAACATCTAACATTCCTCCCATATTTCAAATCCCTCTCCAGTCATCCTATTGAGTAGGAGGACACTTGACTCGAGGTCTCGGTCTATCCACTCGGCTAACCTCTGCCTTTTTAAAATAATTCACCCTCCTTTTAATCCCATGTCACCACGTGAATAGGTAGGTTTTCTATCTACTTCTGGGTTAAATAGTGTATACAGTAATACTGGATGGATCTCTGTGTGTGTGTGTGTGTGTGTGTGTGTGTGTGTGTGTGTGTGTGTGTGTGTGTGTGTGTGTGTGTTTAAAAATAAAAAACACAATCTCCAGCATGGACTGGGATACATTCCTCCAGCTTTTGGGGTGTGTCAGAGTAAAGCACTTTCAGCTTCTGAGCCCTTTCAGAAAGTAAAATATTTAGGGATCTAATAGCCTTTTGTGTTCTGCTGTCAGAGAAGGCATCATGTATACAGTACCGGTCACACGTTTGGACACGCCTTCTCATTCAAGGGTTTTTCTTTCATTTAATATTTTCTACATTGTAGAATAATAGTGAAGAGATCAAAACTAAGAAATAACACATATGGAATCATGTAGTAACCAAAAAAGTGTTTTATATTTGAGATTCTTCAAAGTAGCCACCCTTTGTCTTGATGACAGCTTTGCACACTCTTGGCATTCTCTCAACCAGATTCACCTAGAATGCTTTAACAGTCTTGAAGGAGTAATGCTGAGCACTTGTTGGTTGCTTTTCCTTCACTCTGCGGTCCAACTCATCCCAAACCTTCTCAATTGGGTTGAGGTTGGGTGATTGTGGAGGCCAGATCATCTGATGCAGCACTCCATCACTCTCCTTCTTGGTCAAATAGCCCTTACACAGCCTGGAGCTGTGTTGGGTCATTGTCCTATTGAAAACAAATGATAGTCCGACTAAGCCCAAACCAGATGAGATGGCGTATCACTGGAGAATGCTGTGGTAGCCATGCTGGTTAAATGTGCCTAGAATTCTAAATAAATCACAGACAATATCACCAGTAAAGCACCATCACACCACCACCTCCATGCTTCACAGTGGGAACCACACATGCAGAGATGATCCGTTCACCTACTATGCGTCTCACAAAGACACAGCGGTTGGAAGGAAAAATCTCAAATTTGGACTCCTCAGACCAAAGGACAGATTTCCACTGGTCGAATATCCATTGCTCGTGTTTCTTGGCCGAAGCAAGTCTCTTCTTGTTGGTGTCCTTTAGTAGTCGTTTCTTTGCAGCAATTCGACCATGAAGGCCTGATTCACACAGCTGGTTAATAGAATGCCAAGAGTGTGCAAAGCTGTCATAAAGGCAAAGGGTGGCTACTTTGAAGAATATAAAATATATTTAGATTTTGTTGAACATTTGTCCCCCATTTTAATATATATATATATATATATATATATATATTATATATTATATATAAAAAACATTTTTTTTTTTTTCTACATGATTCCATATGTGTTATTTCATAGTTTTGATGTCTTCACTATTATTCTACAATGTAGAAAATGGTAAAAATAAAGAAAATCCCTGGAATGAGTAGGTGTCAACTTTTGACGTGTGTGTGTGTGTGTATGTGTATATGTAACCGATGTGAAATGGCTAGTTAGTCAGCGGTGGTGCGCGCTAATAGCATTTCAATCAGTGACGTCACTCGCTCTGAGACTTGAAGTAGGGTTTCCCCTTGCGTTGCAAGGGCTGTGGCTTTTGTGGCGCGATGGGTAACGATGCTTCGTGGGTGTCAGTTGTTGATGTGTGCAAGGGTCCCTGGTTCGAGCCCAGGTTGTGGCAAAGAGAGGGACGGAACCTACACTGTTACATATATACACACACACACACACACACACACACACACACACACACACAGTTGAAGTCGGACGTTTACATACACCTTAGCCAAATACATTTAAACTCAGTTTTTCACAATTCCTGAGTTTTAATCCTAATAAAAATTCCCTGTCTTAGGTCAATTAGGATCACCACTTTATTTTAAGAATGTGAAAGGTCAGAATAATAGTAGAGAGAATTATTTATTTCAGCTTTTATTTATTTTATCACATTCTCAGTGGGTCAGAAGTTTACATACACTCAATAAGTATTTGGTAGGATTGCCTTAAACAATGTAAACTTGGGTCAAATGTTTCGGGTAGCTTTCCACAAGCTTCCCACAGTAAGCTGGGGGAATTTTTTTTACTTTTTAAATTGTTTAACTTTGGTTGAACGCTTCAGGTAGCCTTCCACAAGCAGTTGGGTGAATTTTGGCCCATTCCTCCTGACAGAGCTGGTGTAACTGAGTCAGGTTTGTAGGCCTCCTTGCTCGCACACGCTTTTTCAGTTCTGCCCACAAATTTTCTATGGGATTGAGGTCAGGGCTTTGTGATGGCCACTCCAATACCTTGACTTTGTTGTCCTTAAGCCATTTTGCCACAACTTTGGAAGTATGCTTGGGGTCATTGTCCATTTGGAAGACCCATTTGCGACCAAGCTTTAACTTCCTGACTGATGTCTTGAGATGCTGCTTCAATATATCCACATAATTTTCCTATCCTCATGATGCCATCTATTTTGTGAAGTGCACCAGTCCCTCCTGCAGCAAAGCACCCCCACAACATGATCCCCCCCCCTTGCTTCACGGTTGGGATGGTGTTCTTCGGCTTGCAAACCTCCCCCTTTTTCCTCCAAACATAACGATGGTCATTATGGCCAAACAGCTCTTTTTTTGTTTCATCAGACCAGAGGACATTTCTCCAAAAAGTACGATCTTTGTCCCCAGTTGCAAACCGTAGTCTGGCTTTTTTAATGGTGGTTTTGGAGCAGTGGCTTCTTCCTTGCTGAGCGGCCTTTCAGGTTATGTTGATATGGGACTCGTTTTACTGTGGATATAGATACTTTTGTACCTGTTTACTCCAGCATCTTCACAAGGTCCTTTGCTGTTGTTCTGGGATTGATTTGCACTTTTCGCACCAAAGTACGTTCATCTCTAGGAGACAGAATGCGTCTCCTTCCTCAGTGGTATGATGGCTGCGTGGTCCCATGATATTTATACTTGCGTACTATTGTTTGTACAGATGAATGTGGTACCTTCAGGCGTTTGGAAATTTCTCCCAAGGATGAACCAGACTTGTGGAGGTCTACAATTTTTTTTTCCTGAGGTCTAGGCTGATTTCTTTTGATTTTCCATTCATGTCAAGCAAAGAGGCACTGAGTTTGAAGGTTGGCCTTGAAATACATCCACAGGTACACCTCCAATTGACTCAAATGATGTCAATTAGCCTATCAGAAGCTTCTAAAGCCATGATATCATTTTCTAGAATTTTCCAGTCAGTCAACCTAGTGTATGTAAACTTCTGACCCACTGGAATTGTGACACAGTGAAATAATCTGTCTGTAAACAATTGTTGGAAAAATTACTTGTCATGCACAAAGATGTCCTAACCGACTTGCCAAAACTATAGTTTGTTAACAAGAAATGTGTGGAGTGGTTTAAAAATGAGTTTTAATGACTCCAACCTAAGTGTATGTAAACTTCCGACAACTGTATATGTATATATTTCAAGAGAAGGGGCAAAAAGAGGTGTGTGTGTGTGTGTGTGTGTACATTGTCTATTGTTGCCCTCTTGAATCTTTGAAGTGAGGTAAATCTCAGTAGAATTCATGTCATTGTACTGGGAGATTTTCAAAGAAAATTGTGTGACATGAAATTGTCTCTGCAGGGGGTGGGTGTGTGTGGGTGCTCTAGGGGCCTAGGCCATGTTTTAAAGTATGTGAGGCTCCCTTCGACTTGTTTGTGTATAACACATGCTTTAAAACCAAATTACATCAGCTACTGTAGTTATGCTTAGACTGCTGACTATAGTCAAAAACTATCTGCTTTGTCTCTAATAGTTTTGGCTGGGGCTTCCAGAATATGTCACAGACAACTACTTGGTCAAAAATATATGTTTCATTCTTGCTGCAGTCTTGATAAATGTTTTATTTGGCCCGACGTAGAATTTATAATTCATGACTGTTATTTTTTGGGGGGGTTGTTTATCAGCGTTGAAATATGGTATCGACAATGCTTAGTGAAGTCTGAAAAGGCAGCCAGAGACCACATATCACTTTTATTTAGCGAAGTCAATATGCTATTTGAAAGAGGCAATTAAGCATTGTAGGTGTTTGGGGACATTGCCATGGCTACTTTGTGCTGTGTAATGGAGGTCTGGTTCCCTACAAGCTCTTTATTGCACATGGCCAAGGCATCAATCAGTAGTATTCTAGTGGAGTTAATTATGCCCTTTGTTTTCTGCCGGCTTAAGAAGTCCAGAGGAGCCAATGATTGGTGGGGCCAAGAGTTTTAATGTAATGTTATACTTGGACCAGTATAACCCATTTATTAGGCCTTCTGCATATTGTACTATCAGCTTTAGTTTTTGCCATGTGGCTGAAGTAGACTTGTACGAGGGTTGCTGGTCCAATTATCAAATACAGCATATATTTAATTAATAATTGTGTATATCTAAAATGTGGTAAAAGTAAAAATCCCTTACCTAATTTCGTAGTCAAAGTAAGGGGAGCACCACATTGTGGTAGGCTTTCGTTCCAAATTCTGTGAGTAGCTAGCTCGAGTCCGCTCACAACTCTCTATTTGAGCAGTTTGATTTCCCAGGCTTTGTTTGAATACCGAGCAATCAGCATCTGAACTGCTGCTCTGCTGAGACTGCCTGCCTCTGAAGTTCAGGCTAATGTATAATTATATCTGAGCTCTGGTTTTCCCTTCCACCGTTTTTTTTTGTTCAACACTTGTGACTTGGTTAATTTGGGTGTCAATCAGTCTTATGAAGCCTTCTTCTCCACAGTTCTTCTCTTCCCTCGTGTTGACTGATGCTATAATGGGTATTATTACCCCTAATCCACGTTGCATTCAGTCTCGTGACCAGAAGGGTTGTCTACTGTTTGTAGATGGGGAGATGAAGGAATGTGTCTGTCTGACAATCTGTTCCATTTTCATTTCTCTGCTCCCTGGGGAAGATGCCATGCGTGGCAGGGGGCCACAGGTCAGTTGTCATGAGAAACTGAAAAGTGATGAAGTAATTTGTCTCTACAGTGGATTTCTTTTGAAGGTGCAGTCAAACGTGATTTTCCTGTGTTTTATGTATTGTACAACAGCTGATAAAACTAACACTTTAAAACCATTTTTTTTTTCTCAGACAGTCCTAGCAAAAGTCTTGCTTGAGAAATAGTTTATTGCTAAATAGCAGTTTTTTTTATGGATATCTATTACATTAAGGTACTTAATTGTTACCCAGAAATGATTTGATATTGATCTAAAAACGTCTTCATTGTGCCTTTTTTAAAGACATGTTCCGGAACTTTGGCCACTACTAAGAATTGTTGAAACCTCCAGCTTTGGGCCAGATGTGTCCGTGTAGTTCATACCTGCATAATCTATAAGCAGATTTACAGTTTTTCTGGAAACTGCTGCGCTATTTTCCCCCACGTGGGCCCAGGGCCCTAACAATTTGACTTGTACCCAATGAGCTTCATCCCTTCACCAGTTGAGTGGCAGCAAGATGCACACACAGCAGAGAGCGAGAGATGTGGTACACATATATGCACAAACAGTCGTATGAAAAAGTTTGGGCACCCCTGACAATTTCCATGATTTCCATTTATAAATAATTGGGTGTTTTGGATCAGCAATTTCATTTTGATCTATCAAATAACTGATGGACACAGTAATATTTCAGTAGTGAAATTAGGTTAATTGGATTAACAGAATGTGCAATATGCATCAAAACAAAATTAGACAGGTGCATAAATTTGGGCACCCCAATAGAAAAATCACATCAATATTTAGTAGAGCCTCCTTTTGCTAAGATTACAGCCTCTAGACCAGTGGTTCTTAACCTTGTTGGAGGTACTGACCCCCACCAGTTTCATATGCGCATTCACCGAACCCTTCTTAATTGGAAAAATGGCTCTCTTCACCTTGAATTCAGCGAGCGTTGTGTTCTTGTATTGTCCATCTCCATGCAGCTTAAGGAAGTGTTCTCTTAGTTTTGCCGGTGCTAGACTAGAATTGCTCAACTTGGCATTGCAAATCATGCAGTTAGGACGCTGACTCTCATCACGTTCCGTTATACATGTGAATCCATATTGTACATATTCGTCCGACCACTTTCTTTTTTTGCTCGACATAGTTAGTATGAAGGGATTAAAATATTAAGAAAGAAATCACACGACGTACCATCACGACAGTCACAATTCGACTACTGAGCGCGCCAAATTCCCTGCAGCACAGATAGGCCAAGCGATGTTGCATGATCACCTGCAGCCAATGATGGCCAAGCGGGGCGTGTCATCACGAATCATATGAGTCGGGTGTGTGTCTTGACCTCCGCCGAACCCCTGAGACTGACTCACTGAACCCCTGGGGTTCGATCGAACCCAGGTTAAGAACCACTGCTCTAGACGCTTCCTATAGCCTCTAATGAGTGTCTGGATTCTGGATGAAGGTATTTTGGACCATTCCTCCTTACAAAACATCTCCAGTTCAGTTAGGTTTGATGGTTACCGAGCATGGACAGCCCGCTTCAAATCATCCCACAGATTCTCAATGATATTCAGGTCTGGGGACTGGGATGGCCATTCCAGAACATTGTACTTGTTCCTCTGCATCAATGCCCGTGTAGATTTTGAGCAGTGTTTTGGGTTGTTGTCTTGTTGAAATATCCAGCCCCGGCGTAACTTCAACTTTGTGACTGATTCTTCAACATTATTCCCAAGAATCTGCTGATATTGAGTGGAATCCATGCGACCCTCAACTTTAACACGTTACCCAGTACCGGCACTGGCCACACAGCCCCACAGCATGATGGATCCCCCACCATATGTTACTGTGGGTAGCAAGTGTTTTTCTTGGAACACTGTGTTCTTTTGCCGCCATGCATAACGTCCCTTGTTATGACCAAATAACTAAGTCTTTGTTTCATCAGTCCACAGCACCTTATTCCGAAATGAAGCTGGCTTGTCCAAATGTGCGTTTGCATACCTCAAGCGACTCTGTTTGTGGCGTGTGTGCAGAAAAGGCTTCTTCTACATCACTCTCCCATACAGCTTCTCCTTGTGCAAAGTGCGCTGAATTGTTGAACGATGCACAGTGACACCATCTGCAGCAAGATGATGTTGTAGGTCTTTGGAGGTGGTCTGTGGGCTGTTTTTGACCGTTCTCACCATCCTTCGCCTCTCCGATTATTTTACTTGGCCTGCCACTTCTGGCCTTAACAAGAACTGTGCCTGTGGTCTTCCATTTCCTCACTATGTTCCTCACAGTGGACACTGACAGCTTACATCTCTGCGATAGCTTTTTGTAGCCTTCCTCTAAACCATAATGTTGAACAATCTTTGTTTTCAGGTCATTTGAGAGTTGTTTTGAGGCCCCCATGTTGCCACTCTTCAGAGGAGAGTCAAAGAGAACAACAACAACTGGCCACCTTAAATACCTTTTCTCATGATTTGGATGCACTTGTCTATGAAGTTCAAGGCTTAATGAGCTCACCAAACCAATTGTGTGTTCCAATTAATCACTGCTAAGTAGTTACAGGTATTCAAATCAACAGAATGACAAGGGTGCCCAAATTTTTTGCATAGCCTATTTTTCACATTGGATTTAATTTCATTCAACTTAATATTGCTACACTAAAAATCTTTGTCTTGACAATACCCCAGTACTCAGCTTTTATTAGAAAATGAATGGCATGCCTCTGTGATCATTTTCTGTGACGACAGAGTAAATTATTATGCAGCCTCAGAGGGGTGCCCAAACTTTTTCATACGACTGTATGTGACGTGGTATCACTTTTGGCTTGTGAGTGCTACTTTCAGAACTACTGCTAAAAAGGATACAGAAGCACCGGAGAATCTCTTTTTAAGAGGCATCTGCAGCCAGATAAAGTATCATGCAGAGGATTTGAAAGTCACCCATTGATGTCTAGACCGGGGTTGAATGGGGGGAACCCGGTTACTGACATTTACCGCCCAAAACCACTCCCTTTTCCCAGGATAAATAACTGTAAAAGCGGTAAATTATAAATTATTTATATGAATGGCATGACGGGAAATGGAACTGTTCAATTAAATGCGATATGTAAATCTGGATTCTCTACGGCTTTCACTCTGGTCACTGCATGATGAATGGTCAACGCTCAAGGTGGGGACCGACAGCCCATCTCAGTATGTAGGCCTTTCATCCCATGGTAACGTTTTATTTGATTCTATTGTGACAGGTAGACCTTTTTAATTTGCTGCAGCATAGCCTATGCTAATGTGATATAAAGAACGGATGCACGTTTAATTTACACATTTCCATCTGGCTTTCGGGGGTCACCTTATTTTTTTTTTTATTGTAAAGATGTTATTTATTGCAGCTGCAGAGATTTAAAACACTCCTATATCATTGCTTTAAGTAGCGAACAGTTTCACAGTCCTTCTCTCCATCAATTCCATTCAAATTGCATCCAAAATAGATCTTCTTCAAGATATATATATATATATATATATATAGATGTGTATGTATATATATATATAGATGTGTATACATACACACACACATATATATATATATATATGTATGTATGTATGTATGTATGTATGTATGTATGTATGTATGTATGTATATGTATGTATATGTATGTATATGTATGTATATGTATGTATATGTATGTATATGTATGTATATGTATG
Source organism: Salmo trutta (assembly GCF_901001165.1). NCBI lineage: Eukaryota > Metazoa > Chordata > Actinopteri > Salmoniformes > Salmonidae > Salmo > Salmo trutta. The sequence continues at coordinate 12,354,205 of NC_042980.1, forward strand.
TATATGTATGTATATGTATGTATATGTATGTATATGTATGTATATGTATGTATATGTATGTATATGTATGTATATGTATATGTATATGTATATGTATATGTATATGTATATGTATATGTATATGTATATATGTATATATGTATATATATATATATATGTATATGTATATATATGTATATGTATATATATGTATATGTATATGTATATATATGTATATGTATATATATGTATATGTATATATATATATATATATATATATATATATAGATGTGTGTGTATGTATGTATATGTATATATATATATGTATATGTATATGTATATGTATACATATATATATATATATGTATATGTGTATATATATGTATATGTATATATATGTATATGTATATGTATATATATATATATATATATATGTATATGTATATATGTATGTATGTATATGTATGTATGTATATGTATATATGTATATATGTATGTATGTATGTATGTATGTATGTATGTATGTGTGTATGTGTATGTGTGTATGTGTGTATGTGTGTATGTATGTATGTATGTATGTGTGTATGTATGTATGTATGTATGTATGTATATATATGTATATATATGTATGTGTATGTATGTATGTGTATATGTATGTCCTAGCCTAACTCTTTCAGGTAATACATTCAATGCAGTATTAGCCTTTATATTTAGCTAATTAGTGATGGGTTATGCCTAATAAGCTTCTAATTTATAGCTTCTCTCTCTTGCGCAATACGCACACACCTGTGTACCGCTGGCCTCTCCTTAAAAATGCTACTTAGCTCTTCTACTCCAATGCAGGAAAATCTAGACTAGAATAGCTTGCTGGACATAACTGTTTAAATATTTCTTATACCAATAGACTATTCGAAGAGGGACCCAAGCTCTTGTTTGCTGAATGTTAAATACGGCAGCCAAATGAACTCGTGGGTACTTTGATAGGCTATAGCAGTTATTTATTCCGACCCATAACCATTCAATCCTCATGAAAAGAAGTGAAAGCTTTGTCCATCTCATTATAGTCCAAATTATTCAAGCATGTCATTAAAATGATGAAGACGAGTACAATGAAATTTTACTTCATTTAACTGTTGAAAGCGAGGAAGGACTGAAGCAACACTAGAGAAAGAGGTAAGCTAATAACATTAGGGGGAATATTATGATCTATGTAAACCAAATTCGCTAGCCTATATTTGTAACTTTAGGCCGCATGTGCTGCACCAGAATCGCATGTTCTCTCCTTGCTTTATCATGGTATGAATGAGGTTCGTAATTCCAGTCTGTATAATCCAATAAAGTACAGTAATACAGTTCACACTCAAAGATTAGTTTACTAGAGCTTTTTTTCATAACTTTACCCAAGAGAGCATAGCTACATCTATGTACTTATGTTTTTCTGTTGTGTGTAATGTGCAGTAGCCTATATATCATATAGCCTATGTATTGGATAGGGCTCATTTAAATGTATTTAATCAGGCTCAGGTTGTATCAGGCTTGAGTTTTCTAATCAAATCCACACAGGCCTACAGTGGCTTGCGTGAGTATTCACCCCCTTGGCAATTTTACTATTTTGTTGACTTACAACCTGGAATTAAAATAGATTTCTTTTTTTTTGAGGGGGGGGGCGTTTGTATCATTTGATTTACACAACATGCCTACCACTTTGAAGATGCAAACCTTTTTTAGGGGTGAAACAAACAAGAAATAAGACAAAAAAATGGAACTTGAGCGTGCATAACTATTCAGCGGTTGACATGCTTCGAAGTACGGTAATGGAATATTTAGAAATTTTTTGTCACGCCAATGCGCCATGCGCAAGACCGTGATGTAGCATTCTGATAGTGTCTAGAACTCACGAACAAAACGTCGCTGTTTGGATATAACGATGGATTATTTGGGACCAAACCAACATTTGTTATTGAAGTAGAAGTCCTGGCAGTGTATTCTGACGAAGAACAAGCAAGGTAAGAACATTTTCCTTATAGGAAATGTGATTTTTGGTGGAGGCTGACCTGGGTGGGTGTCTAAATAGCTAGCCCTGTGATGCCGGGCTATGTACTTAGATTATTGCAAAATGTGCTTCATCCGAAAAGCTATTTTAAAATCGGACATATCGAGTGCATAGAGGAGTAATGTATCTATAATTCTTAAAATAATTGTTATGCTTTTTGTGAACGTTTATCGTGAGTAATTTAGCAAACTGTTAGTAAATTCCCCGGAAGTTTGCGGGGGTTATGCTTTTTCTGAACATCACATGCTAATGTAAAAAGCTGTTTTTTGATATAAATATGAACTTGATTGAACAGACATGCATGTATTGTATAACACAATGTCCTAGGTGTGTCATCTGATGAAGATCATAAAAGGTTAGTGCTGCATTTAGCTGTGGTTTGGGTTTATGTGACATGATATGCTAGCTTGAAAAATGGGTGTCTGATTATTTCTGTCTGGGCACTCTGCTGACATAATCTAATGTTTTGCTTTCGTTGTAAAGCCTTTTTGAAATCGGACAGTGGGGTTGGATTAACGAGATTCTTGTCTTTAAATAGCTGTAAAATAGTCATATGTTTGAGAAATTGAAGTAATAGTATTTCTAACGATTCAAAAATCGCGCCACTGGATTTCAGTGGCTGTTACGTAGGTGGGACGAGTTCGTCCCACATGCGCCAGAGAGGTTAAGCAATGGCTTTTTTCTGGACACACTTCCATAAAGCCCAGCTCTGTGAATTGTATGTCTTAAAGTGGTCCTATGAAGAGATACTCCAATCTCCGCTGTGGCGCTTTGCAGCTCCTTCAGGGTTATATTTGGTCTCTTTGTTGCCTCTCTGATTAATGCCCTCCTTGCCTGGTCCATGAGTTTTGGTGGGCGGCCCTCTCCTGCCAGGTTTGTTGTGGTGCCATATTCGTTCCATTTTTTAATAATGGATTTAATGGTTCTCCGTGGGATGTTCAATGTTTCAGATAAAAAAATATATATAATCAAACCCTGATCTGTACTTCTCCACAACTTTGTCCCTGACCTGTTTTGAGAGCTTCTTGGTCTTCATGATGCCGCTTGCTTGCACCTTGCTTAGTGGTGTTGCAGACTCTGGGGCCTTTCAGAACAGGCGTGTGTTATCTATCTAGAGGTCATGAGACACTTAGATTACACACAGATGGACTTTATTTAACTAATTATGTGACTTCTGAAGGTAATTGGTTGCACCAGATATTATTTAGGGGCTTCATAGCAAAGTGGGTAAAGACATATGCACGCACCACTTTGCCGTTTTTGAATTTCTTTATTTTTTGAAACAAGTTATTTTTTTTCATTTCACTTCACCAATTTGGACAATTTTGTGTATGTCCATTACATGAAATATGAATAAAAATCCATTTAAATTACAGGTTGTAGTGCAACAAAATAGGAAAAAAGGGTGTTGAATACTTTTGCAAGGCACTGTATTTACAGTACATCTGGAAAGTATGCAGATCCCTTGGTTATACCACATTTTGTTACATTACAGCCTTATTCTAAAATTTATTAAATAATTTCCCCCCCTCAATCTACACACAATACCCCATAATGACATAGCAAAAACAGGTTTTTACAAATGTTTGCAAATGTATTAAAAATGTCAAACTGAAATATCACATTTACATAAGTTTTCAGTCCCTTTACTCAGTACTTTGTTGAAGCTCCTTTGGCAGCGATTACAGCCTCGAGTATTCTTTAGTATGACGCTACAAGCTTGGCACACCTGTATTTGTGGAGTTTCTCCCATTCCTCTCTGCAGATCCTCTCAAGCTCTGTCAGGTTGGATGGGGAGTGTCACTGCACAGCTATTTTCAGGTCTATCCAGAAATGTTCAATCGGGTTCGGACTTTGGATAGGCCACTGTAGAACATTCAGGGACTTGTCCCGAATCCACTCCTGCATTGTCTTGGCTGTGTGCTTAGGGTCGTTGTCCTGTTGGAAGGTGAACGCTCGCCCCAGTCTGAGAACCTGCTCCAGAGCGCTCAGGACTTCATCAAGGATCTCTTTGTACTTTGCTCTATTCATCTTTCCCTCAATCCTGACTAGTCTCCCAGTAGCTGCCGCTGGAAAACATCCCCCACAGCATGATGCTGCCACCACCGTGCTTCACCGTGGGGATGGTGCCAGGTTTCCTACAGATGTGTCAATTGGAATTCAGGGCAAAGAGTTCAATCTTAGTTACATCGGACCAGAGAATCTTGTTTCTCATGGTCTGAAAGTCCTTCAGGTGCCTTTTGGCAAACTCCAAGCGGGCTGTCGTGCCATTTTTATTGAGGATTGGCTTCCCGTCTGGGCACTCTACAATAAAGGCCTGATTGGTGGAGTGCTGCAGAGATGGTTGTCCTTCTGGAAGGTTCTCCCATCTCCACAGAGGAGCTCTGTCAGAGAGACCTTCGGGTTCTTGGTCACCTCCCTGACCAAGGCCATTTTCCTCTGATTGCTAGAGGAAGAGTCTTGGTGGTTCCAAACTTCTTCCATTGAAGAATGTTGGAGGCCACTGTGTTCTTGGGGACTTTCAATGCTGCAGGCAGTTTTTGGTACCATTTCCCAGATCTGTGCCTTGACACAATCCTGTCTCGGAGCTCTATGGACAATTCCTTAGACCTCATGGCTTGGGTTTTGCTCTGACATGCACTGTCAACTGTGGGACCTTTTTATATAGACAGGTGTGCCTTTCCAAATCATGTCCAGTCAACATAATTAACCTCAGGTGGACTCCAATGAAGTTTGTATAAACATCTCAAGGATGATCAAGGGAAACACGATGCGCCTGAGCTGAATTTCGAGTCTCATAGCCAAGGGTCTGAATACTTATGTAAATAACGTATATCTGTTTTTTAGTTTTAATGCATTTTGCCAAAAAATTCTAAAAACCTGTTTTTCGTTATTGGGTATTGTGTGTAGATTGATTAAATCGTTTTTTTCCCCCCTCAATTTTAGAATAAAGTTGTATCGTAACTGTGGAAAAATTCAAGGGGTCCCAACTTTCCAATTGCACTGTATATGCTTTTGAATCATACTTCCGGTTTTGGCGGGAAATACCGGGTTACCTGGGAGAAAAGTGATTTTTTTATTCATGGTATGGAACATTTTGTAAAATCCTGGGAAAATATTAAACCCTAGTCCAGACCATTACATCTTCTCCACTGATCTGCTAGACTACTTTTCAACCTTTTTTTCTCATTTGAACCCCTTCCCACCACATTGACCGTTCCCTGCTGCGGTACAGACACAATTCTGCTGCTCGATTGCTTGGAAGAGTGACTGGAATATGAGGTCACTGACTGGACTACTAGACCATGTGACCTGGTTGGTGTTGGCGGGAGTCCGGGTGGGGTCATGCGAAGCGGTTTCTTGCAGAGCTGGAGATGCTGTGGATTTTAATGATTCGGAAATAGGATTTGGATTTGTCTTGTCAAGGCTGCTTAGCCGAGCAACCAGTTGATAGCTGGTTAATAACGTTTTACAGATGCTCGTTGTTTTGCTGATTCCTTGACCTTTGCTTGCACTTCCAGCTCTAGTTCATATCCTGTGCCCAGTAGGTGGCGGGGAGGGGTCAGATTAGCCCAGTGTTTTGGCCAGAAGAAATGGATAACCTGACTATGGGTCAGTTGTCTCTCTGTGTGTGTGCCTGTGTTTTCTGCCTGTGCAATGGGGGGATGTCATCTAGGGAAAGCTCCATACTCTAGACAGATTTTAATGTTGCGATGGTGTGTTTTGACTCTCACACAAGGCGCAATAATCCTCCTTAAATATTGACACTGAAGTCCCACTGGAAGTTCTAGTAGTCTGTCTGTGTCTGTCTGTCTTATTGACCGTGTTTGTCTTGGGCATAGCCAGAGGAAATGACCAGGTTCATAATGACATGGGCCCATCTTTTTGTTCTGAGTGAGTTAACCTGGATCCTGTGAAGTCCTGGTAGTGTCCTGAAGGCATTATCCTAATTACGGTCTTTAAAGCAGCACTGATTGCGTTCGACTCCCTTTGCTTCTTGGTTACTTGGCAGGCAGCCTCTAGCTTTACTTTGAAACTACCAGATGCCAAACAACCCTACAGAGACCTGATGCATGGGAGCTTTTCACAAGCCTCCAGTTCATAAAGCTTTTTTCTTTTCTTTTCTTTTCTCGCATCTCGTTTTGAAGGAGAACAACGGAGGTAATCCTGAAGAACTTGCCGGGGCAGCAGCGCTGCTCTAACTTCCAGGTAGTGGTAGTGGTGGTAGAAGAAGAAGAAGAAGAAGAAGAGTATGTCTAACACACACTCTGGAGCCTGATCTTAGTTACGGAGAACCCTGAGCTGAGAGGGGTTAAGTAGTCCTGTCCCAGATAGGATGGGGAATTTCAGTAAGCTAATATACAAATCACAATTTTCCTTTTTTTTTTTTCTTTAGGCGGCCATAGATTTGGTTTGTGGAAGCATATTGGTTTTCTGTGTGTGTGTGTGTGTGTGTGTGTGTGTGTGTGTGTGTGTTTTCCTCACTCTGGTTAGTGGGCAGTTTTCCAACTTAGATTTTCTGCAGAAGGAAATGTGTCATGACGTATCTTATTGCATCATTTCTGTCTTACTGTTTATCAGTCTGAGTATCTGTGTTTAGAAGAATTATGTTGCATGTTGTCCGTAAAAAATGTCATACTATAATGTCATACTATCCAGTGAGCTCCATGAAGAGACCATTCCATACTTTGTGACAAAAGCAGACTTGTTTTTCTCAATGACTGGGATATGCCTGCTGAATAGCGTTCTTTTTTTGAATGGTTTCAGAGTACTGTGTATATAAAGAGTATCAACAGAAACTTAGTGAGCCTTGACTACTATTTTTTTGCTCTTGTTTTTGTAACCATCTTGACTTGGCAAGGAAGAAGAGCACACTCAATCTGGAACTGTGACGCTCTAGATTCCTGTCTCTGCTCCATGTTATGGGAACTAAAGGCAAGAGACTCCTTGAGACAAAATAGTAACTCTAACAACTAGGAAAACAACATTTTTTTGTTCCTCCCTGCTACATTACAAAGTATGTGTATATATTGTGAGGTGTAAAGGCTATGACCCTGCTACCAGCATGCTTGTAATACTAACATCCCCTGTCTGCCACCCAATAACCCACATGTGATCCGATCTGCTTCGACCTTGAAATACCCAGAACGCCACGGGTTCAGATATTGTCCAGACTATCTCGGGGACCTCCCAGACTGTCTGGTTGTCCCCGGACAGGAGCTTCCCATCAGAGCCTATGTCTACTGTAAACAGCCCAATGGAGCGCCTCTGGCTGGCTGGCAGCCTGCGTTAAATGATTCCTGTACTGGGGTTGTGGTGTGTATGCACATCCAGTGCAGTACTGTACTCCGTAGACTCAATAATGCATGGCATTGTTGCCATAATACGCCAGCAGGACGAATCCACCAATCACCAGCTGACTGTCATAATGAATAAGGCATATAAAAAGAGACAGTTCCACGGAGGTCTTATTGAGTTATGCTGGTAGCGTTGGACTTCTGGCTGTTTTTAAATAAGGACATGGTTTAATGACGCTCCCCCGTAGGCAATATCCAGACTGCGATTTGGCGTAGAGGAGATTTGAGACGGACTCAAAATCAAATCAAAGTTTATTGGTTGCGTACACGGATTTACAGATCTTATCGCAGGTGCAGTGAAAGCCTTGTGTGTCTAGCTCCAACACTGTAGTAATACCGAGCAATAAAAAAACCCAATTCCGCACACAATCCGAAGAAATAATAAATACATTTAAGAAATAGACTTACCATTACCTCAGACGCCATCAGCATCCCAAATGGCACCCTATTCCCTATTTAGTATACTACTTTTGATCAGAGCCCGTGGAGCACTTTAGTGTACTATATAGGGCACTTGACTATCTATTGCACTATATAGGGTGTAATTTGGGTTCCATACCTCCAACATGCTCCCGTTCTGTCTAGGCCACACTGGGACTGGATCAACTCTAGCTTTCAGCAGCAGTGGAGGATTGAAGAAGCAGTAAAAGTCCTTGTGACATCCCCGTTTCCCCAATGGCACCCCCTCATTATACCTCAGACGCCATCAGCATCCCAAATGGCTCCCTATTTAGTATACTACTTTTGATCAGAGCCCGTGGAGCACTTTAGTGTACTATATAGGGCACTTGACTATCTATTGCACTATATAGGGTGTAATTTGGGTTCCATACCTCCAACATGCTCCCGTTCTGTCTAGGCCACACTGGGACTGGATCAACTCTAGCTTTCAGACCAGATGACAGCAGCAGTGGAGGATTGAAGAAGCAGTAAAAGTCCTTGTGACGTCCCCGTTTCCCCAATGGCACCCCCTCATTATACCTCAGCCTGTTGTCTTATCTCAGCCTGACACCAATGCGGCAGCCCTGTGAGCCCTCAGCCCGGCTACGGCTCAGGTGCTTAAACAGGCTCCTTCACATAAACATTGATCAGAAACTGCCTCCCCATGCAGTCCTCTGGTGCTTGGCCTGTCACGAGGCCATAACTACTTTTACATTTCACTCCTGATGCCCAGGAGCGAGGAAAGAAGAATAAGAACAAAGTATCTCCTCCGCACGCCTGCTGACGTGCGTTTTCCTCTGTCGTGCCGCTGTACGCTCTAGGAATTGTGGGCTTTCTTGGAATTGCGGGAAAGTCCCGTTTCCTTTTTGGACTTGAAGATTTAGTGTTTTGGAGTTTTTTTTTTTTTATGAGTCTGTATACAGTCATCACTGAAGTTGTTTGTTGCCTCAGGGCCATATGGAATTGACTCAGTGTCGCTGACTGTCTTTGGATTGCTCCAGCTGGCATGGGTAGGTGTGTATTAGTCTGCTGTTTTAGGAGGGAGAGGGAGAGAGGGAATATATCGTGGGTTCTGTACAAGCTTGTGTGTATTATTGCCTCTGTCTACTGTGCCGACGGTGTGGGGATGCCATTGGTTGGGTCATGTGTACGCAACTTAACGCGTCCACGTGTATGTATCAGAGGAGTGTATTGGGTGACCAAAGTGTGTGTCTGTCTGCAGGAGGAATGCCAGCTCCTGAGCAGAGCCCAGCGACGGAGGAGGGGCTTCTGCTGACCGTCGGAGAGGGAGCCCAACTCGCCAACCGGAACATGGAGGCCGACAGCACCGCCAACAACATCCTGGCCTCCGTCAAAGAGCAGGTACAGGAAGCTCCATAGCACCTATCTTACTGTTTCACTGCCCAAATACCTTTTTTTTTTCTTTTGTCACACCTGTATCGTTCCCTGCCAAGCAGGTACACTAACCTCTGTTACAGCGCTCATTGTATCGCCGCTCAATAAGATAGACATGCTGTACTTTATCTCTGCACTCTTACACAGCCACACTGTATGAACACTGTTACTATCTGGTTAAGCTACTGAAGGGCCGGCCCCGATTTCACTGTAGAAAATGCCTTCTCAAGAGGTTGTGGTTTTTACGTTGACATTTTCACCTGACTTTCTTTGCGATGAGAGGCTGTATTTCCTTTTTGGGGACGCATAGAGAAATGCTCTGACCCTTTGACAGGTGGTCCTGGCTGACGGTAGGTTGGAAATGGTGACTAAGTTGTGCCCGGCCGTGCAGTGCGCTCACAATCGAGAGATCCATGTAGTAGGAACAGAGCGACGAGCCATCTGTATGACACGCTCTGACTCACACCCCTCGCTCCATCCATGGCAGCGCTCCACACTCCCGTTGTTTACCCAAGTCAACAGGAAGGCAGGTTCTATTGGAGAACACCTGCCGATGTCATTTCCTTCCCCCCTTAGTGCTCCTCTGTTCTGCCGCTCCTCCTTGGCGTCAGTCAGGACAGGCAGGCAGTAAGTCAGTCGGGAGAGAGAGTGAGAAAGCGAGGGGTGAGACATGCCTTTAAAGGAATTCTTGTTTGGGATTGGGGAGAGTAAGTTAAGCCATCCTCACAGAGTTTTTGAAGGTAGTTGGAGAGACTGGAGTTGACGAGCGACGAAAGGAAGGCGGGTGCCTCAAGGATGTCAGTCCTAGTTATTTGCCTGGCTGTGCACGAGTCTTTCCTGTGATTGTGGGGAAGCAGACTTGGAGGGATCCTGCCTGCTGTAAACATGCTAGCCTGCACCTGTGGACAAGCTTATGATGACTCCTTGCCTGGTGAGTCCATACGCAAGAACCCCCCCCCCCTCTTTTTTTTTTTCCTCTTAAAACTTCTCCCTGTACTTCTTCACCCCACTCTACCCAATGACCAAACAAGGACAGGCTGGTCAAGATTTCTTTGATTGCGTTTGCTGTTAATTTGCAGTGGTGCCTCCTCTGCTCCTGACTGCTAATGAACCAGAGAGGGTTTGGTGTTAATATGAGGGTTTTGGGCCGTCAGGCTGGAAGTGCTAGTTATTACTGGGGTTGCATCTCAAATGGCACCCTATTGCTTAAGTATTGCACTACTTTTGACTGAATTTGGGACACTGCCCGGCTTTGCTGCTCCCTCTTTAGTGCTCTGACTCGCCATCGGTGTGACACCTTCATAATCGCTCATCACAGCCACCATTTCAGCTTATTCCAGCCACCATTTCAGCTTATCCCAGCCACCATTTCAGCTTATCCCAGCCACCATTTCAGCTTATCCCAGCCACCATTTCAGCTTATCCCAGCCACCATTTCAGCTTATCCCAGCCACCATTTCAGCTTATCCCAGCCACCATTTCAGCTTATCCCAGCCTACTCTTTCACACTCGTCTCCCTCAGACTTTAAGAGGTTTCTTCTCTCCTTACAACCTCAAGTTTTTCAAATGAACTTTACACGCTCTCTTTCTTTCTCTCTCATATTTATCATTGTGCAAAAAAAATGTATTTAGCTCAAGGGGTTCCATCTAGAGTGGAATGGAACTGGAGACTGGAGGGAAGCCAAAGAATGTTACTCAGCCAGTCAACTTCCCCTTTTCTGTGAATTCAGCAATAATGAGAGAGCCCGAGTCTTTGAATGCCTTCTCTGCCACATTATTGCTGATGTTATCCCTGTGAATATGTAGTAAGCACTGGAGCGTGGTATTGTGGGCTTAAGACAATAACACAGTCATTATATGAAGTGAAACTTAGAAACCGTCTCTCTGCATACATCTGCGATCACTCTGTTTTTAGTTAGACACAGTGACTCCGGACAGGGAAACGTGAGCCTTTCTCTCGCAGCGAAAGCTCAGGCTACCATTTCTAAGTTAGTAGATGGAAAATGTGTGAGAGCGTGCGCGACGAGAAGGGTACTCCTCCTCCCGATGTGGTGTGTATGGGGAAAGTTGGCTGACTGCGTTTAGCCCTCTGCTAGGGGATGTTGTACATGGCTGAAGGGTAGAATAATCCCCTGCAATAATGAAAAGCAGGAAAAGAGGAGGAAGTTGCTGTATGCTTTCATCCAGACTCCTCCTCTGGAGCAGCCTAGTTTATGATTTAATCACCGCATCCTGGCCTGGCCTTGGAGACACAGGGTGTAACCAAGTCAACAACCAGAGAGGAATTCTTCAAGCTGTAATGTAGCCTAGCCGTTTACAACTGGGCCTATTCGAAGCTGCTGGGGAAACGACTGTCTGATAAGGAAGGGGGGGGGGGGACAAAGGGAAGTCCCCTCTTCTAACTAGGTCCTGTTGGGGCCCGGCCTAGCCGCTAGTCTTCCATTAGTCCTGGTCTATGGGTCCTGGTCAAAGGTAGTGCATTACATGGGGAATGAGGTGCTATTTGGGATGCAGACCGTGGCTCAGTAGAGTGTCCCTCACTGAATACTGAGTGGTGTGGTGCCATTCACAGGAGACAAGGAGACAGTTGAGCTGAGGATGCATTCTAATGCCCCCTCTCCCTCCCTCCCGTCCCGTGATAATGAATATGAGGGGAAGGCAGGTCCACTAATGAGCTCTCCATTGATCACGCTGTGCCCCTGCATGCTTCCTGTGGGGTCTCCCAGGGGAGGGGTGAACACTAGCCAAGGAGGCCGCCAAAATGTGTCTGCTCGCGTTTCATCGTCTGGATCCTAATGTACACACACATCTTAGTCACGCTCGCTCCTCGGCTCCGTGCAGGATAGCGGCTGCCTGTCGACGGGGGGCCAGCGAGCGGAAGGCACGTTCGGCGGTGCGCCTGACTACGTCGCTAGTGCCTCTCTGACAGCTCACCGGAAACCAGAATGTGAGCCGTATGGCTGGCTGCTTCTCACAGCCCGACGCGTCGGATTATTGACTTAACCCTTGAAATGTCATGAAGTCTCCCGTTTTTTCTAAACAAACAAAGTCCGCTGGAAAACAATCCACTCTATTCTATGTGGAGGTTGTGTGTGGTGAGGTTAGAGGTCAGACCTGAATGGTCTTACCTCTTTGTAGTGGCTCCAGGAGCGGTACGGTCATGTCTTGAATTAAAACCCAGCTAGCACATCAGTAGAATTCAGACCTAAACTTTTTACATATCAATCTACACACAATACCCAGTAATGACAAAGCGAAAACAGTTTTTTGTGAATGTATTAAAAAAAGTAAACGGATACCTTATTTATGGAAGTATTCAGACCCTTGGTTATGAGATTTAGAATTTGAGCTCAGGTGCATCCTGTTTCCATCGATTATCCTTGACATGTTTCTACAACTTGATTGGAGTCCCCCTGTTGTACATTCAATTGATTGGACATGATTTGGTAAGGCACACACCCGTCTATATAAGGTCCCACAGTTGACAGTGCATGTCAGAGCAAAAACCAAGAATCTAGTTTCCCATGGTCTAAGTACTTTAGGTAACTTTTGGCAAACTCCAAGCGGGCTGTCATGTGCCAAAAGTTACCTAAAGTACTTAGACCATGGGAAACTAGATTCTCTGGACTGATGAACCCAAGATTGAACTACTTTGCCAGAATTGTTTAATTTAACCTTTTTATTTATCTAGGCAAGTCAGGAACAAATTCTTATTTACAATGACGGCCTACCGAAAGACAGAACGCCTCCTGCGGGGACGGGGCACACATCACGACAAGAGACACAACACTACATAAAGAGAGACCTAAGACGGCAACATCACATGACAACATGGTAGCAGCACAAAACATGGTACAAACATTATTGGGCACAGACGACGGCAAGAAGGTAGAGACAACAATACTTTTGAATGAAGAGATTTTGAGTTTTTTTGCAGCTCATTCCAGTCACTAGCTGCAGTGAACTGAAAAGAGGAGCGACCCAGTGATGTGTGTGCTTTGGGGAACTTTAACAGAATGTGACTGGCAGAACGGGTGTTGTATGTGGAGGATGAGGGCTGCAGTAGAGATCTCAGATAGGGGGGAGTGAGGCCTAAAAGGGTTTTATAAATAAGCATCAACCAGTGGGTCTTGTGATGGGTATACAGAGATGACCAGTTTACAGAGGAGTGTAGAGTGCAGTGATGTGTCCTATAAGGAGCATTGGTGGCAAATCTGATGGCCGAATGGTAAAGAACATCCTGCCGCTCGAGAGCACCCTTACCTACCGATCTATAAATTATGTCTCCGTAATCTAGCATGGGTAGGATGGTCGTCTGAATCAGGGTTAGTTTGGCAGCTGGGGTGAAAGAGGAGCCATTACATTAGAGGAAACCAATTCTAGATTTAACTTTAGCCTTTAGCTTTCATATGTACTGAGAGAAGGACAGTGTACTGTCTAGCCATACTCCCAAGTACTTGTATGAGGTGACTACCTCAAGCTCTAAACCTTCAGAGGTAGTAATAAACACCTGTGGGGAGAGGGGAATTCTTCTTACCAAACCACATGACCTTTGTTTTGGAGGCGTTCAGAACTAGATTAAGGGCAGAGAAAGCTTGTTTGACACTAACAAAGCTTTGTTGTAGAGCGTTTAAATTAAAATCTGGGGAGGGGCCAGTTGAGTATAAGACTGTTTCATCTGCATATAAATGGATGAGAGAGCTTCCTACTGCCTGTTGATGTAAATTAAGAAGAGTGTGTGGGGCCTAGGCTCACGAATGCCAAGTGTCACATCTGAAGGAAACCTGGCTCCATTCCTACGGTGAAGCATGGTGTTGGCAGCATCATACTGTGGGGATGTTTTCCAGCGGCAGCTACTGGGATCAAGGGAAAGATGAACAGAGCAATGTACAGAGAGATCCTTGATGAAAACCTACTCCAGAGCACTCAGGACCTCAGACTGGGGTAAAGGTTCACCTTCCAACAGGACAACGACCGTAAACACACAGGCAAGACAATGCAGGAGTGGCTTTGGGACAAGTCTCTGAATGTCCTTGAGTGGCCCAGCCAGATCCCGGACTTGAACCCGATCGACCATCTCTAGCGAGACCTGCAAATAGCTGTGCAGCGACGCTCCCCATCCAACCTGACAGAGCTTGAGAGGATCTGCAGAGAGGAATGGGAGAGACCCCCCAAATACAGGTGTGCCAAGCTTGTAGTGTCTTACCCAAGGAGACTTGAGGCTGTAATCGCTGCCATACATTTACATACTTATGTAAATGTGATATTTCAGTTTTACATTTTTAATACATTTGCTAACATTTCTAAAAACGTGTTTTTGCTTTGTCGTGTGTGTGGATTGATAAAAAAAGATTTGATCCATTTTGGAATAAGGTTGTAATGTAACAATGTGGAAAAAGTCAAGGGGTCTGAATATTTTCTGAATGCACTGTATATTGGGAATAGGGTGCCATTTGGGACTTAGACTACCCACTATGGTTCGCTGACAACACCACTTCACACACAGGAAATATTAGCCGGTGTTAATACGCCATCAGTCCAACTACAAATCCCATCTCTGATGCACACCCCTCGATCGCTATCGGCTCACACGCGACCTTCTGACAGGGCTGTAACTCTGAACTGTGCGTGTGGCTGCTAGCCTGCTAACTGTGGTCAACAGTGGTTACATAACAGCTGGCAGGAGAGCTCTTGTCCATTTCACACAGAGCTTCTTCCCTCAGGTCAACTCGACTGAAACCGCTAAACACACTCTGTGTTTGCGTCCCAAATGGCACCCTATTCCCTTTTATAGTACCCTACTTTTGACCAGAGAGTCGTGCACTATAAAGGGAAAAGGGTGCCATTTGGGACACAGCCTGTGACTCGGGGGTTTAGACAATCGGGAGCTGGGCTTAAGCTCTTTGTTTATTAAATAAGGAAACCAAGAACCCCCCCTTTCCCTTCCCTCCATCCCTCTATCCTTCCCTATGTCCAGGTCCAGTACCATTACTCTTCGGGGACGTTGGATGTGTTTACTGTGATAAGAGGACAAGTGCTTTCTCCCTTCGGTGATCGTGGGTGGAAGATTTCACTTCAGTCCACCATGGTTGTTTCACTCATGTGGTGGAAATGGCAGAACTGGTCTGGGTTATTCATTAGCGCACACCATTTTAAAATGAAAAAGGAACAGTTGTTTCTTATTGGACAAGTTCATATACATCTTTTCCATGTTTCAGTCCATTTTCTTCCATTTGTTGCCTAGTGAATACAACCCTGGTCTCATGTGTTGATGTTTCGATGCTGCTCTCTCGGCCTTGCCAGTCCTTGGGCAGAGTGCCCCTGGTGAACAGTTGTAATGTGCCCAGGCATGCCTAACGGCATCACTGAGACTGGCAGAATGGGCCTCTCAGCCATGGCACCACATGATTTCCCAACTCATCGCTTCTTAGAAAACACAGCCGTGGAATGTTCCTACTTTGCTTTGTTAGAGTCCATTACACATGAAGAATCTGTCTGCTCAATTGCTTTCTCTGGCCGACCAGGGCACACTTGTTATGACCCTGCTTATGTCTGGCTCAGCCTCACACACGAACACAGTCAGACAGACAGCCAGACAGACACGGCCTTTCCTCAGCAACTGGTATGTGTTGTAGTAAAACACTTCTCAGGGGGGTGACCTTGCTGTGTGTGTGTGCTCAATTTCATTGCTTCTTAAGCATTGAAAAGCAGGCTGACAAATTGTCCTCTTGAGATAACAAAGCAATGCTTCCTCCATTCTTTATTCTGGTAAAATG
This sequence comes from Salmo trutta, assembly GCF_901001165.1. Classification (NCBI taxonomy): domain Eukaryota; kingdom Metazoa; phylum Chordata; class Actinopteri; order Salmoniformes; family Salmonidae; genus Salmo; species Salmo trutta. Next base: position 12,370,206 of record NC_042980.1, read on the forward strand.
CTTTTCTTACTAGAAGCCGGAGAAGTTAAAGAAACATAATAAGTTGGCAATTGACGAAAAGGCAGGATTTGTCTTTCTACATCTGCTGCTGGTGAAAAACCGGCGAAAGGTTAAAATTGCACTGCTGGCAGACGAGGTTCCGCCTCTGGAGGTGAACAAAGGCCTCTAATTAGAATCGATTGGTGGTTTTTCTCCACTAGCTAGCCAGCTCCGGGTCTTATCTCCTCTTTCCTCCCTGCTACTGTTGCTGCTGTGACACAGGAGAAATCTGGAAGCATAAGCGTTCCCGCCTCAATTATAGTCAGAAAAAACAGAAGCCCATCTCTTCGCAATTTTCCTATGAGACTGGAGAGAATTAAATGAAATCAAATTGTATTTGTCACATACTTTGTCGACAACAGGTGTAGACTAACAGTGAAATGCTTACTTACGGGCCCTTCTCAACAATGCATATTTAAAAATAATAAGATAATAGAGAAGAAGGGGATGGAGAGTGCTGAATGCTGTTCATTGACTACAGCTCAGCATTCAACACCATAGTACCCTCCAAGCTTATCATCAAGCTGGAGGCCCTGGGTCTCAACACATCCCTGTGCAACTGGGTCCTGGACTTTCTGGACTTTCTGACGGGCTGCCCCCAGGTGTTGAAGGTAGGGAGCAACATCTCCACTTCACTGGGGCCCCACAAGGGTGTTTGCGCTCAGCCCTCTCCTGTACTCCCTGTTCACCCACGACTGCGTGGCCATGCACGCCTCCAACTCAATCATCAAGTTTGCAGTCGACACTACAGTGGTAGGCTTGATTACCAACAACGACGAGACGGCCTACAGGGAGGAGCACTCAGAATGTGGTCTCAGGAAAACAACCTCACTCGATGTCAACAAAACAAAGGAGATGATCGTGGACTTCAGGAAACAGCAGAGGGAGCACCCCCCCTATCCATCTCGAAGGGTCAGCAGTTCCTCGGTGTACACATCACGGACCAACTGAAATGGTCCACCCACATAGACAGACAGTGTGGTGAAGAAGGCGCAACGGCACCTCTTCAACCTCAGGAGGCTGAAGAAATTTGGCTTGTCACCCAAAACCCTGACAAGCTTTTACAGGTGCACAATCGAGAGCATCCTGTTGGGCTGTATCACTGCCTGGTACGGCAACTGCACCGCCCTCAACCGCAAGGCTCTCCAGAGGGTGGTGCGGTCTGCACAGCGCATCACCGGGGGCAAACTACCTGCCCTCCATGACACCTACAGCACCCGATGTCACAGGAAGGCCAAAAAGATCATCAAGGACAACAACCACCCGAGCCACTGCCTGTTTAGAACGCTATCATCCAGAAGGCGAGGTCAGTACAGGTGCTGGGACCAAGAGATTGAAAAACAGCTTCTATCTCAAGGCCATCAGACTGCTAATCAGCCATCACTAACTCAGAGAGGCTGCTGCCCACACTGAGACCCGGACAACGTAGAGCTAGCGGGATTTTCCATGCACCTCTGGTAAGACGAGGGGTGGGTGGTGTCTTTTTGTCAATAACAGCTGGTGCGCGATGTCTACTATTAAAGAAGTCTCGAGGTATTACTCACCTGAGGTAGACTACCTTATGATAAGCTGCAGACCGCATTATCTACCAAGAGTTCTCAGCTGTATTATTCGTAGCCGTCTATTTACCACCACAAAACGAAGCTGGCACTAAGACCGCTCTCAACGACCTGTATAAGGCCATAAGCAAAGAAGAAAATGCTCACCCAGAAGCGGTGTTCCTAGTGACCGTGGACTTTAATGCGGTTAAACTTAAATCAGTTTTACAAAATTTTTACCAGCATGTCACATGTGCAACCAGGGGAAAAAATCCTAGACCACCTTTACTCCACACACAGAGATGCATACAAAGCTCTCCCCTGCCCTCCATTTGTCAAATCTGACCATAATTCTATCCTCCTGATTCCTGCTTACAAGCAAAAACTTAAGCAGGCAGTACCAGCGACTCGCTCAATACGGAAGTGGTCAGATGACGCGGATTCTACACTACAGGACTGTTTTGCTAGCACAGACTGGAATATGTTCCGGGATTCATCCAATGGCATTGAGGAATACACCACCTCGGTCATCGGCTTCATCAATAATTGCATCGATGACGTCATCCCCACAGTGACTGTAAGTACATATCCCAACCAGAAGCCATGGATTACAGGAAACATCCGCATCAAGCTAAAGGCTAGAGCTGCCGCTTTCAAGGAGCGGGAGACTAACGCGGATCTTATAAGAAATCCCGCTATGCCTTCAGACGAACCATGAAACAAGCAACGCGTCAATACAGGATTAAGATTTAATCCTACTACACCAGCTCTGACGCTCGTCGGATGTGGCAGGGCTTGCTTTTTTATGCTCGCTTCGTGGCAAGCAACACTGAAGCATGCATGGATTACCAGGACGTGTACTCCAAGCATGCGCGGACCAACTGTCAAGTGTCTTCACTGACATTTTCAACCTCTCCCTGACCGAGTCTGTAATACCTACATGTTTCAAGCAGACCACTATAGTCCCTGTGCCCAAGGAAGCGAAGGTAACCTGCCTAAATGATTACCGCCCCGTGGCATTCACGTCGGTATCCATGAAGTGCTTTGAAAGGCTGGTCATGGCTCACATCAACAGCGTTCTCCCGGACACCCAAGACCCACTACAATTTGCATAATGCCCCAACAGATCCACAGATGTCTCAATCGCACTCCACACTGCCCTTTCTCACCTGGACAAAAGGAACACCTATGTGAAAATGCTGTTCATTGACTACAACTCAGCGTTCAACACCATAGTGCCCACGAAGCTCATCACTAAGCTAAGGACTTTGGGACTAAACACCTCCCTCTGCAACTGCATCCTGGACTTTCTGACGGGCTGCCCAAAGGTGGTAAGAGCAGGCTACAACACGTCTGCCATGCTGATCCTTAACACTGGGGCCCCTCAGGGGTCTGTACTTAGTCCCCTCCTGTATTCCCTGTTCACCCACGACTGCGTGACCTAACACGACTCCAACACCATTAAGTTTGCTGACGACACAACAGTGGTAGGCCTGATCAACGATGAGACGGCCCATAGGGAGGAAGTCAGAGAACTGGCAGTGTGGTGCCAGGACAACAACCTCTCCCTCAATGTATGCAAGACAAAGGAGATGATTGTGGACTACAGGAAAAGACAGGCCGAACAGGCACCCATTAACATCGACAGGGCTCTAGTGGAGCAGGTTGAGAGCTTCAAATTCCTTGGTGTCCACATCACCAACAAACTAACATGGTCCAAGCACACCAAGACAGTCATGAAGAGGGCACGACAAAACCTTTTCCCCCTCAGGAGACTGAAACAATTTGGCATGTGTCTCCAGATCATCAAAAGGTTCTACAGCTGCACCATCGAGAGCATCCTGACCGGTCGCATCACTGCCTGGTATGGCAACTGCTCGGCATCTGACCGTAAGGCACTACAGAGGGTAGTGCGTATGGCCCAATACATCACTGGGGCCAAGCTTCCTGCCATCCATGACCTATATAATAGGCAGTGTCAGAGCCAGGCCCATAAAATTGACTCCAGTCACCCAAGTTAGACTGTTTTCTCTGCTATTGCACGGCAAGCAGTACCGGAGCGCCAAGTCTAGGACCAAAAGGCTCCTCAACAGCTTCTACCTCCCCACTGCTGTACAATTCATAAAAATAGTCACCGGACAATTTACATTTAATAAATGGATCACTAGTCACTTTAAACAATGGCACTTTAAATGTCACTTTTTAATAACGTTTACTTATTTACATTACTCATATCACATGTGTATATACTGTATTTTATACCATCTACTGCACCTTGCCTATGCCTCTCGGCGGTCACTTATCCATATATTTATATGTACATATTCTCATTCACCCCTTTTAGATTTGTGTGTTTTAGGTAGTTGTTGGGGAATTGTTAGATTAGGTAGTTGGTGGAAATTGTTAGATATTACTGCACTGTCGGAACTAGAAGCACAAGCATTTCGCTACACTCACATTAACATCTGCTAACAATGTGTATGTGACCAATAAGATTTGATTTGAGAGAGCAGAGCAGTTTGCTGCAGACTGTGTGCCGTTTTAGCAGCAACATGCCGTCACTGCGGAGACTGACTTGCGTAAGGGAGGGCAAATAATCTGCTGCCAAAGTGACATGATGGAGACCCCAGAGGAGCGATATGCACTGGGCCCAGTGGTCCGGCCCTGTTTTAAACCCAGCCCAGCTCAGGGACAACATTCTTCCTTCCTAATGTCCATTGCTGTCATCCGTGTCATCAGTAGTAGGCAGGAAGGCATTGGTAGCAGCAGCATGATAGAGACCAATGACCAGGGACCAATGAGAGGCTTCTCGCAGCATGGGGTGAGGAAGGTATTACAGGACGAGGTCTCGGCCGTCCTCACAATTCAGTTTGTCCTCGGAATCCCGAAGGAGGAGCAGAAAGCGGAGTAGCGGCAATAGGCGCGCACACAGCGCCGGGGTGGATTACCCATGAGCTCTACCAGCTCTCTGAGGTACCCATCTCTCAGCAGCACAAGGCTCTGACTCTCCCACCAACTAGCACTGAGGTAGGCTGAACTAACGCTGCAGGTCGGCAGATTCCATCTCTTTGTCCACCTCCAGTAGCAGACAGGATCTAACGTTTCTAGATAACTCTCCTCATAGAGATTGTGCCTGGAATCATGATATGGAGAAGACCTAGCTATCGATCTCCCAGAGGAAATTTATGTTCGTGAGGCCCAGATGATTGGCAGTGGGGGGTATGATTGCCCTTCTTCGGCTGTGTTTTGTATCTTTGTTTGGTTCTAAAAGACACACACATAGCCTTTTGTGTTGCTTTCATTCAGCTGCAGAAGGCATCATCCGTAGCAGCAAATCAGAAGAGCAGCAGCTTTTGTGTTGTAGCCAGTTACAACCAGCCAGGCAGATGTACACAACTACCATCAGGCTCAGGGAGGGGGGGTGAGCTTTGAGAATATTGGTTGAGTCACAAACGGCACCCTATGCGCCCTGGTCAAAAGTAGTCCAGTATATAGGGAATATGGTGCCATTTCGGATGTAAAAGTTGTCTTCTGGAATGTAGCTTCCAAAACATTATTTACAGTGTATGGAGAATATTCCCCCCTCTCCTTCCAGCCATTGTTAAGACGCAAAGTAAGATTAGAGGCATCCTCTTTTTAGATGTAGCAGACTGGGTTTACTCTGCCTCTCTATAGTGCACTATGTAGGGAAGACCCTGGCTGTGACCTGTGAGTTGGGATATGCAAAAAACACATTTCCAATTCAATTGAAATAGGACAAATATAAGCACCCACGTAATAATAATAATAATAATAATAATAATAATGAAATATTATTATGTAGGGAATAGTGCCAATTGGGACATGCGCTTCTCGTCTCTTCTCTCTCAGCAGGCCTTTGTTCCAGGCGCTGGCTGTCACGTCAGCACTGTAATGATCCAGCCCAAGATGCAACTCTACTTTCATGTTTCCAACGCAGAAAGAGAAATGTCCTTCCTCTTCGTCCATCTTCTTATCCGTCACACAGACAGCCACGTTTCATCTCCAATCTCGCGGCGCCACATTGTTTGTCAAACTACACACGTGACAGGTTTACAATATGGGGAAATGAATTAGGAGTTTCTAAGCTAATGCCTGGCTGTGTGGATATTAATACCCGGCTAATGAGCGTCATTAAAGCAGACGTGCGCACACTAGACTCGTACTGAAACCACAGGGGTGTTTTGTCGAGCTCATCTCTTGTCTGGCTGCCATCAGCGAGCTTTTTATTTGTTGTAGTTTCACAGCCCTTTTGCATTCTCAAATCCTCTGTGGCTCTGGAACGGTCAGAAAGCAGTAATCCCCACGAACTGTCCTTTATGGACCTGGTCAAAGTTAGTGCACTATATAGGGAATATGGTGCCGTTTTAGGACACAGGCTGGGTTTCAGTCTGGTCCAAGTGTTGGCGGAATCCACCGAGCCAGCTTGCTGCTAATGCGGCCTCTTCATTGGTAATCTATGTGAGATGCTCGAGCATCGAGGATCGTATGTACAGTTGTAGTGGAGACCTTGAATGCCATCCCACTGGGAAAGCACTGGTTGAACCAACGTTATTTTCACGTCATTTCAATGAACCAACGTGGACTAGATGTTGAATTTATGTCTGCCTAGTGGGATGCTTTACATAGACTGGCATCAGAGAGCTTTGTTGGCACAATGTCAGGAGAAGGATTTGTTCTCTACACATGAAAATACTACGTATGGAACATAAAGCGATGAATAACATTTCATTAAATTCTTCATTGTTGAGATTTATAGATTAAGGTATGGCCTTTTTTAAGGTATGTTTTTAAAGGGGGCTTTAAATCGGTTCTCTTGTTCGGTGCTTTGCTTTTCTCATTTTCTTTTTGTGTTTATGCTTATTTCTTGCAAATGTCTGTGACAGCAAACCTGTACCTTGTTCCTCCCACTTCTCAGTGTTTTTTTCCCAAGGTGACTTTGTGTAGCAGTGATTTCCAGTGAGTAATTACGCTGCATGGTTTCTCCAGGTCTGTCTGTCTCTCTTCAGGACTAGTCTCCCTAGCCTGCTGCTTTTCCTCCTCTCCTCCAGCACTTCTTTCACCTCTACTGTTTCTCTCTCTTTCTCATCTGTTTCTCTCTTTCTCATCTGTTTCTCTCTTTCTCATCTGTTTCTCTCTTTCTCATCTGTTTCTCTCTCTCTCTTTCTCATCTGTTTCTCTCTTTCTCATCTGTTTCTCTCTCTCTTTCTCATCTGTTTCTCTCTTTCTCATCTGTTTCTCTCTCTCTCTTTCTCATCTGTTTCTCTCTCTCTCTTTCTCATCTGTTTCTCTCTCTTTCTCATCTGTTTCTCTCTCTCTCTTTCTCATCTGTTTCTCTCTCTCTCTTTCTCATCTGTTTCTCTCTCTCTCATCTGTTTCTCTCTTTCTCATCTGTTTCTCTCTCTCTCTTTCTCATCTGTTTCTCTCTTTCTCATCTGTTTCTCTCTTTTCTCATCTGTTTCTCTCTCTCTCTTTCTCATCTGTTTCTCTCTTTCTCATCTGTTTCTCTCTCTCTTTCTCATCTGTTTCTCTCTTTCTCATCTGTTTCTCTCTCTCTCTTTCATCTCTCTCTCTCTCTCTCTTTTCTCACATTCAGCTATGTTGTAGGCCTCATCAGAATACGTTAGCAGCCACACTGCTGCTGCTGCCAGAGAGCAGGGCTGTCAAGCCCCATTGCCACTTAATGAACAAATATGTTTCCAGAGGATTTCTCAACCCCCCGGTAAAGGAAAAATCCATCTGCCTTAGTAACTTAAAATTAACCTGCAGCCCATTTGGATGACGAACGTCTGTGCCCTCTTTTTGCAGTGCCTGGATCAGATCAGAGCCCAGTTTGCACACCGAATGGCACCCTATTCCCTGTATAGTGCACTACTTATGACCAGAGCCCTATGGGCGCTGGTCAAAAGTAGTGCACACTATACAGGGAATAGGGTGCCATTTGGGACACACTCCTCTTTCTGAGTGCTGCCGGGCCTGTGCACCATCACATAGAGACTTGGCTGCACAGAGAAGTGAGAAATGAAAAGTCAGATAAGTTCTCTAGTTTTAATTAATAGAGGGATTTGGACGTCCTCTGCTGCCGGGGCTGAAGCACAGATTGCTGTGATATAACTCACTGTTGTGTGGGGCGGGGGTAGTGCAGTACTGTACCGCACTGCTTTCTCCTTCACTAAAGTCAGGTAGGAGGTATGTTGAAAAAAGGGACTGCCCTTGTTCTTACACGGAAAGGTCTACCATTAGTTTGCTATTCATTTACTAAGTCTACTAGTTGTCTTCTAAAGTAAACTATAGCTTCACTTCCAGGTGTACCTAATGCCTGCAGTATTGCTACAATATGCCAATGGTTGTCCTTTTGAATTGCTTCTTGATTGTTGTAGAAGATGCCTATAAACAACACCCCGCTGTGCTGTAGCAGATTTGGTGTTTACTTCTGTCAACATGTTGATGATGCGTGTCGTTGCTGCTGTTCTCGGAGCAGTTGCTCTCCGCATGATCGTCAGTTTGGCTTTAGAAACTCCAACAAAGCCCATTATGAAGATGAGCGATTGCCCCGATTTAGAAGAATAGAACTACAATTTGGGTTGAAAAGTGTGAAGTACAGTAGGATTAGAACTGCTGCTGCTACGTGGCATGTCAGACCTGGCGAAAGAACTCGCGGAAAATCAGTAACACTCCATGCTTTCCGTCACACTACCTAGAATGCTACAAAAGCATTACATAGGCATTAAAATGCTGTGTAAAATATGTTGAAATCCTTTGCTGCTCGGGGACGGTAAAATTGCAGTCACGTGAAGAGAAGATGGGTGAATATGCTGACACATGCCATATCATTTCCTGTCTCTGTTCTACAGTAGAGTAGACAATGAGGACAAGTCTAGGAGAGGGACATGCCACCTCTGGCTCTGCCTCTCATTGGGCCTCCACAATGCGATCCAATTCCAACTTTATTGTTCCCAGTTGGGTAATTCATTGTGCAGCCGGGAATACAGAAGACGCTTGTGTATTCACACTTCACAAAGACCCACAAAGCTGTGCAGAGCCAGTCGCCTAGCTCCCAGCACTAACCACATGTTTCTCTCCACCAGACACCGTTGTGAAACCCTTCGTCCTCCCTTCTCACCGTCTCTCCTACTGTCTCAATTAAGTGTAAAAATAAAAAATGTAAGGAGGGTGGAATTAACAGGTTAACAAAGCCTCACAACAGAGTGGGGAGGCGTGAGGAAGTTGCTCGGCGCTGTTGGATCAGACGCAGTGTGGATCTGGCCTGTTAGAACACTGGAGCCAGACTATCCCCTCATGGGTTCATATTTGCATGCGTTCACTGAGATATTTATATCTCGGCATAAGTGAGCGATTAGTATGTCAGAGCTGATGTTTGAGGGCCGACAGAGAGCGCTCCAATGCCCGCCCACTCTGACTTCTGCTGGCCCAAGGCGGGCCAAACCAGCGTCACCCAAACCAGCCCTCTGGGCCTGATTGAGCCATTACGTTCAATCAGGACCGGAGAAGAGGAGAGCCCGTTGGAGTGGAAGTGATCCGCAGCTTCTAATCAGAGCCCTAGAAATCTATATACAGGAGGACTCTGCTACTAAAAATACACCGACACAGTTAAGCCGGCGTTGCATTGTTGTGACCACAGTCTCCGGCCCTATAGGCCAGACACGTTCTTCCTTTCTGGTATGACGTTACAAAGGCTACAGTCTTTGTAATGCTTTATGTGGTTTTGAAAGTGGCTGATACCACTTGACTCTTTTACTTCCTACTTGTTCTATTTCATTTTCAGCAGAGAAAATGACATTTTAGTGTTAAGCAGTGTACTATAAAGTATAAAGGGACCTCTCAATGGGACTTCCTGGATAAATAAAGGCTAAATGAATACAAAAATGGTCTGCATCCTGAAATAGCACCCTATCATGTCAAGTGTAGACCTGTAGGTGGTGGCGAGTGAGGGGCTGAGGCTGCAGGACAGACTGCACAGAGAGGGCAGGCTTGGTGCTTTGAGCTCCTGTTTTGTCACTGTCCATTAAGCTTCTGTGAGGGGCATGCGACCTGGGGTGTGGCGGAGTGTCGTCTGTTTGCACTGGGCCGTCAGGTTCGTGGACTGACACTCATTGTTTTGCCAAACAATGAATGGAGCTGAGCGGAGCCTGAGCAAAGCGGCATGTTGTTACGGGACGGCCGGCCTCCATTGTCTCCAACCCTCTCTCTACTAAGCCTGGCACAGACCGGGGGGGGGGGGCAGAGGGCCTCTCGCCGCAGGGGATAAATAAGCACAGGCCTTGTTTAATGGTCACTACCGCAGCCGTTGTCCTGACGCGTCCCATCATTAAGCTGAATAGATGTGTCCCATTCTGCTGCTGACTGAGCAACGCTCGGCCAACACAATGAATTTATACATGGAGACCATAGCTAGAGCCATTCTATTTAAGGCCAGTAGTATACGCTTCTTTTAGGCCGTGTAGTCTTTGCCCTTGTTTCAATAGATGGGTGCCCATCGCTAAGTATGAATGTATTTGATCCATATTTGTCACGGGCTTCGTACTTTTTATAACAACCGATCCTGTGGAAATTAGTGTTGGAATGTGCAATGGAGAGCCTAAAAACATCAAATATTAAAAGATGAGGGGAGTGATGTGGAGTAGGACGTTGCAGTAATAGTTATGGCCGCCGAGTAGATGCAGTGAGGGACTGATGGGCTGGCGACCCTTAAGTGTTTGGCTGCAGGGTGGGAGAGGGCCAGTTACTTAGTGCCTTCAGAACGGATTCACATCCTATGACTTTTTCCACGTTTTGTTGTCTTACAAAGTGCAATTAAAATGGATTTAATTATTATTTTTTTAACGATCTATGCAAAATATTCTAATGTCAATAGTGGAAGACACATTTGAACATTTGTAAGAAATTAAAAATAGAAAAAGAATGTATCTTGATCGGATACAGTTGAAGTTGGAAGTTTACATACACTTAAGTTGGAGTCATTAACTTGTTTTTCAACCACAATTTCTTGTTGACAAACTATAGTTTTGGCAGGTCGGTTAGGACAACTTCTTTGTGCATGGCACAAGTAATTTTTCCAACAATTGTTTAAAGACAGATTATTTCACTTATAACTCACTGTAACACAATTCCAGTGGGTCAGAAGTTTACATACACTAAGTTTACTGTGCCTTTTAAACAGCTTGGAAAATTCCAGAAAATGATGTCATGGCTTTAGAAGCTTCTGATAGGCTAATTGACATCATTTGAGTCAATTGGTGGTGTACCTGTGGATGTATTTCAAGGCATACCTTCAAACTCAGTGCCTCTTTGCTTGACATCATGGGAAAATCAAAAGAAATCAGCCAAGACCTCAGAAAAAAAATTAGAGACCTCAACAACTCTGGTTCATCCTTGGGAGCAATTTCCTAATGCCTGAAGGTACCACATTCATCTGTACGAACAATAGTACGCAAGTATAAACACCATGGGACCAAGCAGCCATCATACTGCTCAGGAAGGAGACACGTTCTCTCCTAGAGATGAACGTGCTTTGGTGCGAAAAGTGCAAATCAATCCCAGCACAACAGCAAAGGACCTTGTGAAGATGCTGGAGGAAACGGGTACAAAAGTATCTATGTCCACAGTAAAACGAGTCCTATAACAACATAACCTGAAAGGCCACTCAGCAAGGGAGAAGCCACTGCTCCAAAACCCCCATTAAAAAAAAAAAGCCAGACTACGGTTTGCAACTGCACATGGGGACAAAGATTGTACTTTTTGGAGAAATGTCCTCTGGTCTGATGAAACAAAACTAGAACTGTTTGGCCATAATGACCATCGTTATGTTTGGAGGAAAAAGGGGGAGGTTTGCAAGCCGAGCAACAACATCCCAACCGTGAAGCACGGGGGTGGCAGCATCATGTTGTGGGGGTGCTTTGCTGCAGGAGGGACTGGTGCACTTCACAAAATAGATGGCGTCATGAGGAAGGAAAATGATGTGGATATATTGAAGCAACATCTCAAGACCTCAGTCAGGAAGTTGAAGCTTGGTCGCAAATGGGTCTTCCAAATGGACAATGACCCCAAGCATACTTCCAAAGTTGTGGCAAAATGGCTTAAGGATAACAATGTCAAGGTATTGTAGTGGCCATCAAGAAGCCCTGACCTCAATCCTATAGAAAATTTGTGGGCAGAACTGAAAAAGTGTGTGCGAGCAAGGAGGCCTACAAACCTGACTCCGTTACACCAGCTCTGTCAGGAGGAATGGGCCAAAATTCACCCAACTGCTTGTGGAAGGCTACCTGAAATGTTTGATCCAAGTTAAACAATTTAAAGGCAATACACTCAATTAGTATTTGGTAGCATGTAAACTTCTGACCCACTGGGAATGTGATGAAAGAAATAAAAGCTGAAATAAATAATTCTCTCTACTGTTATTCTGACATTTTCACATTTATTAAAATAAACTGACCTACGACAGGGAATTTTTACAAGGATTAAATGTCAGGAATTGTGAAAAACTGAGTTAAAATTAATTTAGCCAAGGTGTATGTAATCTTCCGACTTCAGCTCTAAGTATTCAACCTCCTGAATCAATACATGTTAGAATCTCCTTTGGCAGCGATGACAGCTGAGAGTCTTTCTGGGTAAGTCTCTAAGAGCTTTGCACAGCTGGATTTTACAATATTTGCACATTATCTTTATTTAAACAAATTTACCATCTACCAATAGGTGCCCTTCTTTGTGAAGCATTGGATAACCTCCCTGGTCTTTGTGGTTGAATCTGTGTTTGAAATTCACTGCTCTGCCTCAGTTGAACACTATTATTGGACACAGAGAGTGAGTCCATGCAACTTATTATGTGACTTGTTAAGCCCATTTTTACTCCTGAACTTTAGGATTGCCATAACATAGGGGTTGAATACTTACTGACTCAAGACATTTCAGCTTTAAATTTTTTTATTAGTTTGTTAACATTTCTAAACATAATTCAACTTTGACTGTGTGTGTGTGCCAGTGTTACTATCAATTTAGTCGATTTTAAATTCAGGCTGTAACACAACAAAAAGTCAAGGGGTGTGAATACTTTCCGAAGGCACTGTAGTACTCGGCTCAGGCAGGAAAGACCTGGAGAGGCAGAGGGTCGTTTGCTCTGCCTCCATACAGGAAGCACTGGATCTCTTCCATACATGCAGGCAGCCGCAGTGGAGGCAGGGATGAGGCACAGAGCGTGGGTAGGACAGGCTTGGAGCTGGTCCGATAGTCGTGGTTATCAAGCTCTTAGCGCCTTATGGCAGCAGCAGATGCCCCTTTCGGCCCTGTTTCATCATAAACACAATCTGGATTCTATTCAGACCTGCTGCATTGGAGTTGCTCAGTAGAAAACGCAACACGAATTTACCTTGGATGTGCTGTATCTACTTTTTACATCTTTTTACATTTTAGTCATTTAGTGTAGTGGTTCCAAAACTGTTAGAGAACTCAGTCTGGCTTTCACTGTGGGAAGTTGTAAGAGTAGAATGCACAAAGTGCAACTTCAAAATTGGGTAGTGCATCACCAGTTCCTCTTGTCATGTCAGTCAGGTTTTTTAGCCCATAGAGTTTGTAATGTTCGAGTCATTCAAATATCACGTGAATATAATTAAACATGGCGAAATGTATAGAATTGCAGGAAATAAGCTTCAAACCTACAAAATGTTCTCTCCGCCAACAAGACGAGGGTGAACAGTTTGTGTCATGATAGGTGCTTGTGCCCAAAGAAATAGATGGGGGGGGGTGCGGGATGTTCCCCAATACTGGAAGATGGGCCTGAGCGAAACAGTTTTGGAACCCCTGATTTAGCAGATGCTCTTATCCAGAGTGACTTACAGGAGCAATTAGGGTTAAGTGCCTTGCTCAAGGGCACATTTTGAAGTCTGCTCTGGGATTCAAACCAGCGACCTTTCGGTTACTGACCCAACGCTTTTAACCGCTAGGGCACCCTATATCGAGCCCTGAGACTAGCACGTTTCTTCCCCTAGGACATGCAAGGCAACCACGGTCAAACAAGACAATTTGGAGTAGGAGCTTAGAAGGAAGGCCTACAAAATGAACTGAAAACACGGCCAGCTATGTTCACGACAAACTATGTTTCTGTGTGTTTACACAAACATTTGTACATCTTCAAGAGAATTTTACATTTTTTAAATGTTTAATAGTCCACGATACAGTCGTGTCATTTTGTTTTCCGTGGTGCGGTAAGGAGAGCGGGAGGGAGAAGTAGCGCTAAAGCAAGTCTGTTCTCTTCCTGGAAGGGTCGTCCACCCTGTATGCATCCCACATGGCATTCTATACAGTGCACTGCCCTGGTCGCAAGAGGTGCACTACATAAGGAATAGGATGCCATTTGGGACGCGTTGTGTTTGTCAGACTCTGGCCCAGTGGTTCCACATCGTCCTGCCTACTGGCAATGAAATGGTTTCTTTTGAATCTTTTCTCTGTTTGCCTACAAGAAGCACCCCTGCGAGTTTCATCAAACGTTCTTTCTTATACACAACACGCAGTATTAACTCCGCAGTATGAACTCCCCAGTATTAACTCTTGGCTCCTGGTGGCCTATTTTCCTCTCATGTCAACAGATTACCAGAACTCCCCTAGCCTACAGTGAGCTGGAAAGTTTATTTGTTTGTTTTTTGGGGGGGCATAAAGTCCCACTCTCTCTACTTCTCGAGTCTAAACAGTTGCTCCCGCACCAGTGATTGGACAGCGTAGCCAGTCAAACTGCACACATGCTTTTAAGAGACCATTATGAAAGTGGGATGTGCGGAGACATGCGTATACCAGTGATCTATGAGCTCAGATTTAATATCATGTGTAATGTGGTGCAGTGCTGAGAGAGCATGAGGATAAGCACAAGGTGTTGGCGTCACACACACACACACACAGAGTACACTAGCGCTGTTAGATTACCCTGTGCAGTGCAGTGTTGAGCTTTGTTTAGAAAGATGAGCAGTTACATCGCCCCAGGACATATTTTGCTAGATGTCACTAAAAAGATATCATTGTCTGAAAGACCTTGAGATTTTATGATCTTCCTCGGAGACGGTCTATAATAATTAGACTCGGAGTAAGCTTGACTTGATAACTAGATTTAGTCTGTTTTTTATTTGTCATCATAGACCTGATTCTTGACCAGAAAATACGTTTTCCTCTCGCATATTCTGTACATCTCTAAAGCGGCTGCCGTGAAGGATGGATCATTTCCTTTCAAAGTATATCAGTGTGTTTTCCTGTCAGGAAATATACACATGGCGCTCTCTGTTTCTGTCCCTGTTTTAAGATTGTGTGTGTGTGAGCGCTAGAGCTAGAGCCACACTGGATGTTCCTACTTCCTGAGGAAACTGCAGTGTTGTTCGTCTCTCCCTCTCTGTGTGGTGGAGCAGGGTTGAGCAGTGTTCCCATCTCTGTAACCCTCTCTGCAGCAGGCACAGGCTGCACATGACCATTACAGAGCCAGAGGAGAGCAGCGAGGAGAGGAGGGGACAAGTCAAGGCAGTGGAGGGAGGGAGGGAGGGAGCATTGGCTAGCACTCTTCTGAGCCGAATGAGTCTCCAGTCAGGAGACGTTCTCGGAGCACCTACAGAAGTGGTGGAGAGGAGGCGTGAAAAGTGGGCACCCCGAAGCCACAGAGACCTTGTCCAATTTCCTCTTGAGGAGTGCTGTGGCTGTGACTACCTCTTGAGGAGTGGAGTGCTGTGACTGTGTGGCTGGGTGATGCTTTATGGAATGGACTACAGCTGGGCTGAAGAAAAGAGTGAGCTAAGCTAGCTAGATTACACGCAATTAAGGTGAGTGGGATATGGCTGTGTGGGATGTATGTAGGTCTAATGTGTGTGTGTGTGTGTGTGTGTGTGTGTGTGTGTGTGTGTACATGTAGGTCTAAAAGTGTAATGTGTGTTTATACATGTGTTTATACATAAATGCCTTTTTTTGAGTCTCTCTTCATATGACATGCTGCAGTGCTTGAAGCCCGGCTGAGAGACGGAGAGAGAGCCCAGGCAGAGTCCTAGTAGACAAGCAGCCTCGCTGGGGTTAGATAATTACGGGAGTCAGATGCTGAGTCCTGCATTGCTCCCTGAGGAGCAGCTAGTAGAAGCAAGGCGGAATAACACTCTCTTTGCCCAGGCTAAAGTGGTGCTTCTATCTCTGTGTGTGGGCTGTACATTATCATGCGTATGTGTGGTTTAAATGGTTTGTTTGTTTTTCCCAAGGCATATCATTTCCTCAAGTTATTGGCGTGTGATTTGTGCTTGTTTTTGTACATCTATTGTGTAGTGCCTGGACACGCGAAGAACCAGGCTGTCTCTGTTCTTCATTCCTTATCATCATCATCAGTGGAGAAGCACCCATGTATTTTTTTAAAAATTTAAAACATGATATATTTTTTTTACCAGGAAGTACCATTCGGGCTGTAAAACCAGTTTTACAAGGGAGACCTTGTATAAGGCATGGCATCTCTGACCTTGTGTTAATGTGTCTTGTCCTTGTGTCTTTCTGCAGGAGCTCCAGTTTGAAAGGCTGACCAGGGAGCTGGAGGTAGAGAGACAGATTGTGGCCAATCAGCTGGAAAGATGCAGACTCGGGGCCGAGTCGCCAGGCGCTGCTAGCGACAGGTGATGACAACACACACACACACACACGGCGTAGTGTAATATGCTCGTCATAGCTTGGCACATGGCTTCTTCCTCAGTCACAGCAGTTGGTGCACTCCATAGTATAGCCTGTTGGCAAGGGAATACAGTGGCAGTGTAATGAAGTCTGATTGGACGGTGTGTATGGAACAGAGACGGAGGCGTCATCTTCGAGGCTCTCATCAATTCACCTATCAGTTTCACTCGCCATTACATTGCTGAGATAAGTCAAAACAGTAGGTTGTCTATGGTAGCAGATACTGGAGAAGATGGCAGGAAGTTTGCTGATCTAGGCTTAAGCCTACTTTATACCCTACGCAATTATGCAATGCAAGAACACGATTAGCTACGCAAAATTGCCGTCCTGCGTACTTGTTGAGTTACAAATTGCGCCACTGCACACGTTTGTGTACTTTTGCTAGGCAAGTACGCCAAGCATTTTGCGTACCTTATTGCGTTGCATACTTGCATAGGGCAGAGATTTTCAAACTTTTCTTGCCCAGGAACCCCCGCCCAGGCAAACCCACGACCCAGGGACTCCCATCATACTACACTGCTCAAAAAAATAAAGGGAACACTAAAATAACACATCCTAGATCTGAATGAATGAAATAATCTTATTAAATACTTTTTTCTTTACATAGTTGAATGTGCTGACAACAAAATCACACAAAAATAATCAATGGAAATCAAATGTATCAAGCCAAGGAGGTCTGGATTTGGAGTCACACTCAAAATTAAAGTGGAAAACCACACTACAGGCTGATCCAACTTTGATGTAATGTCCTTAAAACAAGTCAAAATGAGGTTCCGTAGTGTGTGTGGCCTCCACGAGCCTGTATGACCTCCCTACAACACCTGGGCATGCTCCTGATGAGGTGGCGAATGGTCTCCTGAGGGATCTCCTCCCAGACCTGGACTAAAGCATCCGCCAACTCCTGGACGGTCTGTGGTGCAACGTGGCGTTGGTGGATGGAGCGAGACATGATGTCCCAGATGTGCTCAATTGGATTCAGGTCTGGGGAACGGGCGGGCCAGTCCATAGCATCAATGCCTTCCTCTTGCAGGAACTGCTGACACACTCCAGCCACATGAGGTCTAGCATTTTCTTGCATTAGGAGGAACCCAGGGGACAACCGCACCAGCATATGGTCTCACAAGGGGTCTGAGGATCTCATCTCGGTACCTAATGGCAGTCAGGCTACCTCTGGCGAGCACATGGAGGGCTGTGCGGCCCCCCACACCATTACTGACCCACCGCCAAACCGGTCATGCTGGAGGATGTTGCAGGCAGCAGAACATTCTCCACAGCGTCTCCAGACTCTGTCACGTCTGTCACATGTGCTCAGTGTGAACCTGCTTTCATCTGTGAAGAGCACAGGGCGCCAGTGGTGAATTTGCCAATTTTGGTGTTCTCTGGCAAATGCCAAACGTCCTGCACGGTGTTGGGCTGTAAGCACAACCCCCACCTGTGGACGTCGGGCCCTCATACCACCCTCATGGAGTGTGGTGGAGGTCATTTTGCAGGGCTCTGGCAGTGCTCCTCCTGCTCCTCCTTGCACAAAGGCGGAGGTAGCGGTCCTGCTGCTGGGTTGTTGCCCTCCTACGGCCTCCTCCACGTCTCCTGATGTACTGGCCTGTCTCCTGGTAGCCCCTCCCTGCTCTGGACACTACGCTGACAGACACAGCAAACCTTCTTGCCACAGCTCGCATTGATGTGCCATCCTGGATGAGCTGCACTACCTGAGCCACGTGTGTGGGTTGTAGACTCCGTCTCATGCTACCACTAGAGTGAAAGCACCGCCAGCATTCAAAAGTGACCAAAACATCAGCCAGGAAGCATAGGAACTGAGAAGTGGTCTGTTGTCCCCACCTGCAGAACCACTCCTTTATTGGGGGTGTCTTGCTAATTGCCTATAATTTCCACCTGTTGTCTATTCCATTTGCACAACAGCATGTGAAATTTATTGTCAATCAGTGTTGCTTCCTAAGTGGACAGTTTGATTTCACAGAAGTGTGATTGACTTGGAGTTACATTGTGTTGTTTAAGTGTTCCCTTTATTTTTTTGAGCAGTGCATATGTTAGCAAAAAATAAATAGATTTGGTAGACAGTTTTCATTCTTTTGACCACTCCACAGTTCATTGGAAGAGGAAGTGTGAACTCTTACCTTTCTAGCTAATGTACTATTTATCTTGGCGGCGTAGAGAAAATGTTGCAGTTTTGAAGCAAATGTTGTGCAATTCTACATATTTTGGCATGCAGCTTAGAGACAATTTGACAGTTTTAAAGCTAATTTCCTGCAATTCCATGCATTTTTCCATTGCTAGTGCTGGGTTCCTTGCTAAAACAGAACAAAATCAATGGGGATGTTTTAAAAAAAAAAAAAAAACTGTATATTCTCCTTGACTTTCTGGCTTTGATTTGAATGTTAGTTCTCACAGATGGTATTATTTAAAGATATATATATATATATATATATATATAGTGCATTCAGAAAATATTCAGACCCCTTCCACATTTTATGTTACAGCCTTCTTCTAAAATTGATTAAATTGTTTTTTCCTCATCAATCTACACACAATACCCCATAATGACAAAGTGAAAACGGGTTTCTAGAATTTTTTGCAAATGTATAGAAATAAAAAACATAAACCTTTATTTACATAAGTATTCAGACCCTTTGCTGTGAGACTTGAAATTGAGCTCAGGTGCATCCTGTTTCAATTGATCATCCTTGCGATGTTTCTACAACTTCATTGGAGTCCACCTGTGGTTAATTATGTTGTTTGGACATGATTTGGAAAGGCACAATCCTGTCTATATAAGGTCCCACAGTTGACAGTGCATGTCAGAGCAAAAACCAAGCCATGAGGTCGAAGGAATTGTCCTTAGAGATCCGAGACAGAATTGTGTCGGAACAGATCTGGGGAAAGGTACTAAAACAATTCTGCTGCATTGCAGGTCCTCAAGAACACAGACTAGAAGATAATTTGGTTTACCGTTTTATTTGTGGATTAATTTTCTGAGTAGAGGACCTTGTGCAATTCAGGTAAAATAACAACCCAATGTTTATATCCCAGGACAAATTAATTAACAACAGCAAGCTAGCTATCTAAATTTCCATAAATGTTGGTTTTTCGACCTGTCCCCAAGTTAATATAATTGGTTCAGAGTTTATTTTTGACATTTCAAATTGCGTTTGGTGTGGGTGGACAAAATCTTGCGGTCTGGTCAGCATGTTAGTTAGATGTAAAATTGCACTACTAAGACCTCCTCTGCAAAAACATCAATTATTAATAGATTTCTTGAGTTATTTTAGATTAATTCTGACTATTTTGAGGAAGTGCATACTGGCTACAGCGTCTCAAAATGAACAAAAAGTACTATTCCTGCTTTTTCTCTAGTTTCTCAAGCGAAGGTCTTATGGGAGTATGCGAGCGCACTCGTTCGTTTCGGCTAGCTGAATTCCGCTAGGCTCCAGCTGAACTGAAGCGTGCTGATGCCTTAACATGCTGACCAGACCGCTCGCGCCATCACGCACGTTGATTTTGTCCACCCACACCCGACGCGATCATGACACGCAGGTTGAAATATCAAAACTCACCAACTATTTTAATTTGGGGACAGGTCAAAAAGCATGAAACATTTATGCCAATTTAGCTAGCTACTTTGCTGTTGCTAGCTAATTTGTCCTGGGATATAACCATTGGGTTGTTATTTGACTTGAAATGCACAAGGTCCTCTACTCAGACAATTAATCCACAGATAAAAGGGTAAACCAGTATCTAGTAATTTTTCCTCCTTCAGGCTTCTTCTTCTTTGGACTTTATATGGCGGTTGGCAACCAACTTTAAGGTGCATTACCACCACCAACTGGACTGGAGTGTGTGTGTACCTCAGTTTATCTTTCCATCACCCACGTATATTGGGTATATGCTCCTAAAAGCCAATGAGATGGGAGAGGCAGGACTTGCAGCGCGCGTCAAGCGTCACAAATAGAACCAAGTTCTATTTTAGTGTCTGGCTACGCCGACGCTCGTGAGCAGTGTGGGTGCAATGATTTGAATAACATGTATGTGTACATTTATTTTGCAATGCAAGCGGTGTGGTCAGCATGTAAGGGAATAGGGTGCCATTTGGTCCTTGTATTCCCCACACGTCAGTTAAGATTATGCTCTGTGCTGTTCCTCCTCATGCCTCACTGGCCACCAGACACATCTGTCCACAGGAGGCTTCATTTATTTACAATAGTCAACATTACATTCAAATGGCTGCACTTTTCCAATGTCTGGCTGAATCTCCTGCATGCTTACTTTGCGATGCTGTATGGATGTCATGTTACGTACGTATATCTGTTAGTGGGTTTATTTGAAGAACTGTTCAGATTTGGTCTAAGTCCCAAATGTCACCCTATTCACTGCTTTTGACAAGCTCTGGTGAAAAGTAGTGCACTATATTGGAAATTGGGTGCCATTTGGGACTTATCCTGTATTTAGCCTACATTTACAATTTAGTAATTTAGCAGCCGCTTTTATCTAAAGAGATTTACAGTAAGTGCATTAAATTAAAGATAGCTAGTTAAGACAACCACATCACAGTCGTAGTAATTACATTTTTCCTCAAACAAAGTCAGTGCTAGTAGGGAAAGACAATTGCATATTTGGGGGGTGGGTGGTGTCTTATTTAAGATGCTCTTTGAAGAGGTAAGGTATTATTTGGTTTCAAGTGCTCCAGCTATGCAGCATTGGATGACACTGATTTAATTTTGGGGGGATCATCACACCTGATGTGGTGTTGAGTAGGAATTCTTAATGGTGAGATGCAGCAAGGGAGTGAGAGAGTAGGTTAATGGACTGTGGCATGTTAGGGAAATTGCTTAATGAACACATGTTAGTGGCACTTATTAATACTGGTGGTTTCTGTTGGTTTTTAAGATGTCTGCTTTAAGTCAGTTATCCATTGTGCTGATGTGACCAGTTTTGGTCTGGTTTTAGAGTAATGGCCAACAACATGTTGAATTGTTTGAGATATTTGGCTGCATCTGAAAATGATGTCCCATATTACTCATGTGATCCTCGAATTTTGACCAGGTCCCATAGAGCTCTGGTCAAAAGTAGTGCACTTTATAGGGAGTATTGTGCCATTTTGGACACACCCAGTGTATACAACGTATTGTGTAGAGCAGGTATTCCCAAACTGGGGTACATGTACCCCTAGGGGTACACACAATGCCGTCGGGGGCATGCCAAATAAAAATGTGATTCACATAAAACAAAAAAATATCATTTTCTTCCCCTTCACATTTTCGAACAGTCCATTTATATTTTCCAACAGGGCTATACATTTGGGTGAGGTTTTTGTCTTGCCTGAGTAGCCTCGTTTCACTGCCAAAAATAAAATTCAACCATCTACTGTTCAGCGAAATAACAACACATTGTCAGATACAGGTAGCCTAGTCAAATAAATAATTAACATCCAATCACATTAACCGTTACTCTCTCAGTCCATATGTAGCCAAACGTAGCTGCTGCTCATGTTGGTATCTGTACTGATGGCGCAAAAGCCATGACAGGGAGACATAGTGGAGAGGTAATGCGCGTGCAAGCAGTTGTTCCCGGCGATACAGTGCAGCATCCACCGAGAGGCTCTTGCTGCCAAGGGAATGCCTGACAGCTTGAAAGATGTTTTGGACACTACAGTGAAAATGGTTAACTTTGTTAAAGCAAGGCCCCTGAACTCTCGTGTATTTTCTGCACTATGCAATGATATGGGCAGCGACCATAACGCTTTTACAACATACAGAAGTGCACTGGTTATCAAGGGGCAAAGTAATGACACGTTTTTTTTAAAATTGAGACGAGCTTAAAGTTTTGTTTACTGACCATTTTCACTTTTCTGACCGCTTGCATGATGACGAGTTTCTCATATGACTGGCCTATCTGGGTGACGTGCGGGACAAAATTGAGGCTATGATTAAGAAGTTGAAGCTCTTCTGTGTCTGCATTAACAAGGAAAACACACAGGTCTTTCCATCATTGTATGATTTTTTGTGTGCAAATGAACTCAAGCTTACGGACAATGTCAAATGTGATATAGCGAAGCACCTGTGTGAGTTTTGTGCGCAATTTCGCAGGTACTTTCACGAAACGGACGACACAAACAACTGGATTCGTTATCTTTTCCATGCCCTGCCTCCAGTCCACTTACCCATATCTGAACAAGAGAGCCTCATTGAAATTGCATCAAGCGGTTCTGTGAAAGTTGTATTTAATCAGAAGCCCCTACCAGATTTCTGGATTGGGCTGCGCTCAGAGTATCCTGCCCTGCAACCTATGTGAGAGTGGATTCTCGGCCATCACTAGCATGAAAACAACTAAATGCAGGCACAGACTGTGTATGGAAAATGATTTAAGACTGAGACTCTCCAATACAACTCAACATTGCAGAGTTATGTGCATCCTTTCAAGCACACACTTCTCATTAACCTTTGGTAAGTTATTCACAATTTTCGATTAACAAATAAGGTTTTATATGTAAGATGGTTAAATAAAGAGTAAAATTATTGATTATTTTGTGCCATGGTCCTATAAGAGCTCTTTGTCACAACCCGGCTCGTGGGAAGTGACAAACTCACACTCATGTTTAATTATTGTGTGTGTGTGTGTGTGTGTGTGTGTGTGTGTGTGTGTGTGTGTGTGTGTGTGTGTGTGTGTGTGTGTGTGGCAGGCTTACAATGTTGGCAGAAAACAACATTTGAGAGTGCCCTGACCCTGGTGCTAGAGGGTACACAGCTGGAGGTTGAATGTTTGAAGGGGTACGGGACTATAAAAAGTTTGGGATTCACTGTTGTAGAGGACATGAGGTCTCTACTTCTAGTGCTATGTCTCTTTGTGTCTTGCCCATTAGAACTCATTTGCCTTAGCCAGTATAGTTCTATGTGGGTATAGTGCTCCAGCCTCCAGCTCTTGAAAGTAGAGTGTACCCTAAATCATGAAAGCTCTTTCTGGGATTTAATAAACCTGGGGCCCTCATAGGAAGCATCTCCTCGCCGCAGACCTCAGCTATGTCCAAATGGCACCCTATGTCGTGCACTACTTTCTGGAGCTGGTCTTTAAAGTAGCGCACTACATGGGGAATAGGGTGCCATTTGGGACATGACCCCAGACTACCTGCATGGCTCCAGCAGGCCAACAGCAGCTCTCCATGTGTGAGTGTCCATTACGGAGCTCAGGGCTCCCAGAGCTGCTGCAAAGAGGAGCCGAAGATCAGTCTGGACAGAGAGGGAGGCTCTTCAAAGTCTCTCCATACAAAGGCTGTCTACAGGGGAAATGGTGTCAACCAGGCTTTTTACTGCTATTTCCTCCACAAGCTAGATCCACTATCATCCTCTAGCCATGATATTTATCATATTTTTAGATCGTAAATACCAAGGTACCAGCACCATTTTCTCCCTACAGGATAGGGGTAATTTCCTCTGGTCATAATCTCAGCACTCACAAGTGATATAGGCTTAGCCTTTCATCATAACATTGAGTGGTTTTACAGGGTTGTTCTGAGCCTTTGTATACCTTGTATGCAATGAAATTCAATCATGTGATGGCCATGGCCAGTTGGGAGAGGTTGTGGCCTTTTTGGTGACCCTAGCCAGAGTAATCAGCTTTGGCAGGTCATTGTGGCCAGTGAGCTGCACACAGCTGGGCTGGCTGGCTGGGCTGTGCGGCGCTGCCTGTACTGTGTTGACTGGAGAGCTGGGAAATACACCCTTTACTAACTGAGCAGGGCTGTTGAACGCTCCCTCGTCTGTACTGACTGTACAATCTGGGTAAAGCTTCCTGTATTACTGACTGAGGGCTTTGAAACACTCCCTGACTGAGGATGGTTGGTGAACGCTCCCTGTACTGTGATGTAATACTCCCTACTTCCTGGTCTGTAGTGAAGCAGCGTCCAGAATAGAGCCATCACAATCAGTCTGGGGGAGAGAGAGTCATTGGCGTCCAACTGCGGGATCAATACAGACGCAGCACCTCCTCCACAGGCCTGTAAAGAAAACATGCAAAGTATTTTCACACCTTTTTAACAGCCTGTGAAGAAGGAACGAGATGGCAATCCCGGGGCGATTTGTGTCTGAATGGAACAGACTACCCTAGACCTAAAGTCAGCACTTAGCTCAGTAGCCCGTCTGGCCCAACAATAGAGGTGACACCATGCTAAAGTGTTCTGTTGGGGCTCATTACATTCCATTACACCTCCAGTACTGGAGTACTTCTTCATACAGTGCATTTGGAAAGTTTTGAGACACCTTGACTTAAAAAAATAAATATATATATATATTACAGCCTCATTCTAAAATGGATTAAATTGTTTTTGTCCCTTATCAATCCACACACAATACCATAATGACACAGCAAAAACAGGTTTTTAGAATTCTGTGCGAATTTTATATATATAAGCGAATTTTATATATATAAGTGTGTGTATGTATATATATGTGTATATATATATGTGTATATATATATATATATATATATATATATATAAAAGCATATCCAATTTACATACAGTACCAGTCAAAAGTTTGGACACCTACTCATTCCAGGGTTTTTCTTTATTTTTACTATTTTCTACAGTGTAGAATAATAGTGAACACATCAAAATTATGAAATAACACAAATGGAATCATGTAGTAACCAAAAAAGTGTTAAACAAATCAAAATATATTTGAGATTCTTCAAAGTAGCCACCCTTTGCCTTGATGACAGCTTTGCACACTCTTGGCATTCTCTCAACCAGCTTCATGAGGTTGTCACCTGGAATGCATTTCAATTAACAGGATAATTTGTGGAATTTCTTTCCTTAATGCATTTGAGAGCTCTGGAGCAGGTATTCATTGCGGATCTCTCTGTACTTTGCTCTGTTCATCTTACCCTCGATACTGACTAGTCTCCCAGTCCCTGCATCTGAAAAACATCCCCACGGCATGATGCTGCCAACACCACGCTTCACCCTAGGGATAGTGCCAGGTTTCTTCCCGATGTGACGCTTGGCATTCAGGCCGAAGAGTTCAATCTTGGTTTCATCAGACCAGAGAATCTTGCTTTTCATGGTCTGAGAGTCCTTTAGGTGCCTTTTGGCAAACTCCAAGTGGGCTATCATGTACCTTTTATACTGAGGAGTGGCTTTCGTCTGGCTACTCTACCATAAAGGCCTGATTGGTGGAGTGCTGCAGAGATGGTTGTCCTTGTGGAAGGCTCTCGCATCTCCACAGAGGAACTCTGGAGCTCTGTCAGTCACCATCGGTTAAAAACCTTTTTTCGCTTTGTCATTATGGGGTATTGTGTATAGATTGATGAGGAAAAAAAAACAGGCATCAGGGGTAGTACGACTTGACCATCGGCCAAACTTTCTGGGTGGTTTGAGACCTCCCACTGGGGGAATGGAAGCTCCGGAGTGACATTTCCCAGATGTACAGATCTAGGATCAGCTTCCCTTTTTACATTTGAGTCATTTAGCAGACGCTCTTATCCAGAGCGACTTACAGTAGTGAATGCATACATTTCATACATTTTTTTCCTCCGTACTGGTCCCCCGTGGGAATCGAACCCACAACCCTGGCGTTGCAAACACCATGCTCTACCAACTGAGCCACACGGGACCCTTCCCCCAATACAAAAGTTAAAGGGATACTTCTGGATATCTACTTCCCCAGTCAGATTAACTTGTAGACGTCTATGGTATCTCTTATAGACTTCCAGTCATTGCGCAAATGATAGGTAGCAATTGCAATAGCGCTAGTTAGCAACTTCCTTCAAACTGCACGCGGAGACATTAAAATGGTATCCACTAGTTCATCTGACTCTGGGGAAGTAGTCAAAATCCCAACGTCTCCATTTTAAAGGACAAATCCACTCAACTATGTTTTGGTATGTTTTTCATTAGTCCAAATCAAATTTATTTATAAAGCCCTTCTTACATCAGCTGATATCTCAAAGTGCTGTACAGAAACCCAGCCTCAAACCCCAAACAGCAAGCAATGCCGGTGTAGAAGCACAGTGACTAGGGAAAACTCCCTAGAAAGGCCAAAACCTAGAGAGGAACCAGGCTATGAGGGGTGGCCAGTCCTCTTCTGGCTGTGCCGGGTGGAGATTATAACAGAACATGGCCAAGATGTTCAAATGTTCATAGATGACCAGCAGGGTCAAATAATAATAATCACAGTAGTTGTCGAGGGTGCAACAGGTCAGCACCTCAGGAGTAAATGTCAGTTGGCTTTTCATAGTCCACTGTTGATATGGTCTCAATGTTTTAAATGTCAGCAGTCAAGTTTTCAAGATATTGGACTTTCAAGAAGCAACGTGTCACCGGCCACATCATCATGATGATGATGCAAAATAATTTAGCAAATGCATGTTGCGTTATGATGTGGCCAGTGACACTTTGGTTCTTGGTGGACTAATGGATAAAAATACAGAAAGATTGTTTTTGAGTGTTTTCCTTGACCATTTGTGGGGGAAATGCAAAACTGACCCAAGATCAGCGTCTAAGGGCAACTTCACACTCCTCTGGAATAGAAGGTGTAAACACGTCCCCTTTGTAGCTTACCAACGGACTGATGTGGTTGTGAGAAAGTTTTGCTGTCACGTATGTTTTTGTTGTTGTAATGTTTGTGAGTATCAGCAGTTTACTGCCTGTCTCCCTCCACTCACCCAGGCTGCTGTGACTGTGAGACTGGGTATGATGAAATCAGGAGTTTGTGGCCACGTCCCAAAGGGCACCCTATTCCTTATATAGGGCACTACTTTTGACCAGAGCCTTATGGTCCACCCCTATGGGCCCTGGTCAAAAGTAGGGCACTATAAAGGAAATAGGGTGGCATTTGGGACGTACTGTTATGCCACTTCATCTGCCATGGCTCAGTGGAGCACACCTCTCCTAGCTTCCTCTTTTAATTGCCTGCGCCTCGTTGGCATGTAGATCGTCCTCCCCTAATTCCAGTGATGTAAGGTACCTACAGTGGAAAGAAAAAGTATGTGAACCCTTTGGATTTACCTGGATTTCTGCATAAATTGGTCATTAAATGTGATCTGATATTCATCTAAGTCACAACAATAGACAGTGTGCTTAATCTAATAACACACACAAATTATTGTATTTTTCTTGTCTATATTGAATACATAATTTAAACATTCACAGAGTAGGTTGGAAAAAGTATGTGAACCCCTAGGCTAATGACTTCTCCAAAAGCTAATTGGAGTCATGAGTCAGCTAACCTGGAGTCCAATCAATGAGATGAGATTGGAGATGTTGGTTAGAGCTGCCCTGCCCTATAAAAAACACTCCCAAATATGAGTTTGCTATTCACAAGAAGCATTGTCTGATGTGAACCATACTTCAAACAAAATAAATCTCTAAAAGCCTTGATGTTTATCAGTCCATAGTAAGACAAATTGTCTATAAATGGAGAAAGTTCAGCACTGTCGCTACTCTCCCTAGGAGTGGCCGTCCTGTAAAGATGACTGCAAGAGCCCAGTGCAGAATGCTCAATGAGATTAAGAAGAATCCTGGAGTGTCAGCTAAAGACTTACAAAAATCTCTGGAATATGATAACATCTCTGTTGACGAGTCTACGATACGTAAAACACTAAACAAGAAAAAAACATTGCTGCACGTTTGCAAAAGTGCACCTGGATGTTCCACATCGCTACTGGCAAAATATTCTGTGGACAGCTCACGAACATCAAAACCTCATCCCAACTGTAAAGTATGGTGGAGGGAGTGTCATGGTTTGGGGCTGCCTCAGGGCCTGGACAGCTTGCTATCATCGACGGAAAAATGAATTCCCAAGTTTATCAAGACATTTTGCAGGAGAATGTTAGGCTATCTGTCCGCCAATCAGAAGTTGGGTGATGCAACAGGACAACGACCCAAAACACAGAAGTAAATCAGCAACAAAATGGCTTCAACAGAGGAAAATACGCCTTCTGGAGTGGCCCAGTCAGAGTCCTGACCTCAACCTGATTAAGATGCTGTGGCATGATCTCAAGAGAGCAGTTCACACCAGACATCCTAAGAATATTGCCGAGCTGAAACAGTTTTGTAGAGGAATGGTCCAAAATTCCTCCTGACCGTTGTGCAGGTCTGATCCGCAACTACAGAAAACGTTTGGTTGAGGTTATTGCTGCCAAAGGAGGGTCAACCAGTTATTAAATCCAAGGGTTCACATACTTTTCCCACCCTGCACTGTGAATGTTTACACGGTGTGTTCAATAAATGATATGAAAAGGTATAATTGTTTGTGTTATTAGTTTAAGCAGACTGTGTTTGTCTATTGTTGTGACCTAGATGAAGGTCAGATCAAATTTTATGACCAATTTTTATATAGAAATCAAGGTATTTCCAAAGGATTCACATACATACTTTTTCTTGCCACTGTAAGTAAAAATACTTTAAAGTACTACTTAAGTAGTTTTTTTGGGGGTATCTATACTTCACTTTACCATTCATATTTTTGACTACTTTTACTTTTTTTTCACTACATTCCAAAAGAGAATGTTATTTTTACACCATACATTTTCCCTGCCACCCAAAAGTACTCAAATAGTCCAATTCACACACTGATCAAGAGAACATCCCTGGTCATCTCTGCTGCCTCTGATCTGGCAGACTCACTAAACACATGCTTTGTTTGTAAATGAGTGTTGGAATGTGCCCCTGGCTATCTGTAAATTAAAAATAATAATTGTGCCTACTGGTTTGCTTAATACAAGGAATTTGATACTTAAGTATATTTTAGCAATTACATTTTTTTTGATACTTAAGTATATTTAAAACCAAATACTTTTATTCAAGTAGTATTTTACTGGGAGGCTTTCACTTTTACTTGAGTCATTTTCTATTAAGAAATCTTTACTTTTACTCAAGTATGACAATTGGGTACTTTTTCCACCACTGCCTAATTCTATAAGATCCAGTCAGCAAAATGGCAACAGCAGCTGGGTCGTCCCATGCTTTCTGTCGCAGTTTTAGTAATTTATTTTTAAATCATCACTGTCTAATAAATCAGTGTGTGTTTATTTAATGAAAATAACTCATATATTAATAATTTATTTCCTGAGCCTTCTTTGGCCATTGCTCAGCCCTGATTGGTTGATTAGGATGGTCTAGAGCTCACGCCCTTACCCAGAGGAACAGTCATTGGTTTATTATAATAGGATCACATTGTGACGTCATGATGTGGGCCAAAAGTTCCATCCCACCTGAACAGGCTGAAATTCGAGATATTTTTATTTATTTTTATTTTTTCCTAAACAGCTCTTACACAAAAGGGCATTATCACTTTCACAATTTCAGAATTTCATTTCGACTTCCTAGTGTGGAAATATTATTTACAAAAACAGGAAAATCATGTTTTTATCTGCATACTGCCCCTTTATGTTATAATCAATGAAGTGCCCTTTTAATATAGACCTCATGGAGAATTCAATAAATCACATTTTTAATATGAATAAAAGATTTTAACCCACTTAACCTCCAGTTTTCACCATCATTGTGAAGCCCCTATTTATTTCTGTTGCTTTGACAAAGTCATTTCTAAAGATTGATATTTATTTCCTGTGATTAGTGAACACATTTTAAGGTTAAAAAAAACAA
Organism: Salmo trutta; assembly: GCF_901001165.1. Classification (NCBI taxonomy): domain Eukaryota; kingdom Metazoa; phylum Chordata; class Actinopteri; order Salmoniformes; family Salmonidae; genus Salmo; species Salmo trutta. The sequence continues at coordinate 12,400,101 of NC_042980.1, forward strand.
CCTGTCCGTCATTTTAAGGTCAACCCTGTTATGTGATCTGAACTCTCATTTTAATAAGGTGAAACTATTTGTTTAACATTTTTTATCTTAAGAAACATTGAACTTCTAATAGTCAAATCATCGTGTAAATGCAGGTGAGCTGGTTCTACTCTTTTTGGACATTTTCTGGTGTTTGGTGGTGGAAAATGGAGTGGATCAAGCACAACACGTTAACCCTGTTACCCATAGATAGGCTAGAAATGTTTTGGCATTCAATTACCCCTTCCTGTTGCACACAACAAGCTTCCATTTCCCCTGTCACAATGGGATTTATGGCTGATTTTAAGATGAAATCGTCAACCCTGTTACTCTATTTGGCACTTAATAGAATCTTACAATGGTACTTTTTCTATTCAACCTCTTTGATGAGAACATGTTTTTTTTATTAAGTTGAACATGTGCTGTTTATGACAATGTTAAAATTAGCTGAAATCGAATGTTTTTTTTCTCACCAAGTTGCACATCTCAAAAGGCACCGAATTGGTGGAATGACCCAGGTGCATGGCAATAATGACCCGCTAGATATTTTCTTGGAAAGCATATGGGTAGGAACCCTGCTTTTAGGTCCAGCGCTCACAGAAGTCTTCTAGATGGCTTGATTTATTAGAAATTACCTGTAAATTGCTCTGTTTTAAATGTCATTTTCTAAGTGAAGCTGGCCGGTCCAGGTGGCTATTAGTTAAAGCTTTTACAGGTTTCAACTTGGTGCGCTTTAGTTTAGTGCTGCCCCCCCCCCCCCCCCCCCCTATAATCATGTTGAAGTGGCTGAGGTATACTATAGCGGAGAAACTTGGGGCCTAGTCTTATGGCCTCTTACAGACGGAGGGTGCGTCCCAAATGGCACCCTACTCCCTTCATAGTGCGGAACGTTTGTCCAGAGCCAAATAGGATCTACTGTATGTACTTTGCGCCCTGGTCAAATGTAGTGCACTACATAGAGGGTAAGGTGCCCACTTGGCACACTACACCAGAGTGGCTCTCTGGTTGGCTTCAGTAGAAGTGGCCTCATCCGTTAAGCCCTGACCCTCTCCTGCCTCAGCACTTTCCCAGGCCCATCATTGGGATGGCTGCCTCTAGTCTCTGGCATCAGTTTGAGCTATCTGCCTGCCCACTTCTCCACTGATCCAGGACCAGGCACCACTGACCCCACCATCCATCACACTCCCCACCTATGGGTCCACTTGGCTCTGCATGCCCAGCTGGCGTCCAAAATGGCACCCTACTCCCTACGTAGTGCACTGCTTTTGACCAGGGAATAGTAGTGCACTGTATAGGGAATAGGGTGCCATTTGGGGCGTAGCCTCGGTGTTTGTCTGAGGGCCGTAGTGTGTTTTAACATGGACTCTCTGTCAGGCCACCAAGCTGTATACCTCCTTATTCTTGGGAGACAACTGCCCCTTTATTGCTGAGGAAGTATACACCGGCATCCATGTCATTGTTGCGTATGCTCAGCACGCAGTAGTAACTCAGAACAGGCAGATCCGTGTATGTGTGCATCCATCCGTATGTGCGCACGTCCGTCTGTCCGCGTATGTGTGTGTACACGTGTCCTGCTTGCCTGTTTCAGTCTGTTTTATTATCGGTGGGGCATTGGCATTTTTGCTCCGAGATCAATAGTTTTTTTCCCCTATTTACTTTAGTAGCAGAGCTAGCAGCTTGTCTTCAGCCTCAGACCCCATCAGGATGGATGGCCAAGCCTGACCTTTTTCCGTTTATTCGCAAAGTGTGTTTCTCAAGGACCGGCGAGGATGAAAAATAACCGACCCAACCTCAGGGAAAAGGATGATCCTCCTCGTTGTCCGTCGTGGCAGTAAAGATCACCTGTCACGAAGGCCTCTTTTGCAACTAGAGAGGAGAAACAGCCATTTTGAATCGTATTTAAATGTTTGGTTGTAGCCATGTTATTTGTATGTTGGCATAGGCTGCACTGGCCACAACAATTACCTCTGTTTCTTTTCTATTTGGTCCGATCGATGAATTCTCTGGTTGCATCTGAACTGGCCATGTTCTTTCAATTTCATGTTTATTGTGATTAATGGCACCTTATATAGTGCACTACTTTGGCCCAGAGGCCTATTTCAGACACCTTTATCTCAACCACAAGTAAAATAGGCCCATTTGTAAGCATTCGGAGGATCTCTGTTGGATATCTTCAATATGAATTTAAACAAGTGTCCTGTTGAGAACATTCACTTTCTGTCTCATATTTGTCCGGGTATCTAAGACCCTCTCTCTCTCTGTCTTTCAGCTCGTCTGAGAAGTCCCTCCCCTGGAGATCTGCAGGTACGGTCTGATCATCCTTCCCTACACCATGTGTGACACATTCCCTATTCCCTTTATAGTGCACACATTTTGACCAGGACCTAAAGGGCTCTGGTCAAAAGTAGTGCACTATATAGTGAAACGGGTGCCATTTGTGACACAGTGTCCATGTTACCATACACGGACTGATATTCTTGTGAATCATTGAAAACCATACCATGACATGGATGCAGTGCCTTTAGAAAGTATTCAGACCCCGTCACTTTTTCCAAATGTTATGTTACAGCCTTATTCTAAAATTGATCAAATTGATGAGAAAAACAATCTACACACAATACCCCATAATGACAAACAAAAACTATTTTTTTTGACTTTTTTTTTGTTGGCCAATTTATAATTAAAGGAAAACTGAAATATCACATTTACGTAAGTATTCAGACCCTTTACTAAGTACTTAGTTGAAGTATCTTTGGCAGTGATTACAGCCTCGAGTCTTCTTGGGTTTGACGCTACAAGCTTGGCACACCTGTATTTGGGGAGTTTCTCCTATTCTTCTCTGCAGATCCACTCAAGCTCTGTCAGGTTAGATGGGGAGCGTCACTGCACAGCTATTTTCAGGTCTCTCCAGAGATGTGGCTCGGCCACTCAAGGACATAAAGAGATTGTCCCATCGGGTTTTTGGTCACCTCCCAGACCAAGGCCCTTCTCACCCTATTGCTCAGTTTGGCCAGGCGGCCAGCTCTAGGAAGAGTCTAGTGGTTCCAAACTTCTTCCATTTAAGAATGATGGAGGCCACTGTGTTCTTGGGGACATTTAATGCTGCAGACATTTTTTGGTACCCTTCCCTAAATCTGTGCCTTGACACAATCCTTTCTCGGAGCTCTAAGGACAATTCCTTTGACCTCATGGCTTGGTTTTTGCTCTGACAACTGTGGGACATTATATAGACAGTTGTGTGCCTTTCCAAATCATGTCCAATCAATTGAATTTACCACAGGTGGACTCCAAGTTGTAGAAACATCTCCAAGATGATCAATGGAAACAGGATGCACCTGAGCTCAATTTCGAGTCTCATAGCAAAGGGTCTGAATACTTATGTAAATAAGATATTTCTGTTTTTTGTATTTTATAAATTAGCAGATAACCTTTTTCACTTTCTCATTATGGAGTATTGTGTGTAGATTGATAATTTTCTGTTATTTAATCCATTGTAGAATAAGGCTGTAATGTAACAAAATGTGGAAAATGTCAAGGGGTCTGAATGCACTCAATACACTCACTCCAGTTTATTAGGTACACCACCACTTCCACGAAAATTGATCGTTCCTACAGACAATGAGTCAGGTGGCCGTGGCTTTATGTAAAAGCGGAGCATCGAGGCATTCAGTTACTGTTCGATTGAACGTTAGAATGGGCAAAACGATTGACCTAAGCGGCTTTGAGCGTGGTATGTTTGTCGGTGTCAGGCGCGCCGGTTCCAGTATCTCAGAAACGGGCGCCCTCCTGGGCTTGGACTTTTCACGTGCGACAGTGTAGGGTTTACCAATTTTATAACGCGACAAACAATAAACATCCAGTCAGCGGCAGTCCTGTGGGTGAAAACAGCTCGTTGATGAGAGATCAAAGGAGAATGGCAAGAATCGTGCAAGCTAACAGGCGGGACACTAACAGACAAATAACGGCGCAGTACAACAGTGGTGTGCAGAACTGCATTTTGGAACGCACAACTCGAAGATCCTTGTCACGAACGGGCTATTGCAGTCACCCGCTTCCATTCGTACAAGCTGAAAACAAGAAAAAGCTGCTCCAGTGGGCACGCGATCACCAGCACTGTACAATTGAGGAGTGGAAAAACATTGCATGGAACATGACACCAAGACAGTTTATTTGAGTGGCTTGCGAAGTCCTCAGACCTCAACCCAATATAGCACCTTTGAGGTGAGATGGAACAGTCTGTTGAATGTACCGCCGTCCAATCTGTAGCAACTGCGTGATGCCATCGCATCAGCATGGACCAACATCCCTGTGGAACGTTTCCTACACCTTGTAAAATGCGGCAAAGAATTCAGGCCGTTCTGGAGACAAAGGGGGATCCGGTACTGGATGGGCTCCTTCAATGAATGACAGAATGTATCCTATTTGGTCAAATCGAGTTGATGATTATACAGATGGCAGATCAGCTCATGAATAACGGAGAGATGAAGAGCGGTAATAGGCATGTTAAATAAATATTAGAGGTCGACCGATTAATCGGAATGGCCGATTTTAATTAGGGCCAATTTCACGTTTTCATAACAATCGGTATTTTTGGCCGCCGATTTATTAATTATTTTTTTGTATTTTTTATTTTTTACACCTTTATTTAACTAGGCAAGTCAGATTAAGAACACATTCTTATTTTCAATGACGGCCTAGGAACGGGGGTTAACTGCCTTGTTCAGGGGGGATTCGGGGATTAGTTTTTGCAACCTTCCGGTTACTAGTCCAGTGCTCTAACCACCTGCCTTACATTGCACTCCACGAGGAGCCTGCATGGCAGGCTGACTACCTGTTACGCGAGGGCAGCAAGAAGCCAAAGTAAGTTGCTAGCTAGCATTTAACTTATCTTACAAAAAAACGATCAATCTTAACATAATCACTAGTTAACGACACATGGTTGATGATATTACTAGTTTATCTAACGTGTCCTGCGTTGCATATAATCGATGCGGTGCCTGTTAATTTCTCATTGAATCACAGCCTACTTCGACAAACGGGTGATGATTTAACAAGTGCATTTGCGAAAAAAGCACTGTCGTTGCACCAATGTACCTAACCATAAACATCAATGCCTTTCTTTAAAATCAATACACAAGTATATATTTTTAAACCTGCATATTTAGTTAATATTGCCTGCTAACATGAATTTGTGTCACTTCTCTTGCGTTCCGTGCAAGCAATCAGGGTATATACAGCAGTTTGGGCCGCCTGGCTCATTGCGAACTGTGTGAAGTCCATTTATTCCTAACAAAGGCCGTAATTAATTTGCCAGAATTGTACATAATTATGACATAACATTGAAGGTTGTGCAATGTAACAAGAATTTTTAGACTTAGGGATGCCACCCGTTAGATAAAATACGGAACGGTTCTGTATTTCACTGAAATAATAAACGTTTCGTTTTCTAAATGATAGTTTCCGGATTCGACCATATTAATGACCAAAGGCTCGTATTTCTGTGTGTTATAATTAAGTCTATGATTTGATATTTGATAGAGCAGTCTGACTGAGCGATGGTAGGCAGCAGCAGGCTCGTAAGCATTCATTCAAACAGCACTTTAGTGTGTTTTGCCAGCAGCTCTTCGCTGTGCTTCAAGCATTGCGCTGTTTATGACTTCAAGCCTATCAACTCCCAAGATTAGGCTGGTGTAACCGATGTGAAATGGCTAGCTAGTTAGCGGGTGCGCGCTAATAGCGTTTCAAACGTCACTCGCTCTCAGACTTGGAGTAGTTGTTCCCCTTGCTCTGCATGGGTAACGCTGCTTCGAGGGTGGCTGTTGTCGATGTGTTCCTGGTTCGAGCCCAGGTAGGAGCAGGAGAGGGACGGAAGCTATACTGTTACACTGGCAATACTAACGTGCCTATAAGAACATCCAATAGTCAAAGGTATATGAAATACAAATGCTATAGAGCGAAATAGTCCTATAATAACTACAACCTAAAACTTCTTACCTGGGAATATTGAAGACTCATGTTAAAAGGAACCACCTGCTTTCATATGTTCTCATGTTCTGAGCAAGGAACTTAAACGTTAGCTTTCTTACATGGCACATATTGCACTTTTACTTTCTTCATCACTTTGTTTTTGCATTATTTAAATCAAATTGAACATGTTTCATTTATTTGATGCTAAATTGATTTTATTGATGTATTATGTTAAGTTAAAATAAGTGTTCATTCAGTATTGTTGTAATTGTCATTATTACAAAGAAATAAAAAAATCGGCCAATTTAATCGGCACCGGATTTTTGGCCCTCCAATAATCGGTATCGGTATCAGCGGTGAAAAATCATTATCGGTCGACCTCTAATAAATATCCATGTCTACTCATACCGTTTGTTGATCATGCATTCTCTCTCTCACTATATTGACAGCAATACGAGACAGCGCGGGGAAATGTTATAGCTGTATTTTGGCATGCATAGGCGAGTGGAGTGATAATGCATCGTATGGATTACAGAATAAAATGAGGAATTTTTATGCGAGACCGTCAGGATTTTGGGTTCCAGTGGGATTCGGACTGGTTAGGGAAATGGCCTAAGCTTTAGAACAGGAATTATCAGACTTCATGTCTGTGACAGATGCCTATCAAATTTGTCACTGTCTGAAGATTCACAATAACGATTTAAAGAGGCACATGTTATTTTATAGGCTATACGGTGGAGGTTTTCTGTTGGGTTTATTAACTGCATTCGGGTCACGTGTAAATGTTGTAATTTACGGGGGTCTTGTCATTTCATTATTTCGGGAAACGTAAAAAGTGTTCCCGGGACAGTCCCAGTATCCCGGTTACCCATGTTAATCCCTACTACTGACTGACTTGGTAAGTTTCTTCTGGCACATTTCAGATTCAATATTTGTCTTTTAGCTACTTCCACTCTCTCAGACCGTAACACTTTCCCTCCACTCCAACTCTGTTTATTTAGCACGGATCCTTGTTGGACCACAGTTACTTCGCTGCTGCTCAAATTGATAATGAAGTCCATTTTACTAATGTAGTTCAAAGCTTATTAATTGTATAATGGAACTAAGTGAATCGCTGCAGTCGTCATTAAAATTGTATTGTGGTTCTTGTCAGACTGACCCTACGGGGTTATGATTGTACATGTGCACTGTTACATTGCTTGTCTCGGTATTGTTTGGAATTTTCCACTTGCTCCAGTTGGTTCATTGCTGATAAGCCCGACTAGCAGACGGACACAGTAAGAACAAGGACATGAGTTCCAAATGGCACCCTATTCCATAAAGTGCACTACGTTTGACCAGGGCAAATAGGCGGCCGTAGAGCCTATTTTGTATAAATATTGATTTCCTCATTGTAGATGAGAAATCATCGTTAGCCACAGTAATGTATTTTTCTAATCCAAATATGAAACAGAAATGATAGCTCTTGTAGATATGAAGTGAGAGGCTGCCTGTCTGTGGAAGAGGAGAGGGTATTGATGTTCCTCACCATTTATAATCAGCTGTCTAGCCATAATGGTTGGAGTTCATACACAAGTCATTATTTTGTCACCCGTGGCACTCCTCGACCACTTGTTACGTTAACAGAGGCTGCGTCCCAATTGGCTCCCTATTATAGTGCGCTACTGTTGGCCAGAGCCCTATGGGGGGGCTCTATGGGGCCTGGTCAAAAAGTTGTGCATTATAGGAAATAGGTTGCCTGTGACTGTGCTGTCCACATTCACAAGGTTAAAGAAAGCCTCTCTCTCCACAGTACCACTTCCTCTCGAAATCCACAGGCTGGCAACGGGCGGACCTGCCGGGGACCCGGGAGGTCAATAAGCAGCCCAGCCAGACATAGTCATTACCCTTTTGCAGCAGCACACTGCAGCTAATTTCACTCCAATCACACTCTCTCACCAACAACACTCTACGGCTGCATTCCCAAATTGCACCTTATTCCTGTATACTGCTCTACTTTTAACCAGAGCCCTGGTTAAAAGTAGTGTACTAAATAGGGAATAGGGTGGCCTTTGTGATGCACCTACACTTTAATCCCACTGTTCTGGAGGAGGGATGCAACACTCTCTTTCATTGTGTACCGTCTCATTTCTCAAACGGGGTCAAGGCTCTGTAGCGATGCCCTGAGGGCAGAAATGTCACAAAGCTCCAGTCACTGTCTACCTGAAAAGTTACTCCTAATATACTATGAGGAGCAGGAGGGATGAGTGAAGCTTTGTTTTAGTTGTTTATGGGGACTAAAGTTGTTGTTTGGTCAGAAGCGACACCCCATTCAGATGATTTGCCATTGTTCTGTAAATACTACTTTTAACAATTTAGTTTATCCTGTGCATGAATTGTTCATGATTTCTCCACCCCCCCCCCCCCCCCCGTCACGATGGAAATCAGTCAAACGGCAAACGTGGCCTTTTGAAAGATTTAAGCGTCTGCCGCGCCGCTCACAGTGGGCTAGCGAAAATCAAGTCAACCATAATAATTGCAGCAGCAGAATTTATTGAGGTGCCGTGGCTGCAGTCAACTCATGCAACTGGACGCTGCGTGGAGCTGCGGAGACGGCGGACTCCTGGCAAAGAAATGGGCTACTGAGACACTGACGAGCCAGAAAGGAACAACGGAGTGTCTCCTCCATGGAATTCAGCCTCCCTCCCCCCTCGTCCATATGCCAGCCAACACTGCCCCCCCCTCCGGTTCTGACTGGCTAGCTATTGGGTTCTGACATCCCCATTGTTGCAGCTATTGCAGTGGAGCTCATTCACGCAGGTCACACTTAACTCGATTTTGATTGTGGAGCGACATTGTGCAACAGCTTATGAGAGACATTACTGTGGTAATTCCTCCTCGTTGCCTCACTGGCTGTTCTCATGGGCTGTGACCTAAATGGCACCCTGTTCACTATACAGGGCACTACTTTTGGCCCGAGCCATGGCTCTATATAGCGACTAGTGTGCCATTTAGGTCACAGCCGGGAAATGTTAGTTTGGAAACGGTTTTGACAAGGGGACTGGCACAGCAAAATAGGAGCGTCACAAATGTCTCTCCTATGAGTCAGTATGATAATAAACTTAATTTACACGAGTGTGGAATTTATTGCATCGACGTCTCCTATCTCTTCCATATACACCGAGTGTACAAAACATTAAGAACACCTTCCCATTAAGAACACCTTCCTAATATTGAGTTGTACAAAAGTGTTCCACAGGGGGTGAAGTTGGCTGGATATCCTTTGGGTGGTGGACCATTCTTGATACACACAGGAAACTGTTGAGCGTGAGAAACCCAGCAGCGCTGCAGTTCTTGACACAAACTGGTGCACCTGGCACCTACTACCATACCCTGTTCAAAGGCACTTAAATATTTTGTCTTGCCCATTCACCCTCTGACTGGCACACATACACAATCCATGTCTCAATTGTCTCGAAGCTTAAAAATCCTTCTTTAACCTGTCTCCTCCTAATTCATCTACACTGATTTGGAAGTAGATTTAACAGGTGACATCAATAAGGGATCATAGCTTTCACCTGGTCAGTCTGTCAGGGAAAGAGCAGGTGTTCTTAATGTTTTGTATACTCAGTGTATTTTTCCCATTTATACATTTGCCATTTATCAGACACGTTTATCGAAAGTGTCTAACATTAGTGTGTACATACTGCATACAATTTGTATGGGTGATCCCAGCGGGAATTGAACCCACGATCCTGACGTTGCAAACGCCATGATATACCAAATAAGCGACACATGTAACACTGACTTTGTCCTCCCTTTCTTTCCCAGATG